>NC_051190.1:63951370-64264438 GCF_015220075.1 Falco rusticolus | reverse complement strand
GCAGGGATTTGTGTTTTGAAATATTTTGCTTATTCTTCTTGTCACACCACACCTGAGGGAAGGCAGTCAGCACACTCTGTTTGGTGTTGTAGAGCACTACTGTACTGATGCTAGTACTGCACAGCCCAAACTTTACCTCAGACATTTTGAACCAAGCTAACACGAGAATAGTGGTCTTACTATCATGGGGGACTGCTTGGATGCATAAGGTCAAGTGCTATGTAGTAGGGATGTGACCAAGCTACTCATGAGGCTAAGAGGACATAAGACAAACCACGACACTTGTCTTCAAGTGTCATTTTCTGACCCTTTTTTATTTAGCATTTAGAACATATCCATAGAAACCGAATATTGCAGAGACCAGAAGTAAATAAGGTTCAAGAAGGTATTAGATAAATATGTAACTATGAGGAAAGCAACGGTTCAGATACAACTTTCATTCTGGAATCCCCTAAACGTATTTGTTGCAAGAGGGAAGATATTTCAAAGGAAAGATGACTCCATAAAAATGTTCCAGGTCCACTCTCCTGGCAAGTGTTTGAGACACTGACAGAGACCTCTGATCTGACCTAGCAATATTAGACATAGCAATTATTGAATGTCAAATACAAAAGCTATTTCTGATCTCTTTCTTTTAGAATTCCTCTTTTTTTTAACTGTTTGAATGTGTAGAAGTCACATGAGATTTATATTTTTTTGTGTTATATTATCTCATTTAAAAAACTTTAATCCAGTCATGCTTTAATTCCTTTGAACACATCTGTTTTCTACCAACTAAATATTATAAACAAATTCTGTTGATTTTCTTAGTGCCAAGAATGTTAGTAAAAATAATACCTTAACTTTCAAATATCCCATTCCTTCCAATATGCATTTAGGTTAATGAACAGTGAGATGTATCCTCCTTCAGTCATTCAATTCCATTTTTATTCTCTTTTTTTTTTCTCTCTCTCTCTTTATTTTTCCCTTCTTTATGCTGTAGCCTTTTGGGACACAAATTTTCTACTCTACAGCACAAGGTACATTTATTCTGCTTTACGCTCTGCACCTCACATTCTAAAAATCACAATTTATTTCCCTGGAAAAGCTTTTCATTTGTACCATTACTACAACCTATTACTGTGGTCTTTCATCATGTCACATGACAGTCTGTACAGTACTGTGTGGAGAAAAGCTATTCTGTTTTGAAATACCAATAATCTTTTTATACTAACTTTAGAATGTTTGTGATACCTCAAATCTTAACCCAATCAATACAGGTTTTTTTTAAAAAAAAGCAGCATAAAATCCTTAAGATTGGAGGCAGAATTCCATATATCCATTTGCTGTAATGGTAACACACTCATCGGTGTGTTACGAGTTCAGCTGTGCACAAGCTCAGCATAAGCTGTCTCTCTTAATCCTGTATCCTTGGCTCTCTAATTTAAGTTTGGCTTAGTGGATGTAGAAGTCCTTCAGTCAAATGCTGTTGTGCTGACAGGAACAAGGAAGCAAAGAAGCAAAACCCCCAAACCCTGACCTGTCACACAAGTTTTCAAAAGGAAATGTGACCTTAGAAGTTAGAGGTAAAAGGAGGTTAGCAAGGTCTTTAATGGAAGAGCTTCCTCAATGGTTTTCAATCATGATATTGGATAAATATCTTGTTAATCACATTCCATAATGGAATTTTTGCCAAGATTTATACTGAATTAGCTAGATCCTCTACCAAAATCACAGAATCACAGAATATTTGAGGTTGGCAGCAATATCTGGAGGGCATCTAGTCCAACCCACCTGCTTAAGAAGAGGCAGCTAAAGCAGTTTGCCCAGGACTATGTCCAGACAGCTTTTGAATATTTCCAAGGATGGAGACTGCACAACCTCCTTAGGCAACCTGTGCCACTGCTGAATCACCCTCAGCATAGAAGTGTTTCATTGTGTTCAGACATAACCTCCTGTGTATCAGTTTGTGCTCATTTGCTCTTGTTCTTAAGGTAAATTTTCAAGAACTGGCTCTGTCTTCTTTACAGCCTCCCTTCAGATATTTCCACACATTTATGAGTTTTCCCCTGAGTCTTCCCTTCTCTAGACTGAGCAGTCTCCTCTCTTAGCCTTTCCTCATATGAGAGATGGTCCAGTCCCTTAATCACCTTTGTGACTCTTCTCTGGGCTCTCTCCAGTAGCTCCATCTCTCTCTGATGCTGGGGAACGTAGAAACTGTGTGCTTTGGTATATTTTCTTTTCAAGTTTGAGTTTTGCCAGGAGCTCTGTGTTCATTCACACAGACCTCCTGATATTTTTGCCTGGCTCCCTGCTCATTGGGGTAGATTGCTTTTCATCATGGAGGAGGCAATACTTGATTATTAATCGGTTTTCTTGGACCTCTTTTCTCTCCAGTGTCAATGGTCCATGTTTATTTCATGGTCTTGGTGATGTTTATTTCATCCAGTGTTTATTTCATCCATGTTTATTTAACTCATCAGATGGTCCATGCTTATTTCAAGAATGTGATCCTGTAAAAGTATCTATCTTCCATAATTTTTGAAATTAGATTGTATTTTTATAATAGTCTTTAATTGCTTTTCCTGATTAACAGGTAATTAATTACTAAAGGAATATTGCCTATATCAAACTTACATTTTATCAAAAAACTGCTGTTCTTTCTGTTATTCATACTGTATACATGTTTTAAAAAAAGGACTCGATTCAAACAGAATTAATTAGTAGCTTAATATCACATGAAATTCAATAGAGAGACCTTAAATTTACACCACGTACATGAGATCAGAATTTGGCTTTTGGTATTTGTCATAAAGAGCAACTCAAATGGCAGTCTTACGCCAACCTAATGTAAAGATAAAAAGCATTCATTCCAGTCCATGATTTCAATGCTAAAGCAGTGCATGGGGAAAGGTCATCACAATTAAAGGCATAATGTAAAAATGAAACTGTGAGCAAGTGTTTGTTCTTCTTCTTTATCTCAAGATTTATGTGATTGACTCTTAATTGGAGACCTAGGGTTTCATTTCACAGCTTGGGCAGACAGGCTATTAGATCTCAAATGAACAGGGAGAAAATAGCAATACTTTGCGTGTATGTAATAGAGAAGCAAAATACTTTTTGACCTTCTGTGATGATTAGTTAAAGAAAAAAAGAAGTTTTAAGTACAGAAATTCAAGATATTATTTGAATATAAGAGCTGTGTATTAGTTTATGATAGCAAACTGGACAAAATTGTTTTTGCTTTAACACCTGCCCACATCATCACGTATAGACATTATCTGCTTTACGGATAGATGGGGAACACTGGCATTCAGCAAAATGATAGTCCTTTCTTGCTATCCCCTATTTTTTGTCTATAAAAAGTTGCAGCATATAAAATTTTATGGTGGCTTTAAGCTTATTTGGATACCTCTGAGTGTGGAAATATAAATTATTGCTTAGTTATACTTGGTAATTAATGTAAAGCTGGATGACAGGATGTCACCTGTCTCCCAAAACTGTGAGATTGGACACCTTCAAATACAGCTGCCTATGTCCTATTACCCAAAGCCCATCACAGTGGATTATGTCACTAGCCAAACTGACGCATGTTGCAAATCTTCAAGGCCTTCCTGAATTGCTTGCTTCTCTGTCCACATAGGTGGGAAAAGAATCTCTCTTTGCAAAATAAAGTTTGACTTTGCAACTATGTTGATTACACTGCACAACAAAAACATAGTAGCTAAACCAATCAAATCTTATCACATTGTGAAATATGTAACATCCTACAAGGTTTTTTTCTTTCCTTTTCTTTTCTTTTTTTTTTTTTTACCCTGCAAGGAAGTTGATTTCATTTGTAGGGAGCATGACTATGAGACATAATACGAACACTCAGAATGATTCTTCCTAGCTTAGGATAGAAGACGAAAAATACTAGCAGCTCCAAACTACATCTGTTGTAATGTAATGAGGCCCGCACAAATCAGGCAGCCTGGGGCAAATGGCTTATTTTTCTTACTTCTTTCATATGTAAGTAACTTCTTTCAGTTCAGTAACTGAGCTTCTGGGCTTTTACATTTTATGTTCTTCATTCGGTTTCTGAGGCTTCTATTTTCTCCTAGCATATTCCAAGGCCAATAAGATAACAGCTCCCAGAAATGTAATGAGCAAAATTCTCAGCTTTGCATTTGCTGAACTGCAGTGGGGATGCTCAACAGAATATTAAACTGGAAAGTTATTATTCCACTATATCATCTCCACTCTTTAGATGAGACGCACACACACAAGAAAAGGCATATCAACGTGGCAACTGGACTGTGGGTGGATAAGCATAGATAGATAGTATGCAGCTGAAATCTAAATCCATCAATCAAATAAAATTAAAACCATAGTCAGCACCTTGTGTCATAATCTCTGTGAAGAGATAATCAAACCATTTGCTTCAGGTGAGAAGAAGGCAAGTGTGCTTAAACAATCTTGTGTTATTGATCCAGTGCAATTCTGAAAACAGCCCCTGCAGTGTAATCTCTACAGCTTGATAGATTGCATTAGTAGATGTACTTAGACCAGTGAGATTACCTTCCACATCAGTTAAGTAATAGAAATAAAAACAATAAAAAGACAGTATACTTTAAAGAAGGAATGTCACAGACTGGAAAATAAAAATATGGTATGTATATGGCTTCCATCAGTGGAGCATCTGAATACATCACTATCCTGAATATAGCAAGCTCACATGTTTGAGCAGAACAGTGCTTTGCAGGTGGGGGAACCAAGGCCCAAAGATCCTTATCAGGCCATGTAGACTTGCAGGATGTCTGCATTAAAAAAACTGAACTGGCTTGCTCAAAGAACAGGTTATATAGACAGCTTTTCTTTCAATAACCCCTTACTAAGAGGAACAAGGAATTTTTTAAGACACTATGGGCATTTCTGATCATTTTAAGACAAAAATCTTTACTACTTAATTTCATGTTCAAGTAAAAATGTCAGTAAACTGAACTGGCAAGAAATTTATCGACTAAAA
This sequence comes from Falco rusticolus, assembly GCF_015220075.1. NCBI lineage: Eukaryota > Metazoa > Chordata > Aves > Falconiformes > Falconidae > Falco > Falco rusticolus. The sequence continues at coordinate 64,259,451 of NC_051190.1, read as the reverse complement.
ACATGTATGGGTGCTCTCTCATCTTTAGGTTAAAATATGAATTGCAAGTAGGTTGGGAAAAATGATGCCACGCACAGTTCTGCTGAGCTACCTTGCTATATGAGTGGTATAATTTGACAGAGTTTAAATATTTTGTGTAGGACTCTGCTACTTTAGGTAAGTATAAGAATTGGCTTTTCAACTTCACTGACTTTGTATTCTATTTATTCACTGACTTAATTTATATTACCAAGTTCATGGCATCACTGGACTTTCAAAGTCTAAACTCTTTAATAAAATCTACTCATTTTCATATATTGTGCATTTCCAGCCATGGAGAACAGCCGTTAAAGATTTTTCTAATTGTAGTTACTTTACATAGGCATTTATATTGTGTGACATTATCATGAAGGGATAAATGAATAAAAATTAATTTGGTCACTTATGACTGTAAGGGAAAGAATATCTGCAGTCAGCTGTTTCTTTCAACTCAATAAATAACTGGACTTTAGTTTTCATCCGAGCAGAGCCTAACTTCTGATGCTTTTCATTTTACCTCTCCTTATTTTAGAGACAGCAGGGACTGCAGTTCAGATGACGCCCCTTTTAAATTAGACTAGAGCTGCTTGCTTTGAGTTCTGTAAAACATAAGCAAAAAGCCTAAGGCTAATACCAGCTTTGCCATCAAAGGCCAAAGTTATGGAAGTCAGTGAAGTTTAAACTATGACAGAAAGCCATTGGCTATTAGTAAACACTGAAACAGGTGAAACTGAAAGGGAAGTGAGACATTAAATATTATTAAAATGCCCTGGTAACCTTCATGCAATTCTTGAAACTATTGCCATATTCTTCAAATCCTATATCCTTCCACCTTCCTATTTTTCCTTTCTAATATTTGGCTTTTAAGATATATGTATTTGACCAAGAGGAAGAGGACCTTTAAGTCCAAGAGCTCCATTGATACTTTTTATTTTGCTGCAAACTCATTGTCACATTTATACCACTCCAGGCTTCCTCCCCATGGGCCAGATCTAAGGCAGAAAAGGAATTCTGTGCAGAGACTCCAGAGCAGGTACTAGATCCAAGTTAAGCAATCAAACCCTGTGACTAAAAAATAAAAGAGGAGAAGACCACTGGAGGTGTGAGACAGATGTCAGAGGAGGTATTCAGTGCAAGGTGAGACAGTGTGAGGAATTTATCTCCCTCCTGTGCAGAAAGCCTTGGAGCTGGGCATGGGAGTTTGCTGTGCAGCTGTCTGCGGATGCAGTCCTCTGCAGATGCACATGGCAGTTGCAGACCCTGGGGACACAGAAAATCTGAGAGCAGCTGTGGGGAGGCAATATGCTTCCTGATGCTATTTTTTTGCTCTGCTATTTGCAGTCCTGCTGATACTGAGGAGCTGTTTAAACCCTTGATCTATATTTCACAAGAATGTGCTCGCGAGGAAAGTTTCCTTGCAATGGGCTTTCTGGAGACCAGCATTGAAGCTTTCTATTAATTTAAATATTTTTTAATGCTGCCATTTTACTTACTGTTCTTCTGTGCAGTTCCAAGCTTCTTCTCTTTCTGCTTCTTCTTCAAACCTTTTCCTGCATTTATCAAGCCATATGCCTTGCTCTAAAGTCTGCACCTTAAAAAATTTCCTCTGTAAAGGTGTATTTATCTTCTATAGCAGAGGATGAACATGTATGGTAAGCACAGAGAAGACTCTAAGATCACATCCTCATGGAAAAAGCTAAGATTTTCTCTTGGCTTTTGCTCAGATGAAAATGAAGTGAATTGAGAAACCAGTTTAGGCCTCAGAGCAGTTGGAATGGGCATAGTAAAAGACTGTGCATGAAACGTTCATGTGTGTGAGGTTTCACAGTAACACTAACAGCCCAGAGTCCAGTCCTTGATTCTCCTATGAACATACCAACAGCTTTTGCAGATTAATGAAGGTTTTTTTCTGTCTTGGAAAATAATTTTCTCCAGGCAGTGGCCAATCATGTCTTCCATGTTCAGATCTTCCATGAAATGTCCTATCAAACATATTAGACAGGATTATTACTGAACTTTGATTTCTTTTCATTACACATGCAATTACTTCACCTTGTGGACTTTTTATTAATATAGTTATTTGGAAGCCATGCTAAAAACTGGAGTACATCTCTGTAATTGAATCAGATCATGTTCTCAGCTTTTAAGGAGAAATTTATGCCAGTTTTCATGGTGAGAAGTGCTTAAAAATTACTCATATGATATGCCAATGGAAAGTAATGTTAATGAATTACTAAAGCTGCAAGCTAAGCTTTCTTGGCGGAGGAAAAGAGGGTGAAGTTTTTTTCAGGTTTTCTAAGACTAGCCCTGAAATACCTCTCATAATAGAATACAAGAGTGGATAGAGCTTTTCACTGATCTCATTTAACATTTTTTCTCTTTCTGGTATGTTTTAGCTGGCTTGTGGTACGCTACAGCTTCTTTAACAAGAATAATCTTACATAATGTTCTAACTCTAGCAAAATACTGAACTGTATAAAACTAGCCTTACCTTGAATCGCTGAATGCAAGGTTATATAAGCTGTTAAATGTGGAATAATTATTCTACCACAGGATCATCAGTGGCCACATGTGCTTCATATAAGTGAATGGCAAGATATAAATTCACCGTGTTAAGAAAAAGTCTCTAATGAGCTCTTAAAATTTTAATACCTGAACTGAAAATGTGCACTGCACAACAGTTAAGGACAAAATTGTTAAACTCGGTATCAAGAAAGTCTTCAAAACAAAAGGGAAGATGAGAACATGTGAAATCATTGGCTAATTCCCTGACAACCTTCAATACATAACTACGAAGGGGGAGAAAGAATTCCCCCACCGCCCAAACCTGCGCCATTACAACAGCCCATAGAGAATAGTAACTTGGCCATAAAACCTCACAAGGAGTTTGCCTTAGGGATATTCATCATTTAAAACATAAGAAGGGAGAAGGTATGTATGAAAAATCAGAAGGAGCACAAAGGATGTGATGATTCAACAAAACTAAACGCACAGCTTTGCCTATTTACAGTAGGACTCTGTTCTTTATTTAATCACAATCTGCACAGCAAGCTAGCATATGGGCTGGGGGCGAGGGGGGCATGGTTTGGCATCTACTGACTAATTTGATATATAGCACATTTTTCCTATCTTCTCAATACATATGATGCTGAAAATTATTTGAAAATTAATGAGGAGAAAACTGACCCTTTCTTTTTTTTTTTTCTTCCAAAGTGTGCAGTTCATTGCACCTGGTGGGGAGGAAGGAAAGTGGAAAATAACTGCAAAATTCTTAAGGGCATATTTTCAAGCTGGTAATCAGAAAGGAATATTATTAATCAATTACATTTAGTGCTGGAATGCCCTAGTGTTATAGGAAAACAAGGAAGAGAAAAGACTTGGAAAAAAGTGAAAATCTTCCAAGCACATTTCTGATCCGTATTGACCAGTGTCACTGCAGTGAATTGGAGCAGTTTCACGGTGTGGAAACTGCCTGACCCACTTTGTCAATCTGCAAAAAGTGCAGTTAAGCTCCAAAATGAATGGAAGTTTAGAATGGAATTAGATTTAAAAATTTGTAAAGAATAGATTTAGAAAAAATTTACAAATACAAATGTTTTGAATAAAAACGTTTGTAAATACTTCTATTTTTAAAATCCCCATTTTCTGACAAATCCAAAAAGCTGGTAGTATTTTTTCATTATTTTATTTTTTTTTTTTTTCTAGTAAAATATCAGCAAAAACACTCCTTAAGTCTTAGTTGAAGTCAAGAAAAGTTTCTGGCAATACTAAGTCATGACACTGAAAATGCAATTTAATCTGAATAAATTTTTTCATCGTCTGTATATTAGCCTTGGAATGAAATGTGATGTTCAAAATACACATATATAATATGAGTAAAGGGCTGTTCTTTTGAACTAAACATTTCTGTGTTTTTTTCAATATTTTGTTCTACTATACATAATTTCATGAAGCAGTATTTGATCTGTGGTATACATGTATCATAGAAATAAGAACTAGAGATGAAAAAGCATTATAATCTGCCATTCTGTTAAGAGATTTCAAAAACAGAGCTATTTCTAGTATTTTGTGTATATTTTAAAAAACAAAGCAAAACAAAAACAAAAACAAAAACACAAAACCCCCTCATGCAATAAATGAAAAGAATCTTTTCTGACTTAGAAATTGGTAATCAGTAATTCAAAGACTAACAAAGGGAATACATTTAGTCTAGTCCACCTATGGCATATTCTATGACATGTACAGCTTCTTGTGTCCACACATAATCCTTCCACTTTGAGTAACGTGTCACATTTTTAGGGAGGAGTATTCCATAAGCTTTTATCACCAAGCTGTTGATCTGATCTTCAGCCCACAGATTCTTTTATAGTTTTTTTTTTAATTATTTTTGTAAGTGTATTAAATCCACCCTAAATAATTCCTTTCTCGCCTCAAGATTTAAATATTTATAGACTATTGTTATATGCACCTGCATCTGTTGGCTGAGATAAATAAGAAAATAATATATGGGGCTTTTGTTATTAAATATGACTGCAATTTTCATAAATATGGATGGTCTTGTGGTCATTCTGATGTAAAATTAGATTGGATCTACGTAGTATAAATTGGTGTCTGATTGTTGCACTGTTGTGAACTACAGCTAGACAGAAAAAAAAATTCCATTTAAAATATGAAACATTGTGTTTCTAAAGCTTTTGATTCCTTGGTTTTGTTTGAAGTTTTGCTTGTGGTGTCACCTAAGGAAAGAAACAGCAGTGTATTAGTTTTGGTTGGGATTGGGTTAATTTTCTTCATAGTAGCTAGTATGGGGCTATGGTTTGGATTTGTGCTGAAAACAGAATTGATAACATACTGATGTTTTAGCTATTGCTGAGCAGTGCCTGCTTACTCAGTGTCCAGTCCTCTGTTTCTCACACTGCCCCACCAGCGAGGAGGCTGGGGGTGCACAAGAAGCTGGGAGGCGACACAGCCAGGACAGCTGACCCTGACTGACAAAACAGATATTCCACACCATATGACACTGTGCTAAGCACATGAAGCTGGGGAAAGAAGGAAGTGGGGAAACGTTCTGAGTGCTGGCATTTGCCTTCCCGAGTCACTGTTACATGTGATGGAACCTGGAGGTGGCTGGACACCTGCCTGCCGATGGGAAGTGGTGAATGAATTCTTGTTTTGTTTTGCTTATGCACACAGCTTTTGCTTTATCAATTAAATTGTCTTTATTTCAGCCTATGAGTTTTCTCACTTTTATCCTTCTGAGTCTCTCCCATCCCACTGGGATAGAGTGAATGAGAGGCTGTGTGGGACTGAGCTACCTCCTGGGTTTAAACCCCAATAAGCAAACTGACAATTGGGAAATTATTGGCATAGAGGATCCAGATTAACATTGCTGTTCCAAGTCAGGCTCAAGAAGAGTACAAACCTTGACTTTCTACAGTACAACACTTACTGTCAGTCCAACTATCCATTTTTAGTGCGAGAGTGTTCTTAGGTCAGGAAATCTGTTTTAGACGTGGAACATTTTTTAGAAAAGGTTTTGTTTACCTGGGGTTTTTTTTTCATTATTTTTTGAATAAAATAGGGTTTTGGATGGGGTTTTTGTTGGTTGGTTTGAATCTTCTGGGTAAGACATTTTTGAAAAACATTTCTGATTACTTGAAAAAATCTTTCTCAAATTTGGTTCATGTGTTTCTGGGGAACGATGAACATGTATGTAACAGCCTTCTACTGAAGAGAACGGTATTCTCCAAGGATGCATCCTAATCTGCTAAGAGTACATCTGAGGCTCATCATTTTTGTCAGGGTTGGTTGGTCACTTTAACAACAGTGAAAGCACAAACAGTAACATCTGTCAGAGAATATTGTGAATGGCAACACATGTCAAAGAGGTGACAAGTATGGAAGAAATCTTAGCAGTCCAGAATGACATTATTACATAATCATCTCACTTTGTTAAGTTAAAATCTCTGAGTCTGGTTGATAGTTCTTGAAATTCACTTTACTTTTATTACTGAATGTTGTATCTTTTTTTTTTTTTTTTTTTTGGTGCAATAAAGCTTTAGATTCCCAGCTCAAATTTAATTGCTAGGACTATCATATGACAGATATAATTTTATGAAAATAGATTGTATGTAATTATTCAGGCAATGTCTACTCATTATAATCTTCTTGAAAATGCAGAAAGAAAGTCTTTAAAAATTTGTAAATAGTGTGCTTCAGAAAAGCAGCCAAGCTCTTCACTATTGTTCCCACCAGGTACCGAAAGTTCAGAAGCATTGCACTGAGTCACCTGTACCTGAAGTGAAGTGTACACTTTTAGGCAGGGACCAGCACCTCACATCTTGCATCTACAGAGCATGGAGAAGGCAAAAAAGTAAACAAATAAACAAAAAGAGACTGCATCTACCTGATTACATGTCCAGGTACCCTGCTAACAGTTCTCAAAAGAAGTTTTGTCTGAGGACAGTGAAAAGAAGAACCCATCAGGCCACTGTTGTCATTGAAATAATTTTCCCAGTGGTCAATATATGGTAAATCAAGACAAGACTGTTTCCGTCAACCTTCTCCCAACCCTGTTTAGGCACAGGAAAAGACAGGATGGAGTTTTGCAAAGTCTGCTCGCTATGCCTCAAAGAAACTACAGGACTCGTGCACAGTGTGGGCATGGTCAGGAACTGACTCCCATGGGATGAGGTGCAGGCTAGCCTAGCTGTAATCAGGAACATCTCTTCCTCTGTACTTTTTGGCAGGCTTTTGGGGGCAGGCTATCCTAAGCAAGCAAACTGGTAAATGTTGTAATGCTGCAAATCACTAGCAAAACAAAACACAAAAAAAATGACCTCTGGATTTCTGTTAAAGCACCATTTCAAACAGAAAAGCTGGGAAGACTTGCAAGTGTAGTTGTCAGTCACAAGCCATGAGGCCCCCAGTCCCATCTTTCCTCTGAGATGCTTGTGCGATGTGCGATTGCACCCAAATTCATGGCAGTCCTCTTTAATGGGACAAAAGACTTCAAGAAAAACAGAGACTTGAGAGTGCTTGAGAATGAACACAAAAATATGTCTGGCAACATTCCAGAAATGCTTGTGCTTAAGTGGAACTGGAGGAAAGCCAAAAAATGTGGTGGCTTTGCTCTGAATGCAAATATTATTGCACAGCTCTCATCATACGTGGTAAAAGATAAAGCCATACTCAAGGGAGAAGACATCATTCAGTTGCACAAATACCATGATTCTGTCCAGTTTCCCTAGCAAAAGCTAGAAAGCAGTGACTACTGTTTTGACTGTATATGGGTTTAAAAAAGAATTTTTTTTTTTTTTCCACTGGGATTATATCTCAGCTATTTCTTACCAAAGCTCTGTCCTGCAAAACGTCCATCTGCCCCAACTTTGACAAGCGCAGTTAGGCCAGCTTATCAGTACTGGGCATTTCAGCTGATCACCTGATTTCAGCTCAGTTTTTTGCTCAACAATGTAAAATTGAATTAAATGTTCTTCTAGTTCATAGCCTGTGCACTCAGCATGTTTCAGGATAGACTATCAGCACTAAATCTTCGTAAAACTATTACTGAAAAATCCACAGATGAATAAATAATACTTTTTCTCTCTGCTTTTTAATACGTTGTGACTATATTCATGCATTTCTGGCAGCAGCTACTCTTTTCATCCAGGTTCAAGGTGCCATTCTTAATGGAATCAGTAGCAACTGAACCCAAACAACTGAGGGCAGAATTGCTCCAAATTGCCTTAGTCTCAGATTGAACCAGACTCACCTATCATTTATGCTACACAGTCAGGTGGCCTTATTTCCTAGCACTGCAATCAGAAAACTATTGACCAGCAACAATACAGTTTTCACTTCATATTACTAAAATGAACAACCCCTACAGTAAACTATTTTTTTCTCAAAAATTTTGGGTGATTCACTGCAGTTAGAATCCTGAACTTAAAGATGAGGAGCTTAGGCATGGAGATGTCAAGTGACCTGCGAGAATTAACTATCCTTCAACTTTCAAAAAACCTTTTTTGAAATAGTGAGTTGTACTGAATATATGTCTTGGCTTATGAAATCAGTAGGTGTTTAGAGACTTTGATACCTAGGTATCTTTCCTGCCAATGTTCCTTTTCTTGCATGGGATGAGTCCCACCTAAGCGTACGCATGCAGTACTGGTTTGCTGCTTTTCACTCCCCTATAGAAAACCATATTGTGGAGATCACCCCAATTTTCATTTATTTATTATTTGTTTGTTTAGTTTTAAGCTTGTGAGGAAGTCATTCCCAAACACGTGAATTTTATGTGGTGAAAGATAGGTGAGATAAACCCTGGGATGACTCTATTCATGAAACCAAAAACTTTCCTCACCTTTTCTTTCTGTCGTGGCTTTAGGCTTTCAAATCAACAAATAAGGCACAGTCCCTAAATTTAAAACTATGTGGTACTCAATGTAATAGGCAAAACATCAGTATGTGTGTTTCATATTGCATAACAATTAGGGAAAAAAATTCTGAGGGGAAAAAGATCTAGACCAAAATGAATAAAGAAAAGGTAACTAAAGGCTTAAGACTGTCATTTTTAAGTGTAACTGATCTGTGCATATGCTCTACCCTTGGTGGAGGAATCTGTCATAAATTTTAACATAGAGATGCTGCAGGTTGTTATTTCCTTATACATTGTAAGTTAGTTCTATGGTGTTACCTAGGAAACAGATTTCGGAAGGAAGTATTGGTGATTGTGGAAGGACTGATTTGGATTTTTGGTTTGGGGTGGGGTTTTTTCACATTTTCAGAGGCTGAAAATAATTTTATATTGTTATATGTTGAAGAATTTACAAAATTACTTCTAGTCTGTCTTATTTTAGCTATATCATGGTATACTAAAACAGACAAGTCATAATAAGATTTTTTAAAGACCCTGAGTAAACTGTACAATTATGTACAGACATTGAGCTGCTCCTTCTCAACACCCTGTCAATGACAATGATTTATTCTTTCCATGAATATTCATAATATTACAAACTTCCTTACTGCTTTGGCTGATGTATTAACAAAAATCAGGGGTTCCTATTATAAACACACTTGGGTGATAATGACTTGTATTCAGCTCTCCACCTCTGTCACATTAAAAACTGGTGATTTCAGCACATCTATTTAGGCCACGATGAGCAAGATCTTCTCAAAGAAATTTACACATTATCTTCAGCAATGTTCCTTAATATAGAAATCATTCCCACTGACCTCATTCAGGGAAACTTAAATTCTTATGCTATCACAGCTTGTTCTAACAATTAATAAAATGTTGGACATGAAAATTTCAAAAGAGAAATACACAATGTCTTTTAGATATTAAAGGAAACAATGCATGTATTACACTTGTGTTTACTTTTAAAAAGCTAAAAACATACATTAATTCATCAACATTTTGCAATGAAAGAAATAACAGATATGTTAACATTAGGAAAAGTGAAGCGTTGTATCCTATTATAGTATGATTTTTAGTACTTAATAATGACTGAGTTCAGAAAAAACATTTGCTTTATAATAATTTTCTTTGCTTGGCTATGTTCTTCCATAAACACGGTATTTTCAATCAGCATGGTTAATGTGTCTGTAATGCATTAAGGAACCAGGCTAAGTAGCACAGTTGCTATAATTTAAATTCAGTAAATTCCTTAAAATAGCTTCCTAAAAATGCTGGTGCAACAAAGCAGAAAGGCCAAAGAAGTATATTGCCATATGTTTAAAAACCTGTACATAGCTTTTACTTACTTTATCACTTGCCAATAATATGACTATGCAAAACATATGGTAATAAAAATATATAATCCTGGCCTCATAATCGCTATTTGGAATTTCAGACATTTCAAGAAATTACTGCTGTGAAGGGTTGGAAGATCACCCAAAAATATGGAAAATATTTGTTGAAATTTGCTGCTTCCTCCCTTTTTAATGTTTAGTTTGAAATTTGGGAGATTTCACAGAGCTCTAGTTGCCATTGTTATGATTTTACTTACATTTTTGTCCTCAGTGTCAGTTTTTCATAAGTTTAACTAATAAGTTTTGAATAAAATTTTCCAAGTGTCATATCTATATGGTATTATTTCATTTTCTTAAAACGTTCTTAAGATATTTATAGCGGTTTTAGACTCTTGTCTTGAAAGGTTTGTATTTATTGAAAACTATAAATTTAGAGACTGCACATTTATTTAGATCTGTAAATCACAGGTGAGATGTAAAACAATCTTGTACAAAAAAAAAAAATCAGTTCAGTGTTTATATAAGTTATTTACTATTTCAAACTCTATGCACCAGCAAAAGCCACATTATTTTCTTAGAAAAGAAACTTACACAGATTTAATGATACAAAGAACTTGCTTAATACAATAATACATTTTGTTTTAGTTTAACATGCATCTCCAAGGCTTAGTTCTGTTATGCTTTCGATTATACTTTTTGGATGTCATCCCTAGATGACCACAGTACAGGACTGTGAATCATCTTCTTTAATAGCTGATGGATAAATTTTGTTCACAAAAAATAACTGTTGTGTTCCTTCTGTAGTCAACTGTTAGAGCTATTTCACCTTTCATGCCTCCAATTCCCTTAAAAGCACCAAGAAAATTAAATGCAAAGAAACCAAGAACAAAACTAGTGTGAGTGCAAGACCAAGAGGTGGAATGTAAAGCATATAAAGGCCAGGAAATAAATGACTGTTCTTTTCAGTACAGCATTATCTCCGTCTTAGTCCATATACACTTCCTCTTACACATAAACTTTGGTGGTTTACTGTTTGTTATCTAAGATCATCACCATATGTACACAGGACAATGATCACACCTAAGTATTTTTTTTATTTTTTTTTTCTGATTTTAAGGTCTTTATTTTCCATGTTAAGGAGTGGGATCCTTTTGCATTTACAATTCCATAAATATACTATGCACATGCACCACACCCAGTAGGAAAATCAGCTGTGTGGGTTTTGGGTGGTGGTTTTGGTTATTATTTTTTTTTACTTAAAAGGAAATAAGATTTTTGGATCCCAGTACAGTGTTTATCGCTTCCATGGAAAAGCTTTTGGCTCCAGCATTCCTAAGGCAGCAGGGTTGAGCAAGGCACTCTGTGTCTCAGCCACTCCTTTTCTTCTTCCCCAGCGCACTGTTCCACAAGGATGGACACACAGAGTCACAGATGCCATTTATGCATCTTACTGAGATCTCTCAAGTTGCAGTTTTCCCTAGCCAAGTGACCCTGGCACAAATTTTGTTCACTGTGCTCTCAAGCCAAAGAATCTGCCCCTATAATCAAAGCTACTAAAACAGCATCAGTGTTGTGTCTAGTAGTATTAAAAAAAAGAAATATGGAGACTTAATTCCATCCATCAAATAATTTTGGAAGTATTTCCATTTTTCAGTCTGAAATTTCTTTTAACGAAAAGACAGCATGTCATTTCCACTTTTCCATTCATCCCCCCCTTCCATCCTTTTCTCCCTCCCCCTTTCCCTCCTGATTCATACAGAGAAATGGATTTGGAACTAAAGGTCAAAAGGGTTAGTACTGGACATATCTGAATTTAATTTAGCTGCTGCTGTCTTTCCCTGGCAGAGGAGAGTAATGTTTTTGTATATTAAATTAAGTTGTTGGGTTTGGGGGTTTGTTTTACAATGGTTTATCTTTTAAAGGAAAAATCTTGATGTTTTAACACATGTAAACACATTTTTAAGACAATAATTAAAATATGCCCTTTTATATAATGATCCGGCATGAGAATAACTTTTGTTCTCTGCTTTTTTTACTAGTAAAATAAATTACTCAGAAAAATAACATTAATGACAATTAGAAATACCACACTTGAAGTTTTATTTCATTACTGCGGGCTTCCACAAAGGTAACAATACATTGAATTGCATTTAGTCCAGAGTTAGTCTTTTGTACAAAGCTCCAATCTGTTTTTCTGTTAACAATATATTTAACAATGTAAGAACTACAGACTAGAACATTACACCCTGTGAGATAAGGAAGCAATTTGCTCAGGTGTGTGAGTAGAAAATAACCCAACACATGAATTGACTGCAGTGTTTCTGTGATTCAGCTTTACAAAAGGCATTGTTACTAAAAAGAAAATACTTTCTTCTTTTTATAGGCAGCATCTAATGGCAAAAAATCAACAGTTACAGCTGCTGAAAATGAGATCACATCAAATACACCACCCCTTCAAATGTCTTCAGAGAAGACACTTTTTATGGACATTTACAGTTCTGGGAAGAAGAGAATCCCTGGTCTCATCTGGACCTTACATTGGACCTTTAACAGCCATACTGAAGACTGACGTGAAGTGCTGTGGAATTAATGAATTTGATGTTACATACTCCCTGAAAGACCTTCAGCTATAGACAGTTTTCTTTCTAGTTTTTAGGACGATAGGAAGCTTATCCAGTTAGCATGGTGAGAAAAAAACAGCTATTTGTGGAAAGGAGATATGTAGTGGGAAATATACAGTTATGTCTGTTTAAATCTGTTCTTGCTATCTATCTAGACATGTATCTACCTACCTATCTAGTCCCTTGTACCTATACTACATTTTTACAGAAACTTCACAGAGGCTGTTATATGTACATTTTATGGAATATTCATCCATGTTTCAGGCTTGGGCTAGTGCACTCAGTCTTGGTATAATGGAAAAATATGTGGTTTAGCAGAACTATAGGAAAATGTTGACTGAAAGTGATGGACAAGAGACTAGGAATTCCTAGATGAAGTAGGAATGATTGATGTATTTGCCTCAGTTCCTTAGAAAACACATTATAAAACCTTTTTTTAAAAAATGTTGTTCTTTATAGGAATGGGAAGAAAAAGCTCTCCAACTTTTTTATTTTCCTCTTTACTTCCTGACATAACAACTGCTGTAAAAATGAAACGTTCTGCTACTGAAAGGATGTATCTAATTATAAAAAAAAAAAAAAAAAAATCAGAAATGACACAAACATTTCTATCATCCTTTCTGATAGACATAAGTAGAGATGTATTGTCTTTCTGTGAATACTGAAAGGCAAAAACCTTTCAGACTCTTGGTGTCTTCCTTGATCAAAATGTCTTTTTCTTCCTCTCACAGCTGCTAACAGTTCTAGAACAATTTTTTATTATTCCCTGGCTAATTAAAACTCTCTTGAGATTTTTATTTTTATTTTGTTCCTTGCATTTACTTTTCCTTAGTAAAATATCCTGGGTTTCACTTACGATAGGCTTTCTTTTAGTGTTTGAAGTAATTTAAAAGTTCAAAAGTGGACTGTGTTGCTCTCCTGCTTTTCTCTACCTATAACATTTTTTTATGAATTACCAGTATGATCCACGTTGCATTCTGCTGTAATATTTTCACCAAGTTCTTAAATCTTCTTTAGTCATATTTAAAGGTATTTAAGAACACCACTACGGGCAATCCAAAATATTCATCTAGCCCTGCTTCCTGTCAGCAAACATACCATAATATGCAGTTATAATATTATCATTGAATATAGTGGTCTTTGGTTTTGGTGATCTGTGGAGATTTTAAAGACACATTTGTACAAAGCCCTAAGCAACCTCATCTGAATTCTGCATTGACCCAGTTTGGAGCACCTCCTGAGTCCCTGTCACCCCAATGACTCTGACGCTGTGATTTCCTGGGTGAGGGCAGTACCCTGCAACTTCTCTCTGGATTATTTCCTTATGATCTGAAGAGAAAAGGATTTTCAAAAAGTCACTGAAGAGCTCCAGAGCTTGCTGCTTAGTCAGTTTTCCTAGTCCTCCAAATTATTCAATAATCATAGTTCCACACTCTCCTATGTTTTGAGTGGTGCTCAAAAAATATTTTGTGCAACTAATCAGCATGATTTGGTGATTTGTAAAGACCAATACTAACTTCATTCTCCTCCTTTTATCATTACTAGGAGACTTTCAGGATGTCTGTCCCTCCTTTGTTCCACACATAGGAAAAACATGTTAATACTTCTCTTTTTTTATTTTACATTGCTTCATTTGCTCTGATAGAGTATTTGTCCAATAATTTTCAGGTCTGCTTATTAGTTTGAGATTTTTCTTTATTTCTCTTGCATTTCCTTAAACTCTTTTGGCAGCAATTATGAAAAAACCCCCATCATCTTGCATGTACATTGTACAAATACAGTTACTATATTAAATAACCACAGCTTCTTGTAGCAAGCAACAAATTCGTTGAAGGGTTTTGGTTTTTTTTTTAAGCCACTGTTGGATAGAACAAGTAAGAAAATATTAGCTATCATAAGGGATCAGGACCATATTATTCAGGGAGACTGAAAAATATCCATCATAAATCTGTTGATAACAATATGAAATACCAGTTCAAGCATTAAAAATGGCCCAAGACAGACTTTTTCTTAGTAATCTATCATTCAAAGTTTAATTAGGTCTTGATTTTTCTTAAATTTATCTAATACTATAATCCTTCGGGGAAATATGTATAGAATTTAATATAGTTTCATATCCTGACAGGGAATTCTAACAGATATCTCAAAAAAAGCATATTAGAAATACCTTCTTCCCCAAATGTATCTAATTTATGTAGAACAAATACCTGTAGGTATTTAATTCTTATGAAACTATTATAATCTTCTTCAGTACTGTTGTTCTCATTGTGAAAGAATTTTTCAACGGGAAGAATCATGTACACATAATTACAGTATAGTCCATGAAGGTTTTCCTCTATGCTGCTATTGAAGCATCCGTAACTCTCCACCAGCTTAGCTGTAGTGAAACACCAGAGAAGTCCAGGACAAGACATTTTCAAACCGCCCCAAATACATTTTTTTTTCCCCTCAAGAAACAGCTGTGGATCCCTGATAAATAAGTTGTCCTTTCTTGCCGCTCTCCCATAGACTAGTCAGCCTTATGTACAACCAACACCCATGCTTTACAGCAGTCCGCACTACAAGGCAACCACGGGTTGCTTCACTGCCGGTGCTGTTCCTGGTTTTTCTCTGCTTGCTTTAATTCTTTAACATAAAATGAGCAGAAATGCTGAAATGTAGGGGAATGAAGAGAGTGGGTTGATTGACACTGATAATATGGAGCTGTGGACAATGTGCAGCTGTAGCTCATCCCCGCAAAGTGGTTAAATAGCTCTGAGGAGAGTGGGAGAGGCTCCTGGTTGTAGGAGACCCTGGGTGAAGGAGGGACCTGGGGAAGGAAACCCCCAAGGTAGCAGAGACAAGGAGGAGTGTGGTCTGACCTCAGGAGGATGGAGAAACAGCATGGGCAGTAGAATTTGACCAGTGGTAAAGCCTTTTTGCCACTTGCTAGCTTTGTTTGTGCTGAGACACTGAAACAGCACTCCATATACCTTCACAGATAAAGTTGTACTTGAGTACTGAGGACAAAAATAGTTTCCCAGTGAAGTACTGAGCCTGATGCTCCTCTTGCATATTAGAAATAAAATCAAGAATTGGAAGTAAATTATCTATTATGCTTTTGGTGCTTGAGAAAAGGTATTTTTTCCCTCTTAAATATCTCTTTACTACTCTTAATTTTATGCTTGATAAATTCTAAGATTCAATGCAATTTGGAAGCATTTTCATTATTTAGGATGCATCCATGTATACCACCAAAAAAAAGAAATTTGATGACAAAAACAAAGATGATTCTGACATCTGAGATCTTACCATTGCTCTAATCAACTGGTTGGGTTTCTTTTTCTCTGTTGGGTGTTGACATTCTACTAGGTCATTTTCTTCCAAACTTTCGATCTTTCTGGCCTTGATGGAATCTTTTGTATTCCTCCCTCCTTTCCAATTCTTCTAATGTTTACAGTCATTTCTAGAGCCTTTAGGCTCCTTCTTATTGCACCTGATTGCTGAGTTTGGGACCTTGGGCTCAAATTGCAGAACAAACATAGTTCTTTTTTCATCTTGGCAGAGAAGATTCCCAGGTGTTTTCTATAGACACTCTCCTTCCCAATGTTTGCAGCTGGGTATGAAGTAGCACCAGCAAATATGTTCAAAGAAGCACAAAGAGGATTATTTGCATCTATGTTGCAGAACAGTCCAATAACAGAACAAGGAAAATCTCAGGCCAGGTCAAGAGCAGATCCATGTTGCCCTCCTGGAAATGCTGACTCTATGACCAGTCCCACACTGCCACCTGTCTCAGTTCCTCATCAATTCCACCTCCGTATTAGAGACATAGAAGAATCTTGCCACTCTTAGTAACCAGTTCCAAGTATATCACATATTCCTCTGTTTGCTTCAACTTCTCTTGACTCTGGCTTGTATCTTTAATTTGTTTGTTCAGGGTTTGTCCCTTCATGTCACCCACTACATACATTCTAGATGAAAGAGAATTACAGTAGCCAGGAGCACAGTTACTTAAAGGCTCAGCCAGGATGCTCCATGGTGTATTGATATTTTACCAAACTTCTCCTCTGGCCAGCAGCACCTTGCTTCTGCATATGCTCAGGTCATTGAGCTGGAGCAGGCATTCAATTACAGACAGAGGGTTCAGAGGGTTTTTCATGTGCTGCTAGCAGAGAAAGCTTTAAATATCAGTTCCATTTAAAAAGGCAAACTAGCATTCCTAAACTGTGACAAGGAGAAATGGTGATTCATCAGACACAGGGGCACATTTTTCCCCACCGTTATTTGCTCTTCTACTAAGTGCCAGCAGAGATATCAAATTATGGCTTAAAACTCTTCAGATATTTTTTTTTTCTTCTCTTAAATAAGACCCACATCAGAAATGGTCCAAGTACTGCAATGTTGTGGGTGATTCATCTCCACAGGAATTGTCAGAGAGAAAGTATCTTTCTTTGTGGATTGCATTCATTGAGGTCATTTGGTGTTTTTCCCTCAATGTTATTTATTTGCATGTCGTAGACACTCATAATAATAACTCACAATCCATAATGTCCTAAATATATTAAAAAAGGTTAACTTTATCCTCTCATTTTTTAGTATACACTTTGCAGCCATAAAATAGAAGGAACAATCCATTACGTTTCTCTGAACCAGGAAAACACTGCTGCTATAACTGTTTGCAATATTGTCTATGACACGGGTTCTACTCCCTCAGTGAGGTGGAAGTCCTTGCTCCCTTGAAAACTCCACATCCAGTATGGATACTGGTTAAGGACTTTTTGCTCTTGGGAAAAATTATTTGGTGGCTGAATTTTTTAGTTGTAAGTACATTGCTGCAAGCTGATTCTGTATGTTTCTAGTTGTTCCTATCCACATTATTTTCCAACTGGTGAGCTCTCTTTTCATTTCTACACTCATAGCTCATTTGCACCTGATCCCTCAGAGGTTGTTTTCTTGAGCAGGCATTTTTGTAAAAGTACAGAGAATGGATTAAACCAGTTCTTCACTGTACTCTGAATTGTGTATTCGCTAAAAAGCAGTTTATAGATGTGGACCCTTTTTTCCTGTGAATTAGCTCCTAAATTCCTATGTTTACTCCATAGCCTGCGCTTCTTTATAAATAAGAAATGTGATGCATGTTTCAGGTTTGGGTTTTAGTGGTATTTTTGGGGGTGTTTTTGTTGGTTTTTTTTTTTTCTGTACAGTACGTTAATGGTATTTGTGTTTCAGATATGCCATATTTCTTCGCTAGTCCCTTGAGACAGCACAAGAATGAATTACTCTGAACTGTCTTTCTACCTCCTGACAGGTCTGCTTGAAAAGCAGCTTGCCTCAAGCTGAATTCATTGTTATTTCACTTATCTCCAAGTCAGCAAGAGACAGTTTTACAAATCTCTAACATAAGGCATGAAATGGAATTCAACAGCAACACTGATTTTCTTCTCATTTGGCTCTGGCCAAATGAATGGATGCTGATAGATAGCTAACACAGACAGCACATTTTGGGGTGTTTTCCTGAAATGTTGATTTTATTAAAATCAGTCAGCCTGTGAAACAAATAGTAATCTCACAGATAAAGGATTGTCCCTGATTTATTTATCTTTCCTTGTATATACTTCAAAATACAACCTTTGGAGTGAAACACTATGAAAGTTGATAGCATTTACTGAGGTGTGTGAGACACATTAGTCTTTCTTTTTTTGACTGTTATGATTCTAATACAGTACTCAATACATGCTATTTAATTAAATATGTAATTAGCTTAAGACCACTAAAAGACATTTAATTTTTGCAAGGCAGAATGTCGCCTTGAACTTTCCAGGGCACAAGGATGATCTCAAACACATTTTCCTAATTATAGTGTTGTGGGCAGTAATTGACTTCCACTCACAGATTGGCTCCCACCTCTGTACCTATGTGAAGAGAAGCCAAGTTTTTAAAGGATATGTCTGTATTAGTTATCTACACATGACCAGGGCTTCAATGACATGATCATCTACATAATCATATCATCAGCATGGTCCTGACCAGGGATTGCCCACTGTCACAGACAGCGAGCAGGCCCAAGCCAGTACCTGTGCTAAGCACCTTAGGACAAGAGGACCATTCCCTCGCAGCTGTTTGAGTATGGTCAAACCCCTGCCCCTTGAGGAAATGGGTTTAACTTTTCAAATGTGAGCTCTGCCATTTGCGCTGAGATCTAGAGAAGCTCCTGCATCTCTATTTTTAGCAGTATCAATGCAGTCAAAGGCTGCATCCATCAGAGGAACAGAGCTTTCAGACTTAGTGCAGCATGGCCCGCCTAATTGTCATGAACACAGCCCCAAACACCCATCATGGTCTTACCCATTGAGTAAGGTTACTGGCTTTTCTTTGGCTCTTGCATCTTGCTAAAGCAGCACTAAATACCACTTTTATCATGGAAAGAGTCCTCTTCCTCCCCACTGCTCCCCTCCCCTTCAGCTGAAAGCTGCCTGCTGAGAAACTATTGGGGCAATTATATAAGATCCTAAGCCTGTCCAAATCCATGGCACAGATATCAAGGCTATGTCTGCATCAGTACATAAAAAAGGGCTAGAAGCCATTTTGTCACTGGGAGGGTCAGAGATATAGTTCAGTACACCTCTACGGGGCTCATCATCCCTTTCTTCCACCCAGTCTGGCTTGCTTTGTCCATGCTAGAAATGTTCCTGGTTCCTTGAACTGTGCCATCATTGAGGAACACATTCAGGGATCAGAACCATTTTAAAGAGTGCTAACAGAATATCACATGCCAAAATTCATGACTTTCCAATTACACCTGCAGTCTTTAAAGACATTGTTGTCTTGATAGCATGGGTGCTAAAAACTGATTTCAGACTGCTGCAACTCATTCCCCTACCTAAGGACTTTGAGATTTATCACAGACAGAATATTGCTCAGAGCATTTTAAGAGCACATGAAGTGCACTGAAATGCTGTGGATAACATCATTCAGAAGCTGCCGCCACCCTTGACCACTATATGCAATACACAAAGTATGGGGAAAAAAATCACATATCAGATTCAGGAGCAGGCCAAACCCATCCTGATTTTTAAAAATTCATTTTTCTTTCCACAAAAAATGCTTGTCATTTTTCAGAGAAAATTTGGTAGTTAAGCTGGAAAGAACTCTCCATTAAAACCAAAGAGCAGTTCTTTCTACAAATCAGGGGCTAACGTCAGCAAAAGTGGCTGAGGTCAAAATGCTAAGCTTAAGATTGTTTGAAACAGTGATATTTTCTATCATTGTAACAGAACAAGAGTCTGCTTACTGCAAGTTGCAGTACTAGATCCTTAATGTAATTTTGCAATTACTAATGCACAGTGTTTTTTCTATTGTTTTCCTTTTAGTTTCATCAAAAAGAGCAACCTGCTATTGTAGGGATTTTTAATCAAATGCAATTATATAATTAATGATACAATACTAAGCCATGGCAGTCCAATTACCATTGATGAACATTTCTTCAGGGGTCTCTAGCTCTTCATATTGGAGACTGGCAGTGAATGCATTCCTAATAGGCAGCTCAGAGCCCCTTGGGCTGTGTCATAGACAAATAGAATTTCACATGCTTGTACTACTCTTGTCTTATTCTAACAGCTCCCCTCCTAGTGGTACTAAATGAATTAGTCTTACTCTGTTGAAGCCAACTAAAAGTTCTGCATGAATGCTGTAACCAGCAAATGCAAATGTTGGAGTGCAGCAGTGTTACACGTTTTCCTCTAACACAAGCAAACTTCAGGATAGGAAATTTCACTGTAGTTAACACCTTTAGAAACTATATTAAATATTCTTTTCGTCAGATATCCCAGGAAATAAATGAAGTTGTGGTTAAGCAGTCAATAGCCTATACTCACACAGCTTGAAACACAACCACAAGAACTGAAACTTACTTGTAATAAGTATGTTAGAGATAATGCCAATATATCTTCCTCTCGGATAAACTCTTCTAAAATAAACAAGATGCATACCTCACATGCAGAAGTTTAAAAGAGCCATGGAGAGACAGGAAGATAAATGAGAGGCTGGGGGGGGGGGGGGGGGGGGCAGGGAGAATTATCTAAAAATAATGTACTATATAAAATTCCCTCTCCCAAATAATAGACTAATACAGAACATAGTAACAAAACCTAAAGTGTTGTAAATCAATGTCTTTTTGTGGCACATCCAGTCATAGACCCTGAATGGCATGACTTACAGTAATGCTACAAGGGTGATTAGGGAAAAGAATTGGGAAACAATGCCAGGCAAAGCAAAAGAGAGGTGGTTTTTTTATATATATATATATATATATATAAAGTTAAATTAACCTCTGGAATTATTCATGAAGTGTATTACTTCTGAATACTTCCTGGTTTTTATCTCCTTGCATACTGGGTTGTAGCTAATTTGCTGTATGTGTGTGCCAGTAACCATATAAGTCATTAGCTCATCTCGGTTCCTTGGAAAATAAATGGAGGAAAGTTAAGCAATTTGGGTGAGTTTAGGGATTTTTTTGTTGAGTGGGTTTTTTTCTTCCTCATTATTCAGTCTTCTCTTGAGACGAAGAATTATGCTTTGCTGTACGTTGCTAAACATGGGAAAATAGTTGTTCCATGCAAGGAGGGAATATATAAATCCCTAACACACAGCTTTTCAACCTGTAATTTCTTACTCAGCTGAGTTACTCCAATTTAGTCCAAAAGATATTTGTTCCTCCTGCCACTGGTACTATTGCACAGATTGTTCCAATTACCAAGCTATAGTTTCTTTATGAAGCTGGCTTCGGTTTTTACAGCCAAAATGACATGAAAAAATGGCAACATCAAATATATATTGTGCCTATTGATTGTGTATCTACCATAAGCCATAAAACTTAATCACTACCATGAAACCTCTTCATATAATTATTACTTGAAAATTCAAAAAGAACAAACTGGAAGAGTTCTTTTATGGTTTTTATACAAATATCAGATGTGTATGAACTGTTACAGGAAGAAATTACATGACTACCAATGACCCTATAATGAAATGGATTTTTTTTGAAATATAATACATCAGTACAGTAATTTACACTTAATGGAAGTTTATGGACAAAAATTCTGCTTGTTCACAATGGTCTAGAGTTGCAATATCCACTAACATTGACTACATCACCAGATGGAGAGCTGTGTAAACAACATCGAAAATGGTTTGCATGAATCCTGGTATTTATATCTATTGACAAAGATTAATATTGACATCTACAAAAATATATGTTTCTCAATTAGTGTGAGTACTCCCATAAATTTCCCTTAGCTTTTTTAAAAATCTAAAGTATGTTTAAATTATGAAAAATAAAGTGGTTTTATGTAAATACTTCTGAAAAGAACCTTGACAATATTATCTTGCCTTTTGAGGATTATAATTTGAACAGGTTCTGTCCAATCTACAATTTATTCTGGATAATAATAGTCTGTTGTTATGCAAATATCACTACTTTTTACTGCTAAGAATGTGAATATTCACTCACTTTTCAAGGCTACCTCTTGCAGTCTGTTTTCTAGAAGGATACTAATGTAATCATGGGGTTTTGTTTGGTTTTTGTTCAGGACAGCTAAAAACTTCTTGTCTCAGGAAAGGATGTGGAGGCAAGCAATAATATTCAACCCTGAATGCTGATTTCAGTTTTAAACATCTATAAATACAATGCTAATTTTTTTTTTTTCCTTTATTTATGTGTTTTTAAAAGCTAAATCATGCTGGTTTAATTGCAGTTGTTTTGAAAGCAGAACAGGTCTACAGTAGGTTAATCTCATGACAGGGCTTATCTTGCATATCTCAATGGCATGTGAACTGAAGTATCTTTTTGAAAATTCCTCCTACTTGTTTCACTGCAGGCCAGAAAGTCATGTGGCTGAGCAACCATGAATTGCATTTTTCTTCCTAGAGATGTTGTGTGTAAAACAATACAATGTCAGCTCAAATTTACATAAGAAATCTTTTCCTGTTAAATTTATTTCCCATTTCAAAATTGTGCAATACAGTGCCAAACAGACTATGTAACTGAGAAGTCTTGTTCTCAAGGTTTGAATTAAAGCAGAAGGAAATACCAAGATCATCTTAAAGGCATTTCTGTTATTCAGAATTGCCATGATTTCTTTTTATTTATTTTGTTGGAGAACATATGCTTGGTGGATGGAATGCTCTATAATAGCAGTGGGGGAACTATTATACTACAGCACATATATAGTCCATGCAGGTAATATGTTTCCTCTCCCTCCCAGTGACAAACATCAAACTACTGCAGTGAAAAGCACTAGATACCCTGCAATTTGCAGATTTAAAAAAGCCCTACCTCTAGGCAGGTATATCTTTCATCCCAGACAGACATGGTAGGTTTCATTTTGCCATGATTTTGACGTGAGCAACATAGACTTCTATATCTGGGTTTACTGTTCAGATTTCCATTCTAGTCAGAGATGACAATCAGGCATTTCCAGAGCACAAGTCATCATACCTATTTTAAATTACCTAATTCCTTCTGTTAGAGATAGAAGCGAACAAGGTGGTGAGTTTATATGTGAATATTTACACTATAGACATCCAAAGGTTGGTGAAATACAGCTTTACCTTGGAGACCAGCTTAAACCCCAAAATAAGCAGTTATAATTTCCAAAAGTCTCCCATCCATGGGTGGAAAATTAGTGAGCATTGCAAGCAATTTTGTGTAATACGTTGGTAAATTAACATCACTGCTAAAGCACACTGAAGGTTTCAGTTTAACAATATAATCCTTGAAAAGCCTTCACTTATTACCTAGAGTGCCAGGGAATTGGGTCAATGAAGTTGTTTATGGAGCAGAAGCTGACGCAAGCAGAAAGACACTCTTATCAGCACCCGAGTGTAAAATAACCACCCATGGCAGCTCATCCATACGTGATTCACGGCAGGAATCCAGCAGGTGATTGATAAGGGGAGTCCACCAGAAATGTAAGCAGGCTGCATATAAAAAGAATGTAAACAATTCAGCATTCCTCCCTGCACTTACCACCATGGAAACGATAACTACCATCGTTCTGTTGACATACTTTGCAGCTTAGCTTTGTCTCTCCCGTGCATATAGACGCTGAACTGGCTACAGATCCTCTCCAAACCCACTGCCCTTCCAGACAGGGAAAAAAGACATAATGCCTCTCACAGCCCTGCAGCACACCAGCATAATGATAATACTGAATCTCTTGGTCCTCCAGAAGCACTCAAGAGGGGCAGAGCTGGTCAGCCACACAGGCCTAAATTTCTGCACTTTTTCTCATTTTTGCAGACAATCCCAACAGCTTAAAGCTCTCTGTTCCCACCTAGGGTGTTAATGTAAGCAAATCAAAAAAAGATGCCAAGGCAGACATGCAGAGGCAGCTCCTTTTGGACAGGTCCCTTAGTATCCTGCTGTCTGGATCCTCTTGTCAGGCTTGAGGAGATAGAAAGGGACAACATACAGGGACAAACTTGCAGTGCTGCAGATAGGAAGTGGAATCAATAATAATGCCTGTTGAATAAAAACAGATTTTCACTAGAGAGTATACTAGAGAAGATCATTTCTGTAATAGCTGTATGATATTACAAAGCCAATAGTGAGCAGGGATATGCTGAAAGTAGACTTAGGTCCTCTTTTATATTGGAAAAATCAAAACTGTTAAGTCTTCTATTTATGAGAGCGGATTGATGATTTTAAATTATTGCATGTGCATTTGTTTTAGCACTTTGGAAGAAATGAAAACTCCAGTGATAACATCAATGTACTCTTAGGAGTCAGATCTGCATTCCACATGCCTTTGTCTCCGGTTACTGAGAACTACACTGACAAATCACAGTAAATGCTTAAAGCACGTGGACTCCTCAACCATTGTCATAACCTAAATTAATACTGCTGGTTTCATCCAGCTTATTTTGTCAGATGACACTGTTGTTTCAACACAGTTGCTTTATGAGACACTTGTACGTTTATATCAGACAAGATCTGCATGCATCAGGCAACCATTTCATATGACAGTCTTTCAAATTGTTTTATAGATTCCCCACATTCCCCTACTTACAACAGTTACTTAGCAAAGCATTTGACCACTGAAATCCTCTGACTAATTTTTTTAACAGAAACTTCAATTTTGTCGTAATTCATGCCATATTTCCTTCTGCAGATGGGTGATAGCACTTAGATATGCAAAGTCCAAAAAACACTAAAAATGGTGCCTAGAGCAGACAACCTTTCTGTGTGTGTCTGTGTTTGCTCACTTTGGAAAATTGCGGTGAGGATAAACCTCATGTTTTTACTTTCATGTGAGCAAAGAGAATGTGCTTCACACTGAAGTGAGAGAAAAAGGTTTTGTAGAATACATTACCAGAACCATGTGTTACTCACCCAGAAGTCCTAAACAGAAATCAAGGCTGCAATAGGTGAGCTATGACTGTAGTATGCAATTTTTCACTGAGAAATGCTTAGGGCTCAGATGACTCAAAGCTGGTTAATAAGATGCCAAAAATTAAGAATTATTTCAGGGAAAATCTGGACAAAGGCTAACCTGTAATTCTTACAGTCATACCACACAGATCAAGCAATCTGTAGTACAGACTAAAATTAGCATCATATCTGTGATGCATTAGGGAAGAGCAAGCATGGATTTTCCATAGGTTAATTATGCCTAAACAAACCTACAACAGCTCTTTGGTGAGATCAGCAGTGATGTGAATAAGGGAAAGTTGGGTCATAAAATCTACTTGAATCTCCAAAACTCATTTATGAATTTTGCCTTGCTGAAGATTTTTCTGAGTGAAAATTAAATGGCCATTTGGAAGATGCTTACAAGATAAACACTTTGCCAAAAAATTGAAAACAAAAGGTAAAGTACATTGTCAATATTCCCAACAGAAAGAAATGATCAATGGCATACTTATGTGATCTGTGCTGTTAACCTACCCATAAATTATCTGGTAAGGGGAATAGCTGAAGTCACAAAATCTGATAGGAATTCATTGAAGTTGAAGTTGTTTGAGGCTGCAAAAAAATGCATGCCAACAGTGTAGCAGCATTTCAGAAAAACATACCAAGTCCTGGATATATTGAATACCTGATAAAATAACATAGGAGATGAAGTATAATGCAGATAAATGTAAAGTAATATATCTAAGAAGAATGATCCTCATTTTAGGTAAGAAATAACAGTTTACCAGTACTACTCTAGAGTGAGTTTTAGTATCAAATTCTGTGGAAATTGTTGTCTCAGGGCTCAGTGAAGTCAAAAAGCAAATAAAATATTAAGCAGTGTTAAAAAAATAATAGGGAACAAACCAGAAAACTGCATTTTGATAGTGTAATCTAATGTTCACTTTTTATTTGAAATATCAAGGAAAAAAGGTAGTTCAACGTTTTCCTGAAAGTCATTAAAAATAATAATAGCAATACCTCTGTGAAGTCAGCTTCTTATGTTAAGGCCATTTGAAAGGTCACCAATTCCTAAGGTGTTATGATAGGTGTTGATAGTCCTTGCTAATTAAAATAACCTCCTACACACTGGAGCTGCTTTTTAGAAACACTTGTTTCCAGTCTGCAAAAATTATTTTTGCAACTAATGGTAAATTCTCAAGTTGATCACCAATTATAGACAAATGGAAATTCAGTTTTCTCTCTTAATTTTTTAATTATTTGTGTGTGTGTGTGTGTGTTGGTTGTTTTTTTTCCCTTCCCTCTCCCCTACTTTTTCCTTCCTGGATGTAACACAGTAGGAGAAGCAGCAATTGGAGGTGTTGAAACCAGGCCACTGCAAAATAATTGCAACTGCATTAGCACCAGAAATGCTTTAAGACCAATTAATGGGGAAATTCACTAAAAGCTCCATTATCTCTTTAAGAGAGCTTTACACGCTTATGTCATGCAGCTCATAAATAACAGGGATCTCAAAGGAAATCCCTTTGCAAATTGTTCTTCAGACTTTGTAAGAGTAAGTGCCAGTCATGAAGCTATTGAAACATAAGTTTACGTTCAGAATAAAAGCACCACAGAATGAATCATGATCTCATTTTGGAAATTACTGTGGGTGGAAATGGAAGACTTTGGCCAGACTGGTTATGTTACAAACACACGAGGGAACCGAGGAGATTTGAGTTAAACAAGGGGGTGTCAAACATGGTTTACTGGTGATTTAAAGATTCTGTTAAAGCTAGACACATTGGACAAAAAGCAAAAAGTTCATAAGTATATATAAAGCCACGTAGGCAAATGACAAAAACCAGAAGGAATGCAAATAGATTAGCAAGCCATTCTTTCTTTAGTAGCAGTCAATAGAAAAATATGTAATACATTAAATTGACTGGGTTACAAGTCAAGAGGCACAAAGCCAGGCTGGTGAAACTGCTGCATTTTTGGATGAATGAGTGAGCGTCTGAAGGATCAGGCTTCTCCAGAAAACAGGCTTCATTGATTGTGTTGGCACTTGGTGTCAAGCTTAATTGCCTTATTGTATAAGTTTATGGTCAAGAGTGGTAATATCAATAAGGCCCAATTCAACTCTCATTGCATCTCAGATAGCTGGGGGGAACTGGCATGAAATTTGTTTTGTGTTTTGTTTATCTGGTATTTTGTCACAACATATTTTTAAACGGTCTTAAACAGTCTTTGTGAACTGCTATCTGGTGATATCTTAATTACTATTAACTATCAAGAAGGTATAACAAGAGCTAACCTAAGGAAACAATCTGTGATTCATCTTATTTAATACAATTTCTCATAGAGCTCATGCCAGCTAGACAAGAAACCTTACCAAGAACAGCTGCAGGATAATCAGATGCAGCAAGCCCTATCAGGAATGTGTTAACGTGTTGTGATGGGGAACTGCAGCATCTTTTTTTTTCCCCACCTTCCTAATGTGAAATTATAATTTGAATTTTGTGTAGGTGTTACAGTACTCTAAAAGATCACAATTCAGATGCCAGAGAACAAGACACAGGACCTTTCTCACCACTGGTCTCCTGTATCAGAGATACATACGTGTCCTGTGTGCATATGTTAGACATGAATGCAGATATTTAGGAGGTGCTTTCATCGAAATATGGGTTATATGTGGTAATCAATCTAGCTTCAGTGACTAAATTACATCGTAGTTGTAATTTACTTCCTGTTCTTTGGGATTGCACCCAGAGAGGAAAACAAGGCAATCGGTTTCCTTAAGGAAAGAAAATGGACCAAAAAGATTGCTGAGATTGTATAAACCCAACGGTGTGGCTACTGTCCCCAGCTTTGCAGTGGTCCTGTTTTAGCCTTTGGGTGTCAGGCTTTCATTTCATACTACCAAATACTTCCTGAATTCCTGGGGTTTTATTTCTTCTGCATCTGTTAGCATTTCACTCCTGTCCTTTTCTTCCTTTTCCTGCCCTTACCCCTCTGTGTCATGCTCTAAAAATTGTGTTGAAGTTGAATTTACACTGAAGAAATCCCGACAGGAATATCAGGTAGCACCGTCGCTTTCATCTTGTCGCTCCTTCAACAGACAACCACAACTCTATTTGCTAATTTTGACAGAGAAAAACTTTCAAACATAATTACTGAAAGGCATCTGGTCTCATTTGGTCAGTGCCTCCTCGGATGATACCATGGGAAGATACTGTGTTTGTTGTATAGAAAGTAATGAGACAATTTTCCCTGCAGAGGAAGAAACAAAAAAGCAGCAAACCTTTAATGTTTGCCATAATACTCTTTTTAGTAGTGGTTAGTAGGCACCATTAACACCAGAAAGTCTTTGAAAAAGCATCCCGTAATGCTTGTCATCTTGTTCACAACATACAGAACAATAAGAGTAAAGCTGGTGACAATAATCCTATATAACCTCTGTCACACTGACATCAACTTACAGAACCTGAGGGAACATCAGCTATAAGTGTGTCTGCAGATGGCTTTTTCTGATAGGAAGATTTTAATCTCAAACACAGGCTTGAAATTTTAGCAAGTTTTGCATAGTACAGGCTACTGTCAAAGAACATAAAACAAAAAATGAAATCCTTACAAGTAGTTTTTGATGGAAGGAGACATTTTATCCATATATGTAATAATTGAAAATATCTGTAATAAATTAGCTGTTGAATAGTGTTGGCTCATTATCATTGCACTCTGTGTCTCAATCTTTTGGGTTTTACCACTTTAAGTTATGTGAGTAATGACTATTGTGGTTAAATTGCAAAATTGTTTTTAATATAACATTACATAACAAAATTGTTACGACCTTGTGATTTCTGATAGAATCTGTACTAGATCTGGCAACTTTGCACTTTGTCTTGTTTCTTTAGCTAAGAGCTGATGATCTGAAATATGTGATGTAATAGGAAGCCAAACTATTCACAGATTTGTACTAAAACACTCATAATAAAGTTCCAGGCATAACAAGGAACACATGGTTGCCAAAAGGCCACATAGCAATACAGAATTAGGGGAGTTGGCTTCTGTTCTTTTTGCTAGAGAGGATTCAAACCCTTATGATTCTTGAGAGATGTATGAAACTTTGTACTTGAGATAGGTGCCTTCTTCCATCACCTCTGTTATTCTATTCCATTTTACACTTCATAATAAAATATTCATCAAGGCATTAAAGTTACTCTATAGCCTGACGATTAGGACAGTAATCTGAATCCTAGTTCCTGTGCCAACTGGTATTTCAGTATGAAGGCATCCATCAGCTTGGATTCAAATCCCCATTTTAAATCAGGTGGTCTCCTAAACTACTAAACTACTGAGACAGTCTATTTTGGCTCAATGAATATTTCATTATGCCCAAAGTGAAGAGACAGAGAAGCTGGAAATTATCACGGTCACTACAGAGCCAGGGAAGCAATTGTGAAGCTTTCAGTTTCCAGGCCCCTAAATCCATATAATCCCATCTGTTGACCTGTGAATTTGAAAAGCCTGGAAACCTTCAGGCAAGTTATAAAGAAGACAGACTCCAAGGGTCTTTGTCCTCTCACTTGTTCATTTATTCATTAATCAGGTGCTAAAGAACTCAGCAGGTACCCTGGCATGTGATTACAAGGTTTTGAAACATTTTTGGCCTGAGCAGATCCATCAAAACCCTATCTGTCTTGTAGTTAAATTTCACTGTGATCTCTGAAAAATATTTTGCTTTCACTGATTCAGCATTCTTCAACAGAAAAAGCAAAATTGTTCATATTTTACAAACAGCGAAATGTTTACTTTGCAGGCGTAATTCATTACACGTAGTGTAGCCAGACAGTTCAACGACACACGCCGGAGGAGAACTCTCTATAGAGGAACATGACAGACTGTGTCACTGGCTTCTAATACATGTGTGCTTTGGTAAAGATCATGTTTCTGATATCTGCGTAAACTAGGATGCCAGGGGCTTACTGCTCTGAGTGGGAGGATGAGATGATCTGATCAGTGTGCCAAGTTCCTGTAACTCATCACTTTCCATTCTCCGTGAAGTGGCATTCCCCTAATCTGACTGCCAAAAGCTGGTTTCTATTTCACAGTCCCAAGGACAGTGTAAAATCTCTTACTTATTACCTTTCTGTTAGGCTAACTGCTGCAAAACCTGTTTCTGATTTGCACTTGGTTTGAACTGGTGGTCAGCTACTAATAAACTCTCTTTCTCACTCTCTTGCTTTCTTCTTATTCCACCCCCTCTCAGCCCGCTCCCCACCCCCTTTGGGCATGCTTCCAAGTGTCAGCAAAAACTGGGTCCCCAGCCACGTACAATAGGCATTGCCTGCTGTGTTTCATTTCTCTTTCAGCTGGATTGAGATACAAGACATAGAATGAGTACTGTCTGGAGTGAAACTTGCTCAAAAATGCATGTTAGTATATTAGACTGCATTTTTTACTGTGATATTGGTGCTTAGATTCGTGTAACATTCACACATAAGACTTCGGTAACTTTGGAAAAATCAACACGTATTGCAAGTTGTGCCTGGAACAAGCAGGTGTAATCCTGGGAAGATAAATATAATCCAGTTGCTAGCACTGATTACTTTAGCATTTTATCAAACTCCCTGTTGTAGCAACGGTCTTATGCTGTTTTTTCCATTCTGCTTAACCAGCAGATGACTCAGTCTACAGACCAAGATAATGTATTACAATTATAGCATTCAAAATGGTTTATGTGTGACTACTCAAAGCTTGTCTTCACTCTGTTTATTGGCTACCAACACACTAAGCTAAATGCAAGTTAACAAATTCCTAAAAATACTCCAGGGATGAATCATCCCTTTCAAAAGGGTTCTGGAGAGTGTTTACCACTGTGATGGTAAGTCACGGGGTAGTTAGGGAAGCCAATTTCTGTTACAGAAAGAGACAAGCTTGAGTCAGCCAAATGCTATGTTACAGGCTCCCCATGCTTTGCCTAGAAGATGGCTATTATGTCCTCAAACTTGGGTAGCTTAAGGAGACTGTTAAAGCAAATTTTTCTTCAAGTATCCACTTATCTTGCAAGCCTGATATCTGTTGCTTTCCTTAGGAATCCAGGAATTTAAAGTTTCTAATTGTTAGAAGAGTTACTCCCGAATCCGAAGTGACTCATCATTTTCAGAAAAAAAATGAGGAGTCTGTTTGCTTAGAATTTAGATGCTTGACTTTCAACACTGATATTTGAAAATTTGTGTTCAGATTCATGGCATAGATGTGTGCTTGAACATTCTTTGCCTACCTACAGAGCAGACAAGTATTTTTTGAAAGAAAGATATTCAAATGCTGTATCTGTTCCTTCAAAAAACCTTGTTTGATATATTTAAAATTACAAAACAAGTGTTAGAAACATAGAAGTTAATTAATAATAATATTAAAATAAATCCAACAATAATAACAATAAAATTTAGGTGAAATTAACATTGACATTTCAACCTCTGCCCTCTAATAAACACCTAATAAACCATAATAGATTTACTCGTCTCTCCAGAAGTACTTAATTTAAGCATAGTCCCAGTACTACTACTTTCCACTCTGACTGAACAGTATTTACTGTAAATGAAAGACTGAAAAAGTTACCAAAAGCTTAATTTATGGAGATCTTTCAGTTTTCTAAATAATTGTTCTACATTTAGTTTGACCTCTGGCAAATGGCATAGGCAGGATTGCTCCAGCGTGATTTAATAGTTATCTAAAATCCTACTCAGCAGTGCTCTACTGATAGAAGTTGCCATCCCCACACCTCTGAGATGCCATAAGTGTCCATATACCTGCACCACGACCTCGACCTCACTTCCATTGCATTTTGGGCACCCTGCACACCTACGTAATTAACATAGATGGCTTGTGCTTATTAGATGTATTTAGGGACACCTTTAGGCAACTCAGGCTTTAGGCTGGAAGAATAAAGTCCTGAAGTTATCACTCAATAAACAGATCATTGATTACAGTTAACTTAAAATCATGACAGGTCTTCCATGTTTAGATCTTGATCAGTTGCAAAGTATGGCTATACTCTTCAGATAAATGTGGAAAGACCAGGATAAAAATACTTTTTAGAAAGCATGAATCAAAAGGTGGAGTATATAGGAGGCATCTTGGAGATCAGTCCTGATGCACCTCTCTGTTCATGCTCTGCCGGCTATCTGAAAACCAGCCAAGGGAAAGAAAGGCAGACATTTGCCTTGGCAAATTTGAATAAGGTTTGTTACCAACTAGGTAAATTAAACAGAATTTTAAGAATAATATTTTGAAAATAGGGGCAGTGTGAATGAGATTATAGTCTGCCATCTTCTTCACTGCCATCATTCATTGCAATCAAACAAGTTTCAAATTCCTCATAAGTGACCAGTGAGACATGTCACATGAAAAGACATGGATTGACATCTTCATCTTCACAGAGCAGATATCCTAGATCCTCTGCATGGAAACTACTGAATGCTCAAAGGAAGTTACTTAATTTTATTTCACTGTGAAAAAGTTCAGCAAATACTTATTTCTGAATTAAAAACTTGTTTTCATAATTGTATGCTTACAATTTAATCATACTCTCTTTGTTCCTTGACTCCTCCCAGCTATGCTTTAGTAAGCAGGCTAAGTTTGCACTGAGATTGTCATAAATCTTTAAGAAATCAGCCTATGAAAATTCTCATTTGTGCTCACATATCTCTTGTCAGAAGGAAAAGCGTTTCTTAAGATGTGCTGCAGCCATGTTTGTAGAGACGGATCTAAGGAATTGTCTGCTGGAAAGCATTTCTGTGAAGAGTAAACAAAGATATCTTTAGATAATAGCCTATGATTGAGACTCTGAAATATGCACAAAATATATCTGGGATAGCAAAACCTCACACTTGATCCATGTGGAGATATGGAGGAAAAGCTGCTGCTCTGAAGTGGTGTGTTATGTCACTGTGGGTGCCCAGTGAAAGTCCATGGCAAAACTTTTGCTTTTAGTTGATGTGAACTGAAAGCTCTTAGCTCCTGCACTTTTTCAGATGATGCATTTGCTGTCCTTCCAAGGCAGTACTTTGAAAGAGATGCTGTAATGCAGCTTCACAAAGTGAGATGCAAAATAAATGAGCCTCCAGGCAGGATGCTACTTAACAGCCTTCTGGGAGCTGTTTATCAAAGCCCAAGTCTGCCTCACATCCATCCTCACCACCACCACTGCTTGCAGGGTTAGGTCAGAGCACTCAGTGGAACCACTGGACAGTTGTAAACTACTAAATAGTCCAAATGCATGAGGGACCAGGAGATAACTGCTTGAAAACTTTATAATTTGGAGTTTTTCCTCTCACTTTTTTACACCCAGATGAAGGCAGCTGACTGGCCAAGATGACCTCTCCCAGGCTTTAGAACCAAAGAAACCTGTAACCTCCCCTGTCAACAAAAATTTGGCATGCCCTAAACTGAGACAACTAAGTGTTTATGTGGTAAACACAAAAGAAGATAATCAGGTATTAATGAAAAGTTGGTAATGAGGAATTTATATTAATGAGCACTTGGGCACAAAAACCACTCAAAAACTGGTTTGGTCTAGGAAAAAAAATCCAGGTAATTTCCACTTAACCCCCAATCTTTATTCAAATTCTGCTACAGAAAGAAAAACAAGTTTTGGTGTCAATAAAAATACAAAGCAAAAGTACGACATATGCCTAAACGAAAGGGAGCATCTGCACAAGTTCCCACGAGCCCACCTTCAGATTATGAGAGTTATATATTCCTACCTCACAACTGGGAGGAATTTGCACACTACTATTTATGTCTAATTGATCATATAAGATGGTACATAAGAACAGAACAATCACAGAATGGTTTTGCATTGGCAAACACCTCTAACCAGGTTTAAGATGTATTGCAATAGCAAATTCACAGTTTCACACTAATTTTACTTTTCATTTTTTCTTCTTTCTTACAAATGCGTGAATGTTACAACAGTATCCAAACAACAGCAAAAAATATATTCTGGAATAAAATTATACACCTGGAAAGAGTTAGTCCCTCAGAAAAGTGCTTGAATAAGTCCAAACACAAATAGTTGTTTTAAGTGTGGATGGTTTTCTCAATTGCATGTGCATCTTCTATAATTAGAGGTGCATGAATAACAGTTTTTTCTGTTTGCTGGCAGCTCTAAAACCAGATACAATCAATGAGTGTAAAGGCATTAAATGACATTTAATATTGATTAAAACAAGAAATATTGTTTTAAAAACCTTTTGAAATTAAATATTTTCTTTTTTTTTTTTTCTGAATTTTTAACAAGAACAATTGATAAACATGAATTTACAAAGTACTTCGGTACAGCTGCACATACTCCTTTTACATGCCAAGTTTTGCATGGAAAGGCTTGTACAAATCACGAATTAGGAAGTTACAGCCTGTTCAGCAACTGCAGACAAAATTCATCCATGTACCAACATCACCAACACCTTGTATATAACACATCTTTTCCTTTTTTGGGCCTTTTTTTCTTACTTATTTTTAATAATTTTCTTCATTTTCTTATTTTGATTCTTCTGTTCAGCTTCTGCCCGCACCTGTCTTATTTTACTTAGGATGCAGGTGTGCTAACAGTGAAATTGGATCATTCATGCATTCAAAATCAAAGGGACAAAACAGTCTTTAGTGTGCCTCAGTATTTCTGGGTTTGGTATGATTGGCACTACTATAGACTGGATTGGTTTATATTTTTATACTCTTCAGGAATTAATCACCTTGTTGACCTCCTGGGACTGGGAATAGCTAAGCAAACAAATGGAAAACAGAGCATTGCTCAGAGTGTCCAACTAAGCAAACATGACAAGGAAATCACTAGGGTAGGCTCATACATATGCACTGTCAAGGTGCCATCCTGACAAAGCATCTTTTTTCACTACAGTCGCACATTTTCTACTGTCATCAAGTTCTGGAAGTGAAATACACGCATTTCATTGTTAGAATTAAAAGGAAAGCTTCAATATCCTTCTCCACAGCCTTTTTTTCAACTAGGTATTATGTAAAAATGCTGTTAATGCAAAGAAAGAGAAAACATGCAGGGAAAGGTCAGTGTGATGGGTTTAAAGAAGTGCTGATGATAACTCATTAAAGCTATCTGCAATGGTGATTTTAAACAGTCTTTGATTCCACTGCTGTCCTTCAATCTCTCTAGCAAGGACTGAAAGCACTGGGGTCTTGACAGGAGATAAACAAATGCACAAAGTTCACAAGTGCTTGAATTCATCCTTCACTGAAACATAAAATTACATCCCCTTAATTAAAATTGCCTTGTCCTATTGCTGTGTGTGCAATAGGAGTGTGAATCAGGAGTGTGCTAGAGGCTTGGTTTCAGATGATGATGGTGATGACAGTCGGCAGAGCTGGAGTTCAGGCTCCCTGGGACTGTAGTTCCTGGTGTCCATGGAGGTCTGACCACTGGCAGTGGGTTTAATGGAAACATTTGATACACCTGTCTATACTGCTCAAACATAATTAAAAATTCAGTCCCTTGCAAGTACTTTATATGTGGCAGTATCTTGACTTTGATTACACTGGAAATGTAATATGCGTATCCTTTTCTACAGAAAGGAAGAAAAAAACAGGTTGCTGCATCAGACACCTGTGTATCGGATTGGTATTGATACACCGATATACTGATGGTGGCTGGGGGTACAATACCTGTGGTATAGATATGCTACAGTTTCAGGTGGTTCTACCATCATAACTCTGTACATTAAGAAACATATAAGGAGAAACCGAACCCTAAGCTGAGCAAAGAAACACAAATGTTAACACAGCAAATTTGCACACTCCGTTTTTTGGATGAGGAAGGGGAAAACAGCCCACAATTGTTTTCGGCCCACCTGGAACCACTAACTGCGTTTCCTTCATGTGCTGCAGGAACATTTTGTCAGATATCTCAAAACTCCACTGTGAGCTAGTAACAAGTCTGTGAACATAAAGGAAGAAAAAAGTCAGAGAGGAGGGAACAGGGAAATAGAGACCAAGTGTGAACATCTCAGAAAATGGAGAAATAATGCAGAAATTTCATTGTCTCTCAAACCAAACAAAATATTTTGAAGAAATCCAAACTTCCATCTGATAACGTGATTTTTAATTATTTGATAGAGAAGTTATGTTTGGTGGAATTTCTAACTTCAAGAGTAATTGCCAGCAATGTTTTGACTGCTGATGCCTTTGGGCAGCAATTTGCTTCTGCTTAGTTTTTAGGTACTGTCATGTCAATCAGATCTGTGGCTGTATTCACAGGCAATTGTATTACCTAAACCAAGGGAAATACACGTTAAAAGGCACATCCTCCCACTCATGTTTAAGGCAGTCATTCCATCCAGCTCCTTCCTCTTTTAAGGACAGAAGACTGAAAGTGTTAATTGGAGAGATGAACAATTCATTAAGTACAAAGATGATAGGGAACAAATTTCTACTCTTTCCCTTTGCAGTTTTATTTACAGACTCTGTAATTGTTATTTATCATATTTCTTTCCACAACATTAATGAATCAGCACAAAACATTTATTTATGAAGTTCAGCACAATTTCCCACCCTTCCTCCTTCCTTCTGTGCATCTGTCCCACAGCTCATAAAAATTAACTGCAATTTCTATAAGTTTATTCACAGATAGCTATCCAAGAAAAGTTTAGGTAGATATAAAATCTGTAACTGTGGATTTTGCAGAAGGTGGTGGGAAAATTTTGTGGGTTTTTTTTTTCTTTTGACAGTTTTTTGTAGTAATTTTGGTTTCATTTGTATAATATTCATAAGTGAAAGTTATTTTTACTAGACCTTAAGGGCATATATTATGTTATGAATGTTTAATGATTATATCTCTTAGAATTGCTGTTGAAAATATTAATTTTAATATTCTTTTTATGGATATTCTATATATTGATTTAAAATATTTGAAAATATTCCTAAAATTATCAGTCTTTCTATTTTAGGTCCTTAAGTGATATACAGTCCATTGCTGCTCTTTCTATCACTTTCTGGTCCCATTTACTAGAAGATAGGGAAATTAATTTTCCCCTTTCAGTGGCAGGCTGCTGAGTTATGGGGAGATAAAGGACTGCTCCATGTCAGTAACACACTTGAATGCCACGGAGGCAGGATCATCCCCACAGCACATATCACACTTCAGGTGCTGCCATTGGAAGTCTGTAGCAAAGAAGGACTTTCCCCATGTCCAAACAGACCGATCCATCCTTCTTGTTAAGAGAACTGCGGAACACTGGTACAAGGAAAGATGAATGTAAGCAAAAATATCTAAAAGCTACTTCAAAAAGCTACTTCATGTTACCAACTCTAATCACTGTGATTATTATAATTTAGCACTGAATTAGTACCTGAAGACCCCAGTTCCATGTTCCAGAAATTGTTCAGATATACAGTAAGTGAATCCATCCCAGCCCTGAAGTGTTCAGCTACCAGCAGAGAAGTAAAATGTTTTCCAGTGTGTTGCAGCTGATAGCATGCTTGACTGTACTTCTATGACCAGACAACCTTGCAATGTTTGGCAAGCAACTTTATCACTTTGTGCCTGTTTCCTATTCACAGGTTTGGGTTATGACTATGTCAGTCCATGTAGCAGTGTTTTCAGACGTGCAGGTGCAAGGAGCTATTAACTAAAAAATAATAAAAAAAGGAAATTAGGAAACAGTGCTGGCAAAAAAGGCAGCATTAAAGAAAACATCTGTAAAGAATCTGGAAATATAAAAGGTCTATCTGTTCCCTTGCCATGCTTTAAATTTTATTTATTTTTTTATATGAGGATTGTAAAATAAAATCTTATATAATCTACCACATGAATCATCCATGGGAAAGAGAGTTCTGGAACAGTGCAGGACAAACAGTGAAACTGAAACTGAGAAAATAGATAAATAGTAAAATTTTCAAATCTTAATCAACTTATTCCCCAGAAAGAACATGACCCTTTTTAAAAAAGCCTTTATCTGGATATTTTCTAGCTTTTATTCATTCTATACTATAGATCTGAATCCTGAAAGTCACCCTAATAAAACTTTTATTTATACTGGACTTGAACTCCTTCCTTATTCTGCCAGAAACCTTCAGGGTGAAAAAATCTGAGAAAGTAAGAGATTAAAGATAATGTTAGCTTGTTGCAACTTCAGTGAGTGAAACAAACCCATTACTTTTTATGTAATTAAATCAGAATATTTAAAAAATGTTGGTTGTTTTTGCAGATCCTTACTATCTTTATCTTTTAAAGAACAGTGAAAACATCTTCTTTGATGGTAGAGAAGGCAAGAAAGCTACAATTTTCTACATTCTCTTAATTTCACAGACAGATCTGGAAGGAAACCTGAAAATTAATGGAAAAACAGACCAGTCACACACTGGGTATTGTGCCTTATGTAGGAGCACACAAAGTAATCAAGAAGCATTAAGGCAATATTAATCTGTGCTTAGTTTGGGATCACTGATACTGTTGCAGCCATTGGATTTTTTCAGCAAATAGGAAGATACAAAATCTGTAAACTTCACTCCTGTACCTATTGTCTTGTCAATGGTCTGAGGTCTCACTGTGTGCTGCAGGGAAGGCACAGCAGAGGTCCTAGCCCAGGACATGCATCACACCAGCCAAGCGAACATACTAGCTTGGGCTGAAGACCGTGCTTCAGCATCAGCACAACTTTTCCCAAACCAGTAACTTTCCAGCAGGTTTGGCAGGCTTGTTCAGACTGCTACACTGGGTGTGACACTGTCTTGCTCCTTCTTAAATGCAGTTTGGAGGCACCACCCAAAATGCAGTTTGCCCATGTCTGGTTGCCACTCAACATTGCCATTTGCTGATCGGCTGTGCCTGGATTCACTGCAGCGTACGGTGCTGGAGACTGCACTCAGCAGATCACTCTTCCAGTTGCAGTGACGCAGCCCAGAGCCCATAACAAGGCCTGAGACAAGAGAAGAGGCTCCAGGAAAAATCTTTTACTAGCATAAAATCCATTCTTTGTTAACACAATTATTTCCAGTGCCAGGGCAGACTTAGCCAGTAGCAGATAAGGATTATTTGTGGTGTGCTCCACCAGACAGTATAAATACAGCCCCCATGGCTCTCATCCTCCCTCTGTTCCTTCTATTTATGAAGGCTTGAAACAATAGGTTGGGCAATCGTATGGAGAGATTCAAAATGAGGTGACAATAACCCTCTTAAAGTGCAGCCAGATATGCTATATTTTTTGAAGTTGAAGTGTACATTACACTGTCATGCTGCAGATTCCTACTGGTAGGTGGGGTGAGGTGGAAACACTTCTGCAGGCAGGTTACTTGTAAGTAGCTCCTCCACTGTAAAGCGACACCACAGGCAGAGAGACCTTCCACGCTTGTCTAAATAGACTTCAGTGCAGATCAGCTTGCAGCTTCATAATCCTACTGAGTAAATCTCTGGATAAAAAATAATTTAAATACGTGCATATAAATATTACTTAAATATAGCAAGCTTAGTGCAATAAATTAATTTTTCTCAAGGGATTTCAGATTACAGTTCCAAATTGAATGGATTCAGTCTCATCACACTGTGAGCACCATGACTCCCCTCGCAGAGATGAAAAAATTTAGTGACACAAAATTATTTATTTCAGATCACACAGAATTTTATAACAAAGCGGTGACAATCTATGATTCTACAGCAAAACTATATGACAGCCAACTGCTGCCCTTTGAGTTGCTCTGTCATTATTTGAGGCATTTGCATTTTCAGTTTTATTAAACATATTTTAAACTGTACTGCCCACCTACAAATGTTGGACATCCATAGCATTGAAATGGACTATAGTAATTTTAAATACAACTCCATAGACAACTCTGACTTTACACCATGGGTAAATTGACGCACCTCTTGGCCTCCAGTGAGTCTGACTTTTTATGGGAAAAGTAATATACTCTGTGTGTTCCCTGTCCCCAAGAATAACAGTTTTCATTGTCAGTCTCCTTAAACAGCCAGAAGGTACGTCTGTACTTTTCTGTCCTATCTTATGTAACATCACCTTTTAAAAACGGTGACAGTAGATTTTCTGACTAGTTTAAACATTTCTCAATTACATTGTGAAGCTGAGCAGCTCATTCATATCTATTCATATCCTTCCGTATGTATTTCTTCATTCATCATTTAAAAGGCTGTTTCTCAGTTAATCCTCTATTCTTTTGTTTCCAGTTGTGAATATTCATTTGTCTTAGGAAAGAGACAAATGTGGATTATCCTTTAAACGGTGCCTCAAGGTTAAATTGGTTGGGAAAATAAAGGATTTGAAAATGCAACCAAACAAAAAAAAGTTATATCCTAAACTCTGGCCTGCACAAACTTGTCTCTTGGCAGTACTATAAAGACAAAGCACTATCCATGGGAGATTGTGAAGATTTTTTAATGTGCTTCTCCCTCTGCTATGCTTTTTCATAATGAACCAAGAGCCTTTTTTTTTTTTTCCTGAGATGAGCAAAACTATGGCTAACAACGTTGACTCTTGACTGATAACAATAGGAGCTCCTACTTAATATCCCACAAAGGTGAGAAAAAGCAGTTTGCACTTTCTCAAACTGCTTTGTCTTCTGAAAAATCTGCCCTCAAAATAGAATGACCTCAACTGCAGCAATTCACAGCCAGCTCAGCCTCTGAAGGCCACCTTAACAAACAGGAGAGTCTAAAATGAACAGTTTTCTTTTCTTGTTTTTTTGAATAACTTCTGAAAGACTGCATCAAGTCTCAAGTTTGATGCATCACTGCCAGAGATCCTTTCTCTGAAGATTTCTTTTCATACTGATGCACCTTTGTTGTGTAGAAAAGAGAATTAAAAACTGGAGGTTGTGGAGTTCTCCTTTCACTATGGGAAACAGTTTCTTCTTATGAACAAGTCACTTGAGACTAGATTCTCTCTAAACCTTCAGGTGGAACCAAGAAGGAAAAATCCTGCCTTCATATCTCCTCAGGGCTTCTGCTTTAATATTCCTTTAGGTGAGAGCGACAAAGCTTTAATGTGCCGCTGTATCCATTCTTGTTGATGTGGTATGTAGATAAGGTTTAGACAAAGCCATCAACAGTTACATGCTAAATATGTTTGGCACAGACATGGAAGGCAAGAAATTGCTCAGCTGTGGGTACAATGTCCATTCTCTGAGACCATACTTGATGAAGCATTATAAAACATACTGTAAAGGAATTTTGCTTCAGGGCCAGTCTTTTGCTTACTGTGTCTTTTTATTAAGTACGGAAAGATAGAACTTTACTTTTCAAACAGAAGGCAGAGTGAAAAAGATCAAGATGTCTTTCATCTAATGCTTTTTACTGTTGGGGTTTTTAATTCATCGTCTATTTTTTATGGCACTCAATTTTCCCAAGCACATGAAGGAAAAGAACACTCAGGCAGTATCAAAGTCACTGGCTTTTTCTTATCTTTCTGCATTTTATTCTGCTTTCTCTGGCTTTAATCCCTGAGTAGGAGGGGAGAAGCTGTGTGCAGAACATTGGCAGGAATAGAGAATGGAGTCTTACCTTTGCCTATCCCTGTGAAGACTGTTGACAAAGTCTGTTTCCAAGAATCCTGTGTAGTCCGTTTGCTTGAAAGGATATATTATTCATATCCTACTAGTCTTGTGGCATGTGCTGTTGGACATTGAAGAGGGCGTTTTTATGGCTCAGTGAGGAAAGTTTATTACTTTTAAGACTTTTTGCTACTTGAGCCTCCTTCCTCTATCCCTCTCCCTGCCTCTTCCACTTGGAAGTGTTACTTTTTCTGTCCGTTTGATGTAGCTCTATGATATGAATGACCGCAGACATATCTGAAAGTGTACCAAAGCGAGATCGGAAGAGATGGGGAAGATTTACTTCAACAAGGTTGCACCAGATCTGAATTGAAATGCTGGTGGAGACACATCCATAGACACTTGTTCATTAATCCAAGTCAGGTAAAAGGTGCTAGACCAGGACACACCAAGGATAGATTGGAGTCACGAGAAAACAACAGCCAAATTTTTTTCCAAGGAACTCATTCCCTAATTCATTTAGGCTCTCCAATATTCCTGACATGAAGGTAAATAATTAGATATATAGAGAGAAGTGCTGAGAGTTTTTTATCTGGTCCCATGTTACAGGCTTTGGTCATGCACGTCTCACTGTTTGTCTAAGCTTCTCTGAAACCACACTAGGGATGAGGTGTTCTGCAGCCTACAGTAATCCTAGGAACAGTCACCTAATAAACTGCATTATAGTTAGGTTTGCTATCCATGAGGCAATGGAATCACATTTCTTTTGTTATGTATTACCAACACTATTGATAAAGGCTTTATATATGTATATATATAAAACATAACCGATGCATGTATTTTTCCATATAATTATATCTATATATAATGATTGTTCCCTATTTTTTTAATTTATGATCCTTTTCTGATTGTACATTTTTTCATGGACTTGAGATGAAGTTACAGTAGAAGATAAAATTAAAACCTGCAACTGAGTATTGAAATCAAAAAAAGCTAAATAAGTGCTCTGATACTCAGTTTTTCATCACCCTTGCACAGTACTATGCCCTGTTTATTTCTGTGGATCTCTTCAAAGTCTGATCCTCTCCCTTTAGTTGCCAGCAACAGTGTAGTAATGCCACCTGTGTGGGCTATTTAAGATAGAACAGGATCTGAGAATGTCTTTGTGTATGATTTCCATCATGCACAACACCAACCCTGTGGAAACCCTTCCACACCATTAGAAGAGGGCCACCCCAGACAAGATAAATGGGACAAATATGAAGGTTATCTGTCATTCAGCAGATCCTGTTCTTTAACACTGTGGGCAAAAAGCCCTGTAAATACTTGCTAGTGCTTCAACTACACCATTATTCCTATAGGATCTTTAGGATTTCCCTGTCGCTTTCTGTGGGAGAATATGACAATGGTCTCAACCAGGACAGAAGCCTGAAGTTCGTTATAGATTGGGTGCTTCAGCAATGAATGAAAACAATGCATGAGGCCATACCTACCTTATAGCCAGAGAATTAGTCCTCTGAGCTGGAGGCTGTCACACTCCTGAGCTGGTCACTTCAGCCCTAATTCAGGTAAACTATGCAAATTACAGTTTCTTCGGAGATTAACATATAAACTCACATGTAGATCTGTGTAGTCACTCCATCTATAAAAAATAAATTGCTAGAAAAATATCACCATGCCTCAGAGAATCAGATACCATATCTACTCATAAAGCACAGGGACATATAAACTTTGTATGTTTTACCAGGTGGAATTATTTTCTTTCGTTTTTAGAAAGTGACTTATAAAATCTCCCCCAGCATTTAAAAAACTCAAGCAATCTTGCTCTATTGGCAAAACTTAATTGGCTTGATCTAGGCATACTTGTGTAGTTAACACTGAAGACAAATCCTTCCTTTCAGATAATCATTTGGAAGTTGAAAAAAGATTTAATGTCAACAAATTGAAGTTCCTTTCAACTTGCTGTAGCTTTTATGAATCTGAATAAAGCACTTCTCAGGTCTTCGAGACTCGTGTCTGAAACTGTAATATACGTCCTGCTTCCAATGTGACCTTTAACGTTTTATTTTTTTGATAGGCTTCTGTTCGCAGCAGGGAAAAATGGCAGGAGGAGATTTCTTTATGGCAGAATAAAAATGTGTTTACTCAAAGAAAGCAATACAGAGTGTAGACTTTTATTTCTTTTAAAATGACAGGAAATCAGGAACTTGGATCACAACCTGTAGCAGAACTCATCAATGCTTGGGGTTAATTCACTCACTGTGTTCTTTGGGAGACATTTATTAATATATATTTACCCTTCAGAAAAGATATTAGACTCAGGCTTGTTGAAACTATAACTTGTTTCTTTAGTGGTAGCAATGGACTAGCAGTTCAGTTTTATTTAAACAGAAACTAATATGCTATGGGTCTTTGTCTCCTTGAACTGAATGGGCAAATTCTTTCTGGATGAACAGAGGATTACAGGTCAGGAGCAGCCTCTATGTGGCTGTCCTGTGTTACACATTTGACACAGACACATAGATTGTGGGTTTGGAGGTCCTAATTAATTTTGACTTTGCTCATCCCCGAGAGAGATTATGACAGCCAAAAGCCTACCGTAGCAGCAGAAAGAAGTAATATGGTTTAGCACTGGACCATTAATTTCATCTTTATTTTGGCCAAGGAGGACTAGTGGTACCACACATTCGGTCTTTCTGTCACATGCCACCATC
Organism: Falco rusticolus; assembly: GCF_015220075.1. Classification (NCBI taxonomy): domain Eukaryota; kingdom Metazoa; phylum Chordata; class Aves; order Falconiformes; family Falconidae; genus Falco; species Falco rusticolus. The sequence continues at coordinate 64,215,445 of NC_051190.1, read as the reverse complement.
TAAGTGGGAATTATAGTGTTGTTCCCGTGTACCTTGGTGTTCAGCAAAATGCCTCAGGGACTGTGATAAGGGATACACAATATCTTTGAAGAATTTTTGATGCTTGTGACACTGGCAAGGTTTAGGCAAATGTAGCTGGAGTTCAGATTTCACATGAAGTTTACCATTTAAACTTACTGGTCTGGTCAATAATATGCTAAGGAAGATCCTCAGAAAATGTGAGCCTCATTCCCAGATCTGTCTTTTGTTTTCTATGTGACTTTGGTCACTTTTTCCCCAACTTATTTCTTTTCCATCTAATCCACATGATTAATGATGTGCTATCCACTATGTTCTGATGTCTATGTATTATAATAGGTTCAATAATAATTAATATATTTCAAATGCTGTATTTTCACTCCAATGTATACTGTTCTTATGTTAGCTATATATTTCACCATACACATGGTGAGTTGCTAACCATCTTCAAGAGTGTGAGGCCCATTTTCCGTTTAGACTGAAATGGGCAATATTTGAGGGAGTGCTACAGTGTATCACTCATTAAGAGGATGTTCACAAGCAGCAATGGCAGCAAGTTTTCGTTTGTGCAAACTTGCAACCCCCATGGGTGTTCAGTCACTACCTATTAAATTCTGGACAAGGAGAATTAGTGAGGTCACAGAGAGGAAAGTAATGCACAGCTTGTAATTCAGCCCAAAGTTCATATGAAAACAGACAAGAGAGATTTATTATGGCTTTTCAGAAACTCATATGACAGCTAGTTGGTGGTATTTTTGGTAAGGTAGAATTATGTCTATTATCTATGGAAATCCACAAAACACAGTTTCAGTAAATGAGTTTCAAATACCTCACACTCAGCAGGAAAAGAGTAACTGCCAAAGTAGTTATTTAAAGTTACTGAAAACACAGTGTGATTGGATAAATACTCCAAGATGATGTAAATTTTTAATATTCCCTGTTCTACCCTTCTGTGTCTGTTTTAATTTACTATCTTAATTCAACTATGTTAAATCACTGAGCTATGTTACAGGAGTCTTTAAAATACGACATCTAAGTTTACAGAATACTGTATCCTGTTTACAGCTTTCCTAACAAATGTCCAGGAAAATCTCAAATTACAATGACTTTGTGGCAGTTCAGCTGTCTCTGTTTCCACTATCCTCCTACAATGTTTCCAAGGAAATAACTCTTCTATGTCTACATTTTGAACACCTTACTTTTTCTTTATTTGACAGAAAACGCCTTAACTGTCCATGGTGTATAGCAATTTGTTAAGGAACCACTGACACCAAAACAATATCAGTCTCCAAAATGAAAGGAAAAATGAATTTCAATTCATATATAAATGGAAGTAGTAAATGAATGACAAAACTTCAGTAGTGCTAAGAGGCATTTGGGATTTGATCCTCCAGAGAACATTCCAGTGAAGTGTTTGGCCCTGTTGGTGTTCACTGAATTCAAAAATGAGCCTTTATATCCTCTATATTGAATGGTAACTATGAAATCAATATCCTATATACTTAACATTCAGGTAAAGCAATTTCAGTTTCATAATTTCTACAGAGGTTTCATAGAGGAATAGTATTACTATTTAAAGGTAACACATAGAGAAAGATAAGTGGTTTGAAAACACCATCCCTAGAGAAATTTAAACTCAGACTGCAAGCATTAGGAATATTCCATATTGGGGAGATGCACTGGATGTACGAGATGCAAATGTACTTTACCTTGAAAGTGGTCAGTGCTTCTTACCTTGTTATTCACATTTTACAAAGTTCTCAAGTGGAAATTGTTTTGTGTATACACAGACTTTGGAATGTATACTCAAACTTTGATTCAAATCTTCCAGTCACCCATGAGACTGTTTCCAAAAATGCTAGTTACTTCATGAATAGAGATGGTGGGAGAATATACACGGGAACTTGAGATATCACAGCAAGTTTAAATTTTAAATTCTTACCCACATTTTGTTACTCAAAAATCACTCCCAGCCAAGGAACCTAACAGGGTTTTGTTATATTCAATGTATAAATTTTAACTGCTCTGCATTGCATAACATAGGTCTCCACATGTCATAGCAACAGGTATTAAATGCTTTTTCCCAGAACCTCTTAAAGGTATAGCTGCCTGCATATTCCTCTGTAGTTAATAATAGCAATTATTATAATAATGTAATATTACAATATAATAAACAAGATAGAAAACTTTTAGAGCACATAAATACATATACATTTCTCACTACTTTATCTGCGATGTATGCATACTGGTAAGGCTCCCCAATGACATTTTACAGCCCTGTCTTCTTTCAAGACTACTGTCAGACAATGACAAATCCATTGGTTCTGGCTGTATCACGCTCTGATGCCCAGCCATCTCAATCTGCTATAGTTGCTGTCTGAGATCTTCTTGGGGCAAAAAACCCAAGGCACAACAAAATAACTCAAAACTGGGCATTTGGTTTATCTCTTATTTCTTTGAGATGTGGAGAAGGCTGTCAGCTGTCTTTCATTGTGTATGTCTGAAGTGATACTCTCACGTGACTGGAGGCATCTTAGGATACCACTGTTGTTTAAAATATTACTGTTCTCCACTGGAGACAAGCATTTTATTATTTCCCCTGGATGGCTTACTCCTAGGACCTCTCGTTAAATGGATCATTTTACATAGCTTTGTTTGTCTTTTCATAAATCTGAAAGTCCCCAGAGGGTATAAAATCAATTTCTAAGACTTTTGGCATTATTTTTCCAGGTTTAGACTGAATGAAACACCAGCAGGTCTCAATTCTGGATTCATTGGTGCTGTTCCCTAATTTAACATCATTAAATATGGCTTTGAGTTTTATTTTGAATCTTTTGACAAGGCATTTGTTTAACACTATTTTCTACTATGTCATTAGAGTGGACATGGTTGTGACTTGAGGTGGTATAACAAAGCCTCTGCTTCCCTGAAAGCTGCTTAAATTCACAGCTAAATCGTAGTTTCCCATCAGACTTTATAATTTCACTTATGCAATGTTTAAAGAAAAATACTTCAGTATTCAGGTTGTTACCACGGAATTTTGCAGTAAAATTCAGAAAAAATAATAGTGATTAAATTCTGAGTAGTTTTTTCCTTTTACACCTTTACGCTGATTTTTAATCTAATAAAGTAAAATTTAGGCTTATGTTGCTCCTGGGAGCCAATTTTCCAGTCTAACAATTTGAGCCTGACTTATTTTGTCTGTTTTGCTGTTTGCTTGAACCTACTATAAAAAATCATCTAATTCTTTAAAATGATGAATTACTTTTATGTATTTTCTGTAAGATCTAAAGATGATCACTGTAAGGTCTTTAATGTAAGCCCCATCTAATTATGGAGGCTATTCCTTAGTCTGATGATAATATTTTCTTGCAGTTTCCTAAGATCTTTATTCCCTGACCCCATATCTACTGTCTTCATCCTTAGTTCTAGTAAATGCAGGTCATACTGACACATACTTCCTCACTACCACTTTACTGAGTGCTTTATCAGATGTTCTACGACTCTTCCCACGTTTATTATTTATCTGCAGATCATAAAATTTTATCTGAAAAAAAAGCATACTGTCTGAGGAAAGTATGGAACATGGAAGGCTCCTCAGGCTATCATAATTAGGTGACATAGTGCTGGTGGTTAATTGCTTAACTAGGGAGGAGCAGCCTGGCGGCTGGTAGCTGTTTGTGTTTTCTGCTTCTTAACGCCTGGCTACTCAAGGAAAAGCATATGAACTGTTGGAGCAGAGACAAAAATTCCTGCTGACAGCTCAAGTCTAACCACCAAGCTACAGCATCATGCCCCACCACGATTGCCTACTCCTTGCTGCATGACCCAGGTTCAACAGGAAGGTAGAGGCTTAGGAGATTTTAATTTCTCCTCCCTGGTAGCTGGGTATCTCTCCCGCAATGTAGGCGATACAAGCTCAGCTATTACACAATCGTCCTAGGTGCTTTTACCTGCAGGCCCAAATCCATTTCAGCAGGTAGCACAGCCTTCTTCTCAAGTCCTCTGACACAAACTCAGTGGTGTCTTTGCATTTTAGGCATGTATCTACCAAATTAATGATTGCAGGAATATGGTTCGTTCTTACCCCATCAAGTCATTAAGAGTTCTGTGTAAAATCAGTAGCAGAAATGGAGGTACCCAAGGATGTGTGAGCACTGGTAGCCTCTCAGGCCCTAAATTGGATCAGGAAGGATGATTTTGAATATGTCTCTACAAAATTAAGAAATACAAGTTCCACCAGAGTTGCACTTTTGTTCATTAAGTGCAGTTTTGGATTTCTCCCCAAGTATCACCTTTCTTTAACCAGAGGAGGCTTTGAACAAAAGCTGGCTTTTACAAAAACCTCTAAATAGTTTTCCATTTATCTCACAGTGTTTCCTGACCTTAACAGTGGAATGAACAACACACAAGCAAAATAATAAATAGGTGGATAAAGCATAGGGCTTTTTGGTGGTTTTTTACTTTTTGGTTTTTTTGAGTTTTTTTAAAGTAGGTACTTTCATTTTCTGTTAATAGACACTAAAAAAGTCTCACTTGTCAAACATTCTGAAACACTTTTGTGTTTGTTTAATTTCATTTTTGCTTTTTTCACCCCAGGCTCTGGCTAGGAGTGGAACCACAGCAAACATAGTGAAGGTCCTTATAATGCTTTAATGTTTGGGACAGAAGGGGGCCTTGCTACATCTGTGTTGTCAGCACTATGTAAGTCATAAATGGAATCAGGCTTTTTAAAACCATATGGCACCAAATATATGTGTTTAGGAAAAGTATACGTGTTCCCTCCCTACTGAAACTATTAGTTATCAGCACAATATACAGTGTATAGTAATTGTCCACGCTCTTACAAATTAAAATGTCAGGTATATGGCACAGAAAATCATTGCTCTGGGATTCCCTGATATGCTACAACGTTACAGAAGACATCACATAACAGAAAAGGAGAAAAATGCTGGGTCTTGTAAATTAATAGCAAAAGTTTTCTTTTTCATTTCTATGAATCAGAAGCCCTGAAATTTTCCAGTTCTTTTATCCATTCCAATGGTTTAATTTATTTGTGCTATTTGTAAGAATCAAAAGGAAAAAGAAAGTAAATTTTATGAGATTCCTGAGGCTAAAAACTATTAAGATCCCAAACTAATTAGGAGATAGGTGCTGTTAATATATGATTTCTTCAAGTTTCTGAGCTTTATATAGTACATTAACAATTCTAGGTTCCTTAGAAGACATAAAGACCAAACTTTTCATGTATTTGCATATTAGTTTACTTCAAGACAAGTAACGTTTCAGCACTTAGTTGTCTGCAAAATAAGCTGGAGTCAGCATTACAGTTTGGAAAAGCTTAACACCACAGCTGGCAAGGAGAATGCTTCGGTTCATCTCTTTGCGTGTGTTTGCATGTGTGAGTGTGCCTGCTTTTGTGTTACTTTCTGTTTGCTTGGATACCGTAAGTGCACAACCACTTTTGATTTTTCACAAGCGCCATTCAAATCACGGTAAAAAGCTGCAAGGTACATTCCATTGGTCACATGGCAACTTCCTTGAAAGTCATTTTGGTTGGGTTTTTTTGTTGTTTGTTTGGGTTTTCTTTTTTTTTTCTTTTTCTTTTTTTTTTTCTTTTTTTTTTTTTTTTTTACCCTGTGTGTGTAATGTTATATTCTTGAGAAAAATTGCTACGTTGCTTTTTTTACTCTCCCCTCCTCCTCGCTTCTGTGGAAAAAAAAACAAAGCTCTTGGCAAGGCATCCTGAACTTCGAGTCCTCTTCCTTCTCCTTTGTGCAGCCTGATGTCACCACTTGGCAGCGACGAAGCCATTGTTTCGGTGAGATTCCCATAAATGGCCTTTCTGTGCTCCTGATTTACATGTTAAGGAATCGGATGGGAATTGCTCGCTGTGGTGACTCCCACTTTCCTTTCAGTTAAACAGCATTTGGTAGTAAATATCCACAGGATACATTGTTATTCATGGTACATCCTGTCTACCACCTAAGCACTCTTTTTTTGTTGTTTTCTGGAACTCTCAATTCAAACGGAATTTGCAAAATAAAGCTCCTCTTCCCTTCTCTCCTTTCTCCTCCCTCTCCTTCCAAACGTTACAAATGTTGGCTCTGATATTTGAACATTTCAATCCTAGAACAAAGGCAACTTGTTTCTTTATTTCAGAAGTAAACTCATAATGATGGCACACTTCCAGAGTAGTGTACTATTCCTTACAGAATCGTATTTACTGTGCCTTAGACAAGTCATGGCAAAGCTATTCTATTTTGAAACTGCTCGGGATTGATTCATGTTATAATCAAGCATTCCCTGCTGGATTGCAAAAAAGAGTGGGGTGAAATTAGAAGATAAAGGAGTTTTTGTGATTAAAGAGCCAGATCATTGTCATCTACAGTTCTCCCATAGTCTTCTCTGAGGCTTTGACAGATAACTTTATCTGAGTTTTTCACCTGTAAAATGAGGAAAAAATACTTCTTTATGTTTTTGAGGGGTGTTTGTTTGGGGTTTTTTTTTTGGTGTGTGTGTGTGTGTGCGTGTGCGCGTGCGTGTGCGCGTGTGCGTGTGCGTGTGTGTGTGTGGTTTTGGGGGTTTTCCCCTCTTTTATTTGCTTTGAAGATTTTAGGAACAAAGCGTTCCATGTGTGTACAAGAACTACCACAGTAGATTGCTGATCTCACATGAGCCGTCTGTGAGACATTGCGATAAAATAACTAATAATAATTAAATCCCAGATTCCAAAGAACCTCACACTTGGTGGAAGTTCAGACCCAATCTGAATCATTTTCCTCTCTGACAGGATAAGCACATTGTAAACAATGACAAGAAGTCCTCCCGCTTCCAAAAAGTCAGTACCACTCACTAATGAGTCACATCATTTGGAGCACTATTTAGACCTGTATTCAGGGTTCAGTCAGTCCTCAGTTGCAGGAAAAAACTGATGATGTGATTACCTCTATTTTTTTTAAGGCTTTTAAAATTATACCTATGATACGAACATTTGCCATTTGCATTTTTTAGAATGTGATAGGCACATTCCCTGGTTGATGTAAGTCAGTGTTGCTCTGATTTACACCATATTAGGTTTGGCTCTCTGCCTTTTAAATAAAAAGGGATCTCAGATATTGTTGTAAGCAATGCTGTGAGCTATTTTTACTTAGTCAACCAAGAAAAAAATATCACCACCCTAAATAAAGAGAGTTTTAACAAGTCCTGAGTAGGTACTCTGGGGCTGTGAAAAAATTGTTTCTTCTCAGTGAGCATCTGGAACCCCCAGTGGAGCTCTGGCCCGTTCCCATACACTTTTCTTCCAGCAATAACACTGGAGAGTGGCAGTTTCCCATCAGCTCTGCAGAGCAGAACTGTAACCTCAAGAAGGAGCGAATAAACATCACTGCCAAGCAGCAGCTCCTGAGGAGAAGGGTGAAATTTCACATGTTTAGTTCATGTGGAGAAAGGAATGTTGACCAAGTTCATCTGAATGATTGAAAAAATATCCTGGGTTTCATTAAAATGACTTTCTCCTTCTGAGAGCCTGACAGCCACTTTCTGTTTCATGACAGCAACACTTTCCAACAGCAAATCTGCCAAATAATGCTGAAGCAACCTTTATGGAAAGAATTATTAGGCAACTGGCTTATAATTAGCTAGACAAATAAGACACTTTTTTTTAAACACATTTCACATTGTGAGCACTGGATGATACTGTAATTTGTGTTTTATCAGACAGCATGTGTGCCTAAATGCAACGCCAATTTAATATTCAAAAGCCTATTTATTGTTTTGACAGTAAGAAGTTGATACCCTTTACAATTGTTAAAATCCTGCTAATGCAACTAAATATGATTATTTAATTAAGAACTTTAGAAAGCAAGAGATATTAGTGTGTGCAACAATATGTCTTCTAGCAGATAATGCATGTTTCCAAGCGGGACCTCTGAAAGAATACAAATGAACTCATCTGGAACTTGGAGTAAAAAAATATTAAGACAACAAAAAGAAAAAGATAGGAAGACAGCAACCAGTGAAAGAAAGGGAGAGAGAGAACAGATATGGTAGAAAAAGTTATATATAGTATGGAAAATAAGTTTCAAGGATTTGAAAACATCTGGAATACATTTCTGGAATGTCTCTGAAAAACAAAGCAAACCACAGGAGGAAAGTCAGACTAAGCGTTACTCAATTCTTTTCTTCCTTTCCTTTTTATAGAGGAGGGATGTAAAAAATGTTTGATGTTAATGGAAAAATTCCTTCCAGTATATGTGTTCTGCCTTCATAGGCCTCAACTGAGTAAGCACAAACCTAATTTTAAACATTTCGAAGGCTCTTTAAAAATCAATGGGATTATGCTTGTGTTAGAATTAGATGAATAAAAAGGCCTGAGTGAAAACCTGTTTCCAGTGATTTTGTTGAGCTTTGGAATGGGATGGCTACAAGTGCCTTTCCTTCAGTGTCCTACACCTTGAAATTAATGAAATTAAATTCCAACTTAACAAGAGGTATAGAAAGACCAGTATTATCCTGACATCCAGTGAAGAATTCTTTTGTTCTAGCTCTAGCTTAGTATGCGAAAAATATTAAGAGTGGAGAGGCTAGTAAAAAAAAGTTTGTAAAAATATAAATATTACTTACAATATATAAAAATCACTTACAATAACAAACATCTTTTATTATGAATGGAAGAAGCATTCAAAAGTAAGTATTTTCAGATCTGCAAACATGACACATGTAATATGTGTGGTACTTCATTTTACAGGTATATTTTGTTGGTCAAAAATTAACTTCTTTTGTTGAGATATGTATCCATCCTTAAGAAAATATAACAATTCTGGTGTTAGCCAGAAGTCAAAGTTTTAATCTGAAACAATTACTTGAATCTCCTCCATCCTGTTCTTGTGAAAAAAAGCAGTGTTACTCAGAGAGAGGCCATGAGTGCATCAGCAAAGCTGATGTAATGAGAAAAGGATCAGGCCCAATGTTTCTGAGGTCTTCCGTGCTGGAGAGTTTACAAAATACTGTGAATTATGGACCTGAAACAAGCTGACGTATTCCAAAGACAGTTTGCTCTGAAAAAACCAAAAATATTGCAAAAGTAACACTGTGGAATTTTGGATCTTCTTACTTCCCACGCTCCATTATTCCCAATCCACTGTCCCCTCATGGAAACGCTCAGGGCTCAGGATTTTTAGAAATAATGTTGCTTTGGTTACCAACACTAAGGAAAGGTTATCCTTGTGGCCATGCTTGCTAAGGCCATATTCCAGTTTAAGTCAACCTAAAAACAGAGATCTGAAGCTTAAAGATTGTAGTTGGCCTTAGCGGTGATCCTGCCCCATCATCTATGGTCTAACCCTGGCCACTGACACTTTTTATAAAGAGAGAAGGCATTTTTCAATGCATCGGACTTTTGCCTTCCTCACTAAATGCCTTATAGTTACTTTTTTTTTTTTTTAAAAAAAAAGTCCCATTTCTTAGCCAGTTATGTGATTCATCAAGGTTTTGTTTTTGAAAATGGAAGCTCAAAATTCTCATCTTTATTACTCTAAACCAAGACTCTATATCAGGTGTAGTTAACCATTCCTAGTCAAACATGTTATATCATAAGGTTTTCAGGCCTTAAGAGAAGAACCCAGGACTTGTGCTTATGTGGATTCCACATACATAGAAAATTTCTATGGTAGTGATGAAGTCACTTCTGCACAAAATCTGAGCAGTCAGAGTGTTCTCCCAGAAAAAAGGAAGATGATGGTTTATTTCTCTATTCATTCTCCAAACTGATTGCCTGAATGATGAAACAACAGTCTCTTCTGAAGGGCTGAGAAAGACAAGCTGATTTCTTGTGGTCTCAGACAATGTGCAAAAGACAAGTCAGATTTTTTTGGCCAGAAAAAGGCAAAAGGCTTTGGTATGTTGTGATTAGAGTTCTCACAGGAAAGTCTCAGTAATCCAAATGTTGTCGTCTTGTACATTAAGCTGAGACTGTATAAAATTTGTAAGGAGATGTTTTGTGGTCAGCTGTAACATAAATGAAGATCTTTCTTAACAGGTCTCTGTTAACATCTTCCTGTTTGAAGTTGCCAGAAGATAAGCTATTAATGTAATGGACACTTTCTATTAGATCTTATCTTGACAATATGTCATTAAATATGTCAAGAGCTAAAAATAACTGCAATATTTTAATCAATTATTTTCCTGCCAAAATAATCTATGAATTCTATGCAGTATCTAAGCCCACACATAACAATTAAATAACTGCAATGTTGTTTTATTCAATTTGACAATTCCAGTTACAGACTCTTTCACGTAGGATTTTTGGTGATGTATATTTAAAGGACATGAACTGGCAAAGTAGTGTACTCAAGGCAGTCCTACTTGAAAAGCAAATGTTATTTGCATTATTGATAGACAAAGTACAAAAGGTTTAATGGAGTTTAATGAGCAGGTCTTGTGATTACGACATATTCCCAATAGCTTGTGTGTGTTATCTCAGTATTACACCAGTCTTAGGAGTCTGTTAGTAGAAATGTGTGTGAGCTTTTCCCCTTCTCTGCCACAGCCCCTCTAACTTTTCATTCAGCGCCTTACCCTTGCCTTTGGAAAAAATATCAGCTTCTCAACTTTCCTTCCACTCACTGACTCCCGCTGTGCCTCCTGCTTCAAAATATAAAATATAATCGCAATGGACATGAAATTCTCTTTTCATATCCATTTGCCAGGTGCAGTAATTGCATGATAAGCATGAAATACCAGGGGAATCCTCCTATAAAGTGGGTATTGAACAGACAACAAGTATAGATGGCAAAATTATGATTCTCTGATCCTAACACTCCTGTCCTTTCTGCACATTAATCAATTTTTTTTTTCTGTGTCTGCTACAGAATGTATGATTATGTGTTGCAATGAAAAGCTGTACTGAAAAATGTAATCTTCATGTCAGTTCACAATCAGTTAGGACAATCTTTCATTCTGCTGATGTTTTTGTTATTGGTAAGTGGTGTAGAAGAACCATTTAAGCTTATGGCTAGTTGATCAATAGGTCGCTCCCATGATAGCCTTGGTTACTTACAGTTTCTGCCATTGGCACTTATGCATGCTATGCTTACTATTTCTGACAGCTTCACTTCTATTTTTTTAAGAAAACAACATGTTTAAAATAGAATAAGTGCTTTAATGGATGTTCTTCTATGATAAAAAGTCAGTTTATAAAATTAATGAAAATGGACATGTATACCTGTTATATTTTCAATCACTAAATGATCTAAGAACAGAATGGCACATCTCTTTGTACTAAAAAAATTCTGTTGAAAATGGTTTCTTTGTTTCCAGGGAATAATGACTTCAGAATAATTTATTTCTGTGGAATTTATATTCAGTGGAAAAAAAACATCTTTGGGGTTTTTTTTGGTTCATTTTTGTTTGGTTTGTTTCTGGTTTTTTTTGGTTTTTTTTGTTTTTTTTTTAAATAAGAATACTCAGTACTGGAAAACTAGGTGATTTTTTATTAAGAAATTAACTATTTCAGAAGCGTCACCACAGCGTTTTATGGAACTGTAGTTGTGTCAGGTCTCTATCCCCTTCTCTGAATTTTTCGCTATGGCAAAAAGTATTAACAATACTGTCTCAGTAAGGGGAGAATGCTGTGATACATTGTGGGACATGTTATCTGATTGAAAATTAAGTGACAGGAGAATATAGTCATGGGGTTACTAAAGCACAACAGTTTTAAACCTTAGATTAAAAGTTTTCGATTTTGAGCTGAAAATTATTAACTTTTATTTTTTCCTCTTTATTTAAATATGGGGGTTTTTTGCATATTTTCTGGCTAGGGATGAGCAAAAGAAACAGCTACCTTGAGGTCAAATGAATATTCCTGAAAACTCTTTCTTCAGTATTTGGCCAGCTATAACCTGTGACTATTATTCATTCAGCAACTCAGTGGATTGAAGGGGCAGACATGCTGTGAGTGTCATGTTAATTGGTAATAATGCTGTAAAGCTAGTGGCAGTGCATATTAGACTGGAAAAAAATTACATCATAGAAAAATGTCAGTGAGACGAGCAGAGGTCTACAGAAATTACTTTTATTTATTTGTGGGATGAATTTCCCTTGGTCATTCAGGTTTTACAATTAAACACAACAAGCTCTCAATTCACCTTCAGCTTAATGGGAGCAACATCTCATACTGGGGACAGAGCTGAGCCAACATCCTCCTAGATAACTGAACGTTTTGGCAAACATTACAGTAAAAATTAGGCAAGGAATAGGCACTGATCTATTGAAACTTTTGGTTTTACTGTCAGCTAAACAACTTCTACCGCAAGAACTGATCTGTGAATCTGGTGTCTTTTTACTGGTAGTAAAACCGTTCATCCTTTACAGGTTACTTTGACCCTTGAAAAGGGAAGTCATATCAAAGATGTTCAATATCTATATTATTTCTCAACGGACAATATAGATTTGTTGGTTGCCAGTCACTGACTCACTCCAAGAGAATGAAGGAAACCCTGGCACAGAAGCAGAAATACTGTTTGTTGTTTAATTCCTTACAATTCCACTTTTTAATTTGTTATTTATGAAGTGGTAGGATTTAGTAGGACAATCTGAACTCAAACATGCAATTCATTATTATTCAGATTTCTTTATAACTTCATTCATATTGAGGAAATTGCAGGAAGCATGAAATAATTCCCCTAGAAATGAAGTAGCTGATACTTTACATTTATTACAGCTGTGAAGTGTTCAAGGTAGATGAGTAATAATTTTTCATTCTCAACAATAGTTTTACAGAGAATGCTTGGAGGCTTTCAAAGGATGATTAACAGGCTGTGCATTCCCATGTAATAGCATCATGCTACTAATTTATTCCAAAATAAGTTTGCCATTCACTACCAACTAAGAAAGAAATGGAAAGACTTGGCATTTTTCTCGAATTATCTCCTATTCATAACCATTTATTTTCAAGTCAAGACCAAGAGCTCTTCTAAAAAATGTGTAAGTCTACAGGCTATATTTACCATAAATGTATATTGTGTCTGCACTCAAGCTTTTTTATTAAAAATACAAAAGATTTCAAAACTAGAAGGACATCAACTAATAATACAGTTACAACGACTTGTGGGGAAGTTTTGGACCTTAAAGCTTTTGGCACTTAAAGCTCTATTATTTAAATGTTTGAAAAATGTCACTGATTGTGAAAAAAAAATTGCTTTTATTTATTTATTTTTCTTTATTACTCAGCATTTTGTTTTCTGTATAACCCTAGCATGAATAAAGCTGATATGATCTGTTCTTCCTGAATTTTGATTCTCTGCAAGAAACACAGCATATAGAGTACAATTCACCAGTAGGCTTGTTAACTAGATCATATTTACAGTTACTTGTGTGGTGTGAATCTTAAAAGCTCGTAAATCATTATTGCCATCAAATTTGAATTACATTTACTTTTAGCAGGTCTCAGATATTATTTTTTTTAAGTGTCTGGAATTATTTAGTCAATAAGCGTTAAGCTTCCAGACTATAATTTAGGATGGAAGAAAAAAGAAGGGGGAGGGGAAGCTCTGGAAAAATCAGTTAAAAATTTTTATTTATTTTCTCTTTCTCTATTTTCACTTTTTTCACCAAACTCAGGATACTTACCATTCTTTCTCCCACTTACACTGTCTTTATCAGCCTATTTTATTTATCTCTATTATTTATAATGAAATTTATATGCTATATACAATTTGAAATAGCATTCAACACAACTGTTGGTGTTTGCAATTCAATACAATGGTCTTGTAGTAACCTCAGGTGGGTAAAATCACCAGCACAGATGAAGTAGGGCAGATGTCAGTAGGATTCTGTGCATTTAGGTCATTACAGATTACAGGGATTTAATGAGAAACTTGTAGAGAACATGTGCTGGAATTAAGAAATTAAGGAAAACAGTCTGATTTATTGAAGTGGTCTTTTATTTAGGTCTGTACCAAAGTTATGAATTAATTTAGAAGGAAACTTCCAAGAGAAATGTCGATTTTGTTGTTTATCTCTATCCTTCTGTCTTCATGGCTCTGTAAAACCCACAGGATTTCATATTTATTACTAATTAAATTCTAAGTATGATTCAATAGCGGGTATATTGCGTACTGCAAAGCTCTTAAATTTATAGATTTCTGCATGTGCCAGTGTGTCAGCCTTACTGGGACTTACAGCACCTTTAGCTGTTTCTGGTTTGTGGTGTCTCTATTGCAAATTTTTTCCATAAAATATACTAAATGAACAACAAATCTTTTTAATCACCTGTTTATATAAACTAGCAGAGCATGCAGAACTTCTGTCCATTTACATATATTACATCTTTGCTTGCTTTTGTATCCTTTCTACCAAACATGCTGCTTATGTCAAGTTTCCCAAGGAAGCTTCAGGTCATAATCAGAGCCCTATCAACTGAGCTAGCAATGTTTTCAAGACAATAACAGTATTTGTTTGCTTAGGATCTTCCTTGTTAATGTTCAAAGTACTTTATAAAACCTGAAATAATACAGTCAGATGGGGTTAAAATTTCCTTTGTTTGTTTGGGTACTTCTCCCCCCTTCCTCTCATCTCCCCAGAGATACAAGCTAACTAATGAGTAAATGGGGAAGAGGGCACTATGGCCATGCACCTCCCCCAGCCCTCATTAGCCATGGGGCATGTGTGTTCCCATGTCACATGTCATAACCCCAGGAAATGCCTTATAACCCCCTACTCTCCATTAGGATAAATTCTGTATCACTTCTGTGTCTGTCCCATCTCAGTGCAGCTTATGAATAGAAAATTGCAGCAAGCGCATTTCACTTCTAATGATCATTTATTAAACGCAGGTGGTATAGCAAAGTGGGTAAGTTTGGTTGACCCTGTTTTTAGCTGATTATAACTTTTTGAAATGAAAAGTAAGTTTTCTGCTAAAAGGTACATTTCTTTCATGGCATCAAAAAGAAAAAAAAATCACGCATTGCACAGAATGGTATTGGGGGAAATGTGTTTTCCTGTGCCCATGTAAGGAATAGTTTTAGAAAAAGAAAAGTTGCTGTAAGGCTCCTATAATTTGAGAATCAAAAATAGGCTGGTAGACCACTTTTCTTGCAGTGGCAGAATTTTTGCCATCTAGATGGAAACTGAGCAGCTGGAAAGAACTGGCCCTGTGACCCTCAGAGGTCTCAGGAAGTGCATGATCCAAAAAATGTTTTCATCACCAAATGATGTAGAGATCCAGTGTGTGCTCTACAGTGTAACAGTGTTTGAAGTCCTCCCTGCTTGCAGAGGGCAGTGAAATGGGTGACACTTGAGGAGATGGCATACATGTTTCTTGGGAACTTTACCAAGAAGTTAGAGACAGAAGATGCTTTGGATATGAGCTGAGCAAACCCACCTGGACAGGAGAAAACATGGAGATGGAGAAAGGAAATTATACAGGGAGAATGAGGTAAGAACTGGGAGTTGATGAGTATGTAAGTACTATGTGTTGAAGTTCAAACAACTAAATTTGAACAGCTCTGCCTTTATAATACATGGAGAGAATCAAGCACTTTGACAACCCTGAGTAGACTGCTGGGACAGGTTAACTAGACTTCTCCCCACCAATTACGAAAGAATCCTACAGCCTAATGGGCTACTTCAGATTTAGACATGTAAAACTGGGTGAAATAAGTTTGACCTACACACACATTGAGAAACTAGATGATCTCAGTGCTAGATTGCCCCTTACATGTGGAGTTAGATTTCCCAATACAGGCTTCTTGGGGTAATCTTTATTGCTTTTGCTGCACTGCATTTTTTTCTTCTAAAAATCTGCTTCCTCCACTATGATGGAAAACACTGCCTGAGAAATTAATTAAGATCACACAGCAAATGAGTGTGCTGCAAACTGGCTTCTTGCCTTATTAGATATAGAAGTCCAAAGTTGCGTAGTAAGCATAGTAAGAGAAGTGTCAAGAGAGAAAAGATGGTTTAATCAAGACAACTGAATGCTGTGAGAATCCAGATCTTTGCATCAGTGGCATTTTTGATGGAGCCAAGCAATTCACTTAAACCGAATTTTTCACCAGTAGCTACTACTGCATGTTACTCATTTTCTGGTTGCCCAACCTGGGTCTCATGGGGCCAGACTTTCCCAAACTGAGCAAATGAACTGCAAATGAACATCACATCACAAAACTCACATCTGAAAATGAAGACAGTTATGTTTGAAAAGTGTTCTAAAAAGTGTTGTTATTTCTGAGCTTGTGTATTTTAAGTAGGGAATCTAAAATAAGTGTATAAACTTGACAACATTGATGTTTATCTGTGCATCAGTTCTCTGTTCATAATATATGAATAATAGCCCCATCAAACTCTCAGGAGTAGCACGAAGTGAAAAACACCTCATGTGTAAAGTATGTCAACTGCTTGCACAAAAGCCCACAGGAATAGTTATAATGATCTTGTATTTCTTCAGAGTAGAGCTAGTATCCTCTAAATAAGATCTAGAGCCACATTGCACCAGAAGAATAGAAAGAGATACTTAATAACATTAATTCACTGTTAGGCTTGGAAAAGAAAAAGAGATTTAGCTTTAGTGTCTAACTGACATACATACACAGACAGTCCAGATGAAGGTTGAGCTGAAAACTTCCCTTCTGAGGTGCTAAAAAGTGTAATATTCTTCTTATTTTCCTTCAACATTAATATTTGTTTTGTGTTACTGGCATGTACAAACCTTTCTGGGGGTTTAAAGGTGGGGGTCTAGGGGTGGATTTATTTTATTTTATTTTTTGGCCTGGAATATCAGTTCAATTAAGGATACCAGTCATAAGATTTGGATAACTCAGGTCCCAAATCCTTTCTCCATTCAGATCAATGGAAAGATTTCCAAAATGCTGAAGGGATTTTGCCTTCTCTGCAACATGGCAACAGTCAGAGGTATCCGAGCCAATGAGATAATTCTGGAACTGGAAGTGGAACAGCCATGTCAGCACCCGGCCCAGGTTTCCTACCACCCGTAGGAAACATGCAGTAATCCCTGGGCTCCACTCAGCCCTGGGGAGGGCTCATCTGGAAACTGAGCACTGCTTTGGACACCTCCCTTCAGGCGAGGTGCAGAGACAAGCCAGAGCAGAGCAACAAGGTGGAGAAAACATGAATGGTGAGAGAAAATACTGGGAAGAACTGGGATTGCGTAGTCTAAATGAGGGAAGGTTGAGGGGGGTGAGCTTTAGGGTTTAGAGTACAGAATACACAAAATTCTGCCACAGAAGAGTGGAAGACTTCATTCTCACTGCAAGGCAAAACCAGTAAGAAATACATGAAATTGAATTTCAGCAGGACACGTTTTAAGATTATCAGGAATAGCTTCTAATGTAAGCAAAACATTAACAGTGATTCAGTTCTGTTACAGTAAGTCCTTAAGAAAAAGTTATAAAAGTTTGTCAGGATGACCAAAGGGATGATGAGGTGAGCTATGCCAATTTTATTATTACACAGTTCTGTGTTTCAGCTATAAATCTTCTCAGTAAGGCAAATTAACTTATGTTAAGAGCTGCATTATAGTGATTATAATGTTTCAAGAATCCCGGGTACTTTCTCTGTAATGGAACTGCAGAGATATGAGCTATCGCATCCTCTAGTTGCCTTCAGTCATTTAGGAGCTATCACCTAGAACTAAAGCTTTTGCTAGTTTGTTCAAGAAATGCTCATGAAAATATCCCTGTCTAGTTGCTGTCAACACAAAACTGTTATTAATGTGTAGTTGGCAATAAGAAGTAATATACATTTACATGTAGGTATTTATATACACATATTTATATGTCTATTTATGTAAACATAATAGATCCTTTGAATGGAAGTCAGGTGCTTGCATTTATACTGTTCCAGTCAAGCATAATTTATAGACAGCACAATAGTGAGGAAAGAAAAACTCCCCCCAAATGCTTTCACATTACAAACTATGCATGGTATTATATACAAAACCTCCCTCGACACAAGCAATGGGTATTCAGTTTACATTTGACAATGAAGAAGAAAAGTAAAGAAAAAAATAATCAAAAAGCTCTTAGGAAAATGTTATGTTATTTAATATGAGTGTAGCATGTGTTAAGGCAGTCCTGTCTTTAAGTTTCTGCTTCACACAATGTGAAGGAAAACCATTGCTTGAGTTAAGTCTTTAATTTGGTATAAAATGACCATGTCAGAATACTCCACTGGAATCAGTAGCTTTTACTTGGTTGTACAAGACAGAAATACTCAAGTATATTAAAGTTAGAAAGCAAACTGCTGAAGGGGAATAAGCTACACATATTAAATGGATGGAAAAAATATTTAATAAACATAAAGCTGTGTTCCAAAATAAATTTTATTTTTTGCATTTTATCCTCAGTCTCTGCCAGCAAATAAAGTAGTTTGCCAAACCCCTCAGAAAGACTTTTACTGTGTGAAAAGCATCTTTTAATTACCTTAACAGTCTTCTGGGGAACTTTTGATGTTCACTGTTTTCTGTGATTAGGGAATTTAATTCAGGTTAGAGGTTAATGTTAAGTTGCTCATTTTACCTTCTTCAGCATTCCTCAAGTTAGTAACTCTGAAAAAGCCTAATCAATCAAGCATTATCCTTTTAAGAGAGATTTCCACTCTGAATACCAGACAACCTGATATACTTATTCTTCACCTAGCTTTTAGTTCAAAATTGAACATTGGGCATTTAAAATTCATGTATGTTCAATCATATATCACTTAAAGTTATGCACTGTTCTTTGGAAACACTTCAGATTTCCTACACCATTTTACCCTATCAACATTTCATTGAGTAAGCACTGAAAATCTTCTTTCTCTAGACACTATATTTTTGTCACTGCCCATTTTATTTATTAAGTGCCTCTACCTAATTTAACTGAAAGTGAGATAATCCAAAATACAACACTACTATATTCTGCATTACGTAAGATCCTCACAAGCAATTGCAGTGGACAGACAGTTAAATAAGTAAATAAGCCTCAGTCAGGAGGTGAAAGAAAACATTTACTGCTTGTCCCTGCTGAACAGGTTCTGAAAACAGGAAAGGAAAAGCTTTGATAGGCCTTTGGAAATAATCAACTCTGAAGCTGATGTATGAAGCAATTGACTGATTTCCTATATAAAATGAGATGTCAGAATTTATTTCCTGGATAAATAATGCACTAACAAGTAAAGATAACATAATAATTTTTATTTCTCTATTTAAACAAGATATGTCAGCAGAAGACAGAGCAAGAAAACTTTGAAAAGTACGCAAGTAATTTAAATTTTGAGATTAAAATATGGTGTTTAACTTCAAACTCCTCCACACCAAAAAATTCTGCTTTATTTGTAGCTAACCATATAAACTAATGAGGGATGTTCTGGGATGACAGTGAAGTCTAACTCTGTCATTTACAATTACATAAAGTTTATATATGAAGTAGCACTACATCTTGGCTGTTTTGATGCATTTATGAATGCCAGCACCACAGCTAAAATCGGTCTTCTCAAAAAAAAAGTATTTATAGCTGGCACTATTAGGGTGAAGAGAGAACAGAGTTGAACAGCCACAGTGAGATTGATTTACCCTAATGCCAGCATGTGGGATTTTTTAGACCCCTTTTACTGTCAGCACAGCATTTGGAGGCCACCAAGTCTTGCCCCGTAAGACAGACCTGGCAGTGGGTGACCACTGGCTCCTGGCTGAGGCTGGGGAAGCTGAGTCACTCATCCCATCCAAGGGCCAGAGAACAGCCTGGCTCTGCAGCTTGCACTGTCTGGGAAGGTAGCACACGGGGCTTGCGGGAGATTGCTTATATCTTAAAGAAAATAATAATTGGTGTTCAGCTCACAGCTAATAATTAGAGCTTCCCAGTGCTCCTAAAATGGTAAGAAAGTCGAAAGATGTTAGTGTTGGCTTTGAAAGAATACAATTAGCACAGTGTTTTCCTTCAGCCATTTCTTTTTGAAGTTCTTTGCAGAAAATGCTAAGCAATTTCCTTTCCCTTTTAACATCAACAACCCTACTTGGTGGAGGACTTTGTTTAAATAGCTTTCTGTTGTCTGCAAACAAATCAAAGGAAAATAAAGTTACTTAACTGAATGAAAATGTGGCTGAGAAAAAAAAAGGGGGATTATCCCGTGTTGGTTCTTTGGCTTTAAAATGTAGATTGCAATTAGATATCTGAGGGAGATTTTGCTAACCTAAAAAGCTGCCACTGTGACTTACTGCCAAGACCTCTGGTTATACGGGTAAGCCTCAGGCCAAGCTTGAATGACACAGCAAGTTTAAAATAAATCTTAACCTTCTCATGTATAACATGCTCATTTTAGTTTGGGTTACGTGAAAAGCAGTGCTTGCAGGATCGTTTCAGCTTTTACTGTAAAACATGACGTGTGGAGAAGGACAATCAAATCTCTCTCTCCCTAAAAACCGTGCCTGTGACTCAAATGCCAGGTTATCTGAATCTGGCTGTATGAGCACTTCTGGGGAAGTACAAAAGTAACACTGACTGCAAAAAAAGCTTTATTAAACAATGTGGCCTTTACAGCCCTTTCTGGGAAGGAAGAGGCTTTTACAGACCAATTTAATGTTCTTTGCACAAGCAGATCACATGTGCTTTGCCTTGCCTTAACTATTAAAAAAATATATATATACACATTGGATTCCACTTATTTACCATAGTGTACAGAAGCAATGCTTCAGAGATGACACATTGGTGATGAAAGTCCCTGCACCCGGGTAGTGGGATGTTTGGATACTTCTGGTTTTCAAAGGATGAGAAGACCTCACCTAGAACAGACAAGATGAAATGGCTTCACGCATTATTCCACACCTATAGCCTGGATCTCTCTAAGGGTGATAAAGTTTTTCTTCCCATAAGCGTTGATAAGGGAATGATGAATTACTGAGGTTTTCTTAAACACTTAGCAGAAAGGTAGCTCAAAGAAGGATCAGAAATGAAGGTCATCCTGGTGTTACTGGAGACAACACAACACAGCCATGCAGCAGGTTTTGTTGCTCTCCCTCCTCCCTGGATGACCCCATGGTGGCTGTAACTGTCTCCACCGAACCGAGCCAGAGCTCAGAGTGCTGCATACTCTGTGGGAGAGGACTGAAAATGAATGAGTTGCACAGGAGTGAAGTCCCTAAAACCTGTCCTAAAGATGTTTGCCTAACAGATTTTTCCAACTGGTGTTTTCTACATTAAAATCACATACAGGAGTTACTAGCTGATTCTATTAATTACTGACTCCAGCAGAACTGGGCCAGTAAGAGACTTAAGGTCAGTGTGTGGGTGTTGATGACTAGAATTCTCCCAGTGTGATGCTGGTGCAGAGAGGCCAAGCACTGGGGAGATGCATGCATCTTTGGTGAGTGCCATCTCTCCAAGCCATCCTCAGAGCTTTCTCCCACTACCAGATGAGGTTGAGGTGACCTGCTGGCAGTATCAGGAGCCTCTCCACAACTCAGTTGCCTCCTGTGAACTGCTGCTATTTCTCTGGCAAGAAGCTGTGATGAGTAGTAAGAAGGAAAAAGCACATTTGCTGAGCAACAATCATAGAACACTCATATCTTCAGCAGCATGAGGTTTCCCTTAGTACCCACATGCCTCCAGCACACAGCCCAAATGCTTGGTAATAGTCAATTACTTATTGCTGGTGATGTCTGGTGGAGTGGGTATGTCTTAGGTGTGTGGAAACACAGGTGGGTAAATTTCACACTGAGATGCTTGTGAACTGCACTGTAAGGTCATTACTATATAGAAAGTATCATATAACCCAGAGGGTTGCTATAGTCTTGGTTTTGGTTAAGAAAAGAAAAAAAAGATATAAACCCAAACCAATTTGGGTTTGATAATATATTATGCTTGGGTTGCTTGCTGGAATAGTTTATAATGATATGTAATCCTCAGCTGTAACTGCAACATAACCATGGTAATATGATAATAAGCAATGGTGTGATTTTGAAGAAAATTACTTCTGCAGCTAGTAAGAATTTTATTCTAACATATTGAACTATGTATTTAAGAAATACTTAGTCAATTATTATGTAAGTGAGCAAAAGTAAGAAATATCCAATTATTGCGTAAGTGAGCAAAAGTAACTTTTCTAGTTTTTGTTAAAGTGATGTTTCTGGACACAATGCTGTATGCATTTGCCAAGCCAAAGTAAAAAAAGTCTTTGGTTTCAGCCGACAAGAATGCTAACTCCGCATCTTAATTTCTGTTCAAGTAAGCCCATGGCTTTTTGTGATGTTAGTGGGGCTAATCAGAAATGAACCTAGAAAGGGTAACAAGTGTCAATTGGACCTTTTAATTATTATGTGGTCCGACAGTATGGGAGTGCGTATTAATGTGTACAGAGAATTCCTTTTTTTTTTTCTCCTTTTCATTGGCTTCCCTGTTTTTACTCATCTGTGTACAGCTGGGAAATAAGCAGATCTTTAACCACTGAGGGCTGTATGATCCTTACCCAGGCACACTATCTGCTGGTGGTAAGTGAAGAAATGTACCAGAGGTCCAGCTTAAGATGCCTGCTTGGTCAGTGCATCCTCACTGGCACAGTGCCGCATGGTGTGGCAAGTGTAAAACTGGCACTGTGAAGATCTTCTGTAAAAGATCAGCATGAGTGGGTGTGGGCTGTGCAGCAAAGCCAAATTAGAACCAGAACTACCTCGGAAATGAAACTGGAACCAGAAAATTTGAGATACAGCTTTACAAAACTCTTCCTTCTCTATTTTCTTCTGCAAAGTGAAATTGCCATAGGGGAAATAAAGAAACCAGCACTGGAGTAAAAAAGGCACATAATGCAGAAAAGTATTTGTGCTGCCTTGGCTCCTTTTTCTCTGTGTACAGGTTGGCAAAACTCCTCGACAGAGTTAAATTCAGAATGAAAAATGCCTTGAAAGAAAAACTAATATTTTTTATTTATGAAGGATTGATTTATAACTGTTGGTTGAAGGGGCATCTGCCAGTTGTCTTTATAATGTAATGTGACTGATTCTGGAGAATGGAGAGCTTGAGTGCCCACTGAATGAAGATGCAATCCAGACCAACCCAACTCTCTCAGAAGTTTCAGAGATGGCTTTGATTTATAAAATTCAGCTCGGCTTTAGACTGGAATCTCTCAAGATCAGGTTTGTAGTATTTAAATGTATTAAGCTGCTTTTAAAAACAATATCTGATTCTCAAATTTCCGACCCAAATTGTCATCGGTACAGGGATGGAGGGGTGTTGGTAGTTGTTTTTCAGAGTTCTTTTTTTCAGATTAAAAGTAAATAACATAAATTTCAGCATCAGAGGTGAACTATTCTGAAATCTCAAATCAAGTAAAGAAAGCTTAGCAGTTACACCCTAATCTCTTGAACCTCAGAAAGCTTTTCAGTTCCGAAACCCTGTTGGATTCTTGCACAGTGAAAAAACACTGTATAATAGTTTAGGACAGAAAATGGATGCCATGTTATATCCATCCTGTATAAAGGGGGAGAGAATGATTTAGTTGTTTCAAATCTAATTCCTGACAAAACTTCACCATGTCATTGATTTTAAGATCACTGCTTCTACAAGAATATTGTTCCATGATTTTGGAAAGATGTATTTAGCATTTATGATTAAAATTAAACTGAAAATAATGTCATCCACATCACAACATTCCCTAAACACGTAGTCACAGCTGATTCAGATGTGAAAATCCACCTAATGAATCATCAGATTTGTTTCCTGTGCTGCCTAGGCAGGCCATGCTGCCTTTCATTCCGATTTTTTGCTATAAAATAGTTCTTCTGCATGTCATACAGACTGGGATAATAACTCAGTGTTGGGATTTATTTTATTAAATATAAGCTAGTCACCATGGATTTCTTTAAAGCCAACAGACATCTAGGAAATATAGTCAATAAGAGTTAAGGCTAAATCAATCTCACCGTAAGGTAGATAGCTACACTAGGTCAGATGAATTGCTCCCTAAAAGAGAAATGCATATTCCTCTATTGCTTACAAGAGTCACCAGAGGAGCAGCTGAGCTGTAGATGTCTGCATCCTACACCTCTGCAGTTATCTGGAGTAAACATCCTTCACAGTGTCAGAAATGCAGTATATCTGTCACATCTCCTTTTTCTCTCGGGCTTTAGGGACGTTCTGTTGGAATTGAATACCATTCAAATCAAAAGTTGTCTCTGGAATTTCACATGCAGGGGCTGGACCTTTTGTAGAATTCCTCCAAAGCTGAAATTTCCTCATTAATGTCACCAAACATTTCAGCATAATCAATTACATTTTTCCATGCTTTATTAAGTTTTGTAAGGTATCTCTAGTAATTTGTAAAATTCTAGTCAAATATGCTGATTTGTATAGTCTCCTTTTTGTAATCTGCAGATCATAGGACCTGAATACCATTTTTCGAACATACCTCCTTCTTTTCCTAGTTTTATTTTGGCATGTATATATATGTATATGTATATATACATACCTGTACAGCAATAATGATACAGAAATAAGGAATAATAAAACAGACACCAACCGTGAGCTACCTAGGGACATAAACTCTGAGTTTTATATGTGCATATATAGTTATGCAAACACTATTAATTCTGTTCTTACTCAAAAGAACAATGCCACAGGATACAAGAGCTAATTGTATTGGCTAGGGTGATAGAGAATAAGGTATGAGGAAAACCAACACATTTTAGGTGAGTTTATGGAAAAATGTTACTAAAAATAAAAGAAGGCAAACTTTGGAGTTACAGTCTCTTCATTAGTCTATGGGAAAGCAGAACAAAGGGATCAGAAAATGTATACTTAAAGGATGATGATTCAGAGCTCATAGGGGAATATGTTATTGTAGTATGAGTAAAAGGTCTATGGGAAATATTTTCCTTGGGAGACCAGGAAATGCCTGAAAAAACTAAGCCGCAGGGTGCATTAAAGAGAAATGTTTCCCTAGGTCACCATTCCTTTTACAGAAGGAAAAAGGAATCTATTAAGTCAGGAACAGACAGTAAGATCAAGGGAAATTAATGAGCTGGAAGAGAGCCTTTTAGAGCTGCAGTAATGCTCAGACCTGTGGGCTGCCCTGAAATAGGATTCTGTTTTCCTGAAAACCAATGATAACTTCATGCAGCTGCTCATTAGATAGTGCAGATAGCAAAGGAGAAATTGGAACCTTGGATGTGTTAGATTAGCATTTTCCCTCTATTTCCTCCATGTATTTTCCAGATGGCATACTGTTTACCTATTATGTTTTATTTATACAAGGCTAAGCCCATTCCCCTTCCAACTCCATTAACCTCAGTGGAACAACACCAGAAATGACTATGACCCATTGACTACAGAATCTTACTTGATATCGACTGTTTTCTTTAGGATTATTTGATTGACACAAATTATTGCAGCAGATGTGTATTGTAATTTGTAATGGAAGATTTTATCCATTTGAATCCAGATAGCCTTTCTTCCAGAGTCTCCATTTGTAATGCTGCTTATTGGGATCTTTGAATCTTTATTGTATCAAATAGCAGCTATCTGTAGGGCAGCTAAGAGCTGTGGAGGTCTAATGCTCAATCCTTCCACACTTAAATATCTTGCTGTTTTCGTCTTGTCCTAGGTCACCAGTGGGAATGAATTTGATCACCTTAATCTGGTACATATTTACAAAACTCACAGAAGTGCCATGGAATTTGATGTGGTTATCAGTCTCACTTCAAAAAGGTACCAGAACTGAAATGATAGAAATCTTGTGGACCAGGATTGAGGTACTTTGCAAGGTTATATCAGATGCTTAACAGTGAGCTCCACTAAATTTATTGTTCTTTTACTCTTTTTTTTTTCTCCAGCTCTGAATTTTTTCATCATAAATATTAAGCATATATTACATGGGTAGAGAACTAGGCAAAAGAAAAGGGATTTGAAAGGGATGTTTGACATTTGGCTGTTTTGAACAGGACTCACAACACTAATCATTTCTTTAAAAAGCTACAAATATAATAGCTTTTATGTGAAGAGCAGAAAAGTAGTTGTTCCTTGGTTTGATGCTTCAGACCTCAGATACTGAATCAGGACAATAAATGCATTTGCATTGCTCATGATGCGGGGGTACACAGAGCAAAAATCAGACTGTCTCGGATAAGTATGTCTTTGAGTATGGCCACAGCTGGCTGGTCTTCACAGCCAAGTAAACAGTATTTCAGGAAAAGAAAACAGTATCCAAGTTGAATGCAGGCAGATGTCAGGAGAGAGTGGCAGTGAAGTGGGACAGTTACTGTGCTGTCCCCAAGGTCAGGGGTGGGGGAGTGTTTGTATGTATAGGGGTGTGGAGACAAGCCCTTACCTAGGGCTGAAAAACCTGAAAAGTCGGGGAAAACATCATGCTCAAGGTAACTTGCTGCTCAGAAAAGCTCACTATCTTAAATCCAGCACTTCCCATTCTGCTGATGCATTAGCTGGGGAGCCCGTTCCAGCACACTGCTGCTTGGGGCGGGCAGATGCTCCATGGCTGTTGAGAGAAATCCTGGATTCCAGTGTGACACAGAGGTATGGAACAATTACTACACACTATAAGAGATGAACAGTTTTTGATAGACGACCAAGATGGAAATCAGAACATAAAGTTGTTTTGGCTTGATCTGATCATAAAAGTTTAATTCTTCTGATTTCTCTCTCACCAAAATGAGAAAAAACCTAGGAGGAAAAAGAATATCTGAATTAATTTTTCTTTGATGAAAAGCAAAATGTGTTTTAGTGAAGGGGTTTTCTCCATTCCTCCCTTTTTTCTTTCTTTTTGATTAACTTTAATAAAACTTCCTCTTAAAGCATATAAACCAGAGAGGAAATTTTTTATATCAAATAAATTGGTCTGATTTCCTCCAGTGTTTTTTTCTTTCTTTTTTATCTTAGTCCAATCTGATAATTAAACTACACCTAAAATCACAGATACTTTCTATTACACAAAAGGTGCAATTTTAGTGGCTTAGAAGCTTGAAGCACTATATTTTATTCTACTCAGGGGAATCAAATATATATCTCTTGAAGCAACCCCTATCATACTTGAAACATGTCTTTTGCAGGGATAATGCCTTTTGATAACATTGCTCAGATATCACAAGTCTTCCTCTCCTTTCCCATAACACTTATCAGCCTCAGAGGACACATAAATATGCATTAAGAAATTTATGGCTATTTCACAACGTATCAAGGGAGCTATCCTCTTTTACTAAAAATCTTTCTTATACAAAGGGTGCAACAGAGTTTTCACACTCAAGCTTTCTAAGTAGGATTTAAGTGATTAGAGGTTCTTTGTTAGTCCAACGCCTGGAAATGGTCCACTGGCAGTTAATCAGTGTTACATTGCACAGCCCACTTGCAATATGCATAGAAATAGAAAATGTTTATAGTATTAACAGCTATATTTGGCCCTATATTGTCATTATTACCAAACTGGAAAAGAAAAATAATAATAAAAATAAAAGTAGATCAGAGCATCACTCATGAAGCACTTCCAAAGAAAGGGCTTCATGGATCTAAGGCACCTAATACAAGCAAGGAAGAGTACTTCATTGAAATACGTTAATGTAATAAAGATCTATGAAGTTAGATAACAGGCAACAAAAAGTCTGCTTTTGGAAGGTGGAAGAATGACTTTTTTTCCAGGTGTCAACATTAAAGAAGCCTGGAAATTTGAGAAGCGGAAGGCATCCAAACCCATGAAAACCAGGGACAAAACACTCTTCTAAGGTATTTTCAGCGTGCCTGTTTTTCTCTTGAGCAAGCAAAAACTAAGTAAGAGTAGGAGTTAAAATTACACCTCTGTGTCATACCACTTTAAAATTGCTTGCTCTTATCTCTCTCCTAGTATGAATTTCCACATGGCTGAGGCAAGTTTTGGAGGCTGGAAAATGAAGGTAGACAAACCCAAAGAAAGATACACAAAGCTTTCGCAGTGGTGGAAAAATTAGTGAACATCACTCCTTTCTGGAAGAATGTGTTCTACCATGCTCTATGCTTACAAAAGTATTACCTGTCTTTCTGAAATACAGTTTTTTATAGCTAGTGGGCAAGTATGGCTGAAGCACATGGTGATGTAGAGAATGAAAAGGGTCTTTGCTCAGGTGCTTCTCTCTTTCTCTGCCTTCACCCCCGAGTACCTGGCCACTGCAGGATGACGGCTCTGTCACCTCCACTCTCTCAGAGGCCCTTGCTGCCTGGAGTGATGTGACCATTCCCGAGTGTAGTGCTATATAAATAGCATACTTCACAGATGAAGTGATTATAAGGTCTCCTCTCACCGTGAAAATCTATGAATCCAGTAATCTATACAGCATTGAGGCAATATTTCTTCAGGAGAAAGCTCTAGCATCTTAGCCTGCTCCCCCTGTTCCTGCGGGGCAGAGGCAGGACATTCTTTCTTTGCCATCTTTCACAGGATTTGAAGCTTTTGTGCCTGGTACAAAGTCAAAGCTGAAATCCTGAGTTAATCCTGTTATCTGGTACACAGCCTAACACACACTTTGCAGAATTCACCTCCATGCTTTCCCCATACAGGAACAATTTCAAAGGTTTTAAACTGAAAGGATAATATAAACTCAGTTGTCCCTCCTTCTTCAAAATTGCCCTTGCTTTTAGAGTCCTCGATCTGTGCTGGGCAACAAGATTGACTTTCTAAACTCTGCTAAAATAATCTTTTTGAATAAGATACGTAGGTGTGCATTCAGAATATCATACTACCAGAAACAAGAAGAAATCAAAATAAAATAATAATGAAACAGTACTGGTTTTATTCCATAATTTCTGAAGTAATTTTGCTCCAGCACGCCAACAAAAATTCCAAGACAGCCTAGCAGCTTCACTGGTTTCCAGTGATGCTTTTGGTGTGAACCAGAATTCACTGCTGCTCTTCCTACATGTACTCCCACAGAATTTCAGTGGAGTGTAAGTGTTCAAAGAAAACATGTGGGTGGAACAGCAGGCTTGTAACTGAAGGGTTAACTAGCCAGTGCTTCTGCTAGAGCTCTGCTGTTACTGGAAGGAAGTCAAATGTACAATGTAAGCACCCAAGTGCCACAAATAGGAAGCTAGGTCCTTTATATAGTCATGGAGAAATACAGATTCCTCAACTAGATGTTCTGGCTTATATCTGAAGGATTCTACCTCTCTAGAGTCACATTACGTTAATATTTCCCTGGTCCTCTTCTTCCCTTACCAAATGGCATAAGTTTGTTTTGGATTGAATACAAAGAGGGTAACTTTCATGAACACTGAAAACACATACAGGAACAGAACTCGCTTTCTTCTTTCTTTCTTCAAAGTGAGCAATACACCACTGACCAGCACAGTCAACCCAAAGCCACACTCTGTAAAAGATTCAAAATTATCCTCTGTTTTTCTCTCCCTGAGAATGGTGGACAAGCAATCATAATTGCAAAGTGCTTAGATTCATAGGGAGCAGAGTAAACCATGGAGATGTAAAAAGCTAAAATAAATTTCTCACTGTTGTGCCTTCTGCTGAAGTAACTGAAAACCTAACTGAGGACTGCTATGCAAAGCAACACATGCCAGCATGATGGAGGACAGCTGGAAGAAGAAATGCATGTTGTGAATTGTAATAACAATGGACAGGTGTATAAGAGAGTTCTGAACTCTGGAACAGGTCCCTGAAACTTGGCACCTGATGCTGTTTGCTCCTGGGCTGGCATCCAGCTGAGAGTGAGAGGCAGTGAAACTGTTGCCATTAGTTATGCAGTGTGCACACTTTCAGATTCACCAGAAACCCAGGTATACTAGTGAAACATTTATAAATCACACCAGAGCAGCTTTAAGACAAGAGAATATAATCACACTATGTTTGGTGGAATATAAGTGATCTTTAAAAAATAGAAAGGAAAGACAGATTTACAATGAGGACAGTAACCCTCCCCCCCCAGAGATCACCAAATCTGCTAAAAAATTAGGGTTTGATACCTGTGGCATCTTGAATAGTAGTTAGATAATTAGTTACTTAAGTATATATTATTTGACATTCAGGGTATTAGCTGGGCATCTTTTCTATGCCTGTCACAGGGGCATCCTCAATGTTTAACACAGAGGGACAGGTACCCCCAAAGCTCATGTCTCTCTTAGTCCTACTGAATAAAGAGGGAGCCCATATGTCTAGTTCAGGTATACAAGGCTGAAGCCATATAAACTGAACTCCCAAACTGAAATAATATGTAAGTGAACAGTGTAGAAATGTACCATTAAGTAAAAATCATAAATGAAAATAATAGGTTTAGAAAGTAAATTTTTTTGGTGTGTGTACTATTTCTTAGAGACTGAGTATCCCCAGGTTGGATTACATTCTCCTTTTACTAAGCAGTATTTGTTGAAATTGTTAAAATTTGATAGGTATACTTCAAATCTGGTTCAGTAGATTAAAGGAATTAATGTATTTCACGTACTATTTTTAGACATCTACAGTTTAGAAGTCTACATCAGGGTCAGTTCATTCCAGGTTCCCTTTAGATTTAACAGAGTAACTTTTAGGATGCAGATCATCTGATCAAAGCCAGAGGTGTGTGTTACAACAAGTTTTATCAGACTCATGGGGTCAGGTGAATCCCACTCAAGGTATCTGTCTGGGACAGAGATTTCAGTTATAGCAAGTGTCTTCAAACAAATGCACTGATGTTTAAAAATATATTTTCTGGTTAAATAATCTGAACAAAGTTTCTGGAAGCTTTTACAAGTGACTCCAGGATCAGTCCTAGCCTTTGAGCACTGAAAACTAAACTCTGCCTGTAATTACTGTGATCTTATAAAAAACATATCGCATTGCACAGGGTCATTTTCCCTCTGATAGCATCAGGGATGTTTTGATTAATAATACAAACCACAAAGTGGTTTTTTGCACTAAGTTAAAAATGTTTTTCATCACTGTCCCAGTGTTTATAGAAAAAAATTAATAAATACAAAAATAACTTGAAGAATATATTGTTATATATGCTATTAATTGAAATCTAAACAAAAATTGTGTGGCTTGTTCAGTTTCTCACATGCTTGTGCCTCTTTGGGTAAATCTAAGAAAGGCTAATATTTAAAGAGTCGTATAGAAATTAATAGAAATTATGCCTTGGGTACAGGCAAAGATTGGCTTAAAAATGCAAAATGCAAAGAGAGATTTAATGTCCTAATCGGGAACATACTTAAACACATTTTCAATTTTGAATGCCCAAAGGAAGTAAAGATGGGCCTAATGTTACACATGTGCTTAAACACCTTTCCTGACTGCCAGCTTTTTCTTGAGCTGAACATGAGCCTGCATCTGGAAGCAAGAGTGTGTCAAACATCAAAATTAAAAAGCATTACATATTTTATTCTGTTCCCCTTAGAGCATATAGAGTTTTCTAGGCTCCTGTCACACTTTTGAAAAGGAAACACGGGTAGAAAAGAAGCCATCTTAAACCACAATGTGAAAATCCATACTGATGATATAAATGTTGAAGTATCTGTCCAAATAAATCAGCAAGATAGGAGATCACACAGCACTAATCTGTATGAAGCAATTGTGTAAACCATCTTAGAGGGCAGTAACAACAACATGGAGAATGGGATTGTTCTGATGGGAAAAAAATAAAATAAAATGTCCAAGATGCAACAAAGCCTTTGTTATTAGCAAACACTAGGACAGGATCCAACTGGCTCACTTCTTTGTTAATCTCTGCTTCATTCTCTGTGACATTAATCATCTGAATTTGACTGGCAGTCATCTATTCTTAGTTTGGACAGTCCCCATTAGTGTAGCAAGCACATGGTTTGTACAGTAGTTATCAGGCAAAACTGCAAGTACGTTGGATTGGACTGAAACAGAGTTCTGGCCGTGTGAGCCACATATCACAGGAACTCGTTGCGGGTATGTTTGCCCAGACATCTCAAGCTCTAGGAAACAATTCTTAGGAAAAAATTACAAAAAGTCCCCAAATTAATTTTTTAAGTCTTTGGTTTTTTCACCTGTGAGCAGTCCATTACCAAGACATTAGTGAAATACTTTTTTTCCTCACTTGCTACCAGAGTACAATGTTTCCCAATTTATTAGGAAAATTTATTATATTATAAAAGTGCCAGCCCCACAACTGTAAAGCACAGTCGTTAATCTCCAACTGACTGCTGGCTCATAAGTATATGGATATCTACATATATACATACCTGTATACCGTATACACATATATACATACTATGATTGGAATTTTCATCATTTTTCCTTCAAGAAAATAAACCAAACAAAACCAAAAAGTAATTATGAATATAAAATTATTTGAAGGAGTGAAAATCAAACCTTGCCATTATAACTAAGTGACTGTGTTCATATCTGAGAGAGAAAAATGAAGTAATAGTAGCTTTGAAATGGATAGCAAGGCCATGCACACATGGACAGAGAGATGAAGCTAGAGGCACAAACCTGGAGCAAATCACACCATGACAGCAGCATAAAAAAAAAGCAAGTTGTACATTTGAAAGCATGAAAAAGAAACATTCTGTCTCTGGAAAGGTATTTGAAAGTACAACAAATGTAGCCCTGATTCATTCCGAGTAAGTTTGTGGGTAAAAGGGCTAAATTGTTTCTAGGAATGGTCTCATGTGTTCACAGTTTAACACCGTGGTGTATAGCTCTTTGTATGCTGATGTTTTGCTCATCCAAACTCCTGGATTCTCTTCCATGCTCATTGCAGTTTTGCCTTTCATAGGATACAACAGAAAGAGTGTTCTAATCTTACTGGTAATAAATGAGTTGTTGTTTGCTCTGGAGAGTATGTGTAGACCCAGCAACTGAAATTGATCTGCTTTCTCCTTAACTGTCCACAGCCTGTAAGTACGTACTATTGCTTTGGAAAGACGTTATACCACTGTTGTTGAATAGAATATTAGATATCACGCTAAACGGTACTAAATCAGCACTAAATACCATTTCCCACTGTAAATATAAGCAAATCAATTTTACTGTGTCTGGCTAGACAACATAAACTATGTCTCTTTACAATGAGGATAACATGAAGAATGATTTAGACATGTGGCTGCTTCCTAGTGCTTCCTCCTGGTTTGACCAGTCTATTCCAGCAGTGCTGCTTCTTAGCAATTTCTTTGCTGTTCCATCCAATGCTTAAAAGAAACTCATGTTTTGTGCATGGGGCACATGTCGAGCAGAGAGGAGTGGAATGCTGCAGCAGCCATTGTACAGGCAGCCAATGTCTTCCAGAAACTTATAGCTGTTTCTGGAAGTGGCTTTGTCTGTGGTAAGGTAAATTATTTAAAGCCTAATTGTTTGACCACAGCTACAAATAAACCTGGCCATTTCCCTACATTGGATCAGAGCTGTGGCCCTCTCCTTTAGCTCTCCATTTCTTAAAGGGATGAGTAGAAGTCCATTTAGAAAAGTGTAGGGAATTGAGTAATTAGGATCTAGCCCACTTACAGGTAAATTTCTAACAAAAGTGTTTGAAAGTTGAACTACAATAGATTAATTCAGCCATGTGACTGCATGGTAGGGGGCAAAAATTGTGGGCATGCTTAAGAAACCCAACTTTATATAGAGACCCATATATGAATCAGTCATGCTGGTACCAGTTAACAGAATATTCTTGGTTTGACACCCATTTCTACATCTAAGTAGCCAAAATCAACCTCTTTTGTCAGACCTGGACAGAGCACAGCTAAACATAAATAGTGGAAATAAATAGATAAAGAGCTAGGAAGTAATTCCAGACAGATTCAAAAGGCAAAAAATAACTGCATGGTTTACATAGAATTGCATACTGCAGGTCTGGTTGTTCTCAGCTAATGTTAACTCCATTCCTCTCCACTGTGAAATGAAGTGGATACAGCTGAGACATCTGCTGCTGGAAAATCACAGGTGGTGCTCACCTGCCAAAAAAAAAAAAAAAGCACGCAGAGGGTTTTGGCATCATAGCTCTCCTCAGTGCCTTTACCCAGGGAGGTTGTCTTCAAGCTAACTTAAAATCTTCTAGAATGATGAATATTAATGACTATGAAAGTTATGTCCTTTTTCCTGATGACTCTCCTTAGTCAGGTTTTGACATTGTGATGCTTTGCTTATGGATCATCAGAGGAACTGTGCTTGCTGACAGCTTCAAACTAAATCACAAGCAAAGGAAGAACGGATATATTTTCCAAGGTTCAATGAAACTTTTTAAGTGCAAAAACTGTTTCAAGGTAAATATCAGTATCTTCAAGCTACACCCGTATGAATTTTCAAGGAAAATGCCGTATACATCAAATGATACCTGTGGTGGCAGAATTCATTGCAGAAGTGCTGAGAGGTAGATAAAACCAGAAATTATCAGCATAAAAATGTATTGATGAGTGTTTGAAAGAAATTGAGACATTTTCCTCTGCTATAATAATGAAACGTAATATAATCTGCAAACATGATCTGTTTTTTCATAACTGTTTCTAAGGGTCCTTCATACAGATAATGAGCTCTCACACTGACTCACTCTCCTATCAAACAGATGGATCCTTTCACTTCCAGGGGTGTGAAAGGATGAGGTTTTCTCTGAGAGCCAGGTGGACATAAAGGCAGAGGCAACAGCAAAGGAGTAAGTTGGTGTTGCACTTTACAGTTTCTTCTTTGTTTCCAAGGCAGCATAAATGGCAAATCCAAGAGAAGGGGCAACTTTAGAGAAGATTCAGCAAGGACATTAGGTGAGAAAAGCTCTTACATGGCTGCTCTCATGCACACATGCCTCAGACAACCTGTATCTCACTTACCTAGAGTTTGTTCAGCTGGTGAATTTCCCTTGTCCTCAAAAGTAAGGATTTGCCTGGAGGCTTTAATTGATACACTTACACTATTGCTAAGAAAGCTTGTGGCAATAAGATAATGATTAGTGTACTTTCTCCCACACTACATTTGTCATCATTTGTTCCCATACAGTAACCTGGTATCTGTACAACTTTTCTGCTCCCACTACAAAATTTTGTTTGCCAGCATACGCATGTTGGACTATACAAAGAGATTCCTCCATGCTAGACTAATACCTCTGAAATAAAAGATTTCTGTTAGGCATTTAATATTGCTGTTAAGACTGATCAATTTCAGACATAACTTTCTATTTGGAAATACTTCTTCACAGAGACAGAAAACTGTTAAGAAAAATAATATGAGTGGAAGCTGATTTCAGAATACCAAAAGCTAAACACCAAATCTTTTCACTACTTAGTAACGTGATCTTATTTAAACATTGTTTCTCACTGCATGGTTTTGTTTGGGTTTTTCCATATATTATTCTCAAGAAAACTTTTTTTTGCATGGTGTCTATTCAGCATATGCTTTTTATATAACCTGGCCTCTACAAACTTTGCAGTAAATGGAGCCAAGTTCAATAACTTTCTCAGAAAATAAAACTTGATGGAATATTTTATTAGAGATTTTCACTGTAATTGAAGCCTGGTGTGCTCCAGAGTGCAGCACTTGGCACATGTAAATAATAAAGCATAAGAGGGATTACCAGCTCCTAATTTTATGAAAGTCCACTGGCACTAAGAGCAGTACTGCTATCACCAAACTTCAAGGATAACAGCAAACTAAAATGAAATGCTCATTTTTTTTTAGTAGAAAAAAAATATCATAAAAGTATCTTTTAAATTGAAAGATTATTAAGGAGAAATGAGGGAAAACAATTTCATATTCAGAGCTGAAAAGTGCTGCTTAAAAAGCAATGTTTTTGAAGAAGTTCAGGTATTGACAAGGTACAAAAGTGCTCTGGGCAGTAATTTACTAAAGGCTTATAGTAAAATAGAAGTAAAATTAATCTCAGACCGATAGACAACTTTTAGCACTATAAAGACATTGATAAGAAAGAATGCTTTCCCAAAACACTTCTGACAGCAGGGGGACTTCATTCTTAAGTTTTGCCTTGGGGGGGTTGTTTCATTTTTGTTGCTTTCAACAGAATTGTTCTTGTGAGTCTGGGTTATTCACATGCCTTGGAGTTACTGGTCTCGCCTAGACTTTGCAATCAGTGTCACAGATTCTGATACAGTCGACTGCTCACAGAACTATGAATCTGAAAATCTGTAAGCACACCCAAATATTTTACACAGAGTAGAGGATCTTCTGATATCTTTGTGCAGGTAAAAATGGAACTTAAGGCTCATAAATATCCTTCCTTGGGAGACAGGTACTCGCATACTTCAGAAAATCCCAGTACATACCATTTTGCCCCTTTGAATACCTAAATATGCCTGAACCATAACTTGAAATTAAGAAGATATGTAATGTATTTCGGGAATAGGTATGTCTTAGTTCACTCCTGTTGGAATAGAGTGAAAAAATGTTAACTGTCTTCTGAGGAATGGAAATGTGAGTAAAGGTTCATGGGTTTAACTATTTCAATGCCAGTATGCAACTTATTACAAAAAAAGATTACTATGTAATTCTGTATCTAACACTTTTTGGGGGCTGTGTTATAGCTTTAATTTTATTGAATTTTATCATATTTTGCTAACATTGGGTAGATGGATCAGACCAGTTTGATCAGCTTAGCTGGAAGGAGTTTGTAGAACAGTATCCAGCAGCGGAGAGGACTTTCTGTTTTTTCTAACTCACAAAGGGAAAGGAAATTAGCATGTTAGGTCCAATTCCACCTATTCTGGATAAATATATTTCTTTGCTGATATTAAGGTTCGTTTTTTTTAAATGCCAATTACCATAGGAAAACCCATATAATAATGACTGTAAGACACCACTGTATTTAAGAACTCTCCCTTCCTGACTACTAAAAAATGGTACTTGCTCACACAAACCCCAAACAAATAACAATAACAAAACAAAGAAACAATACTTGGGCTGAAATGTCTTTTCAACACACCTTTTAAGAAAAGTGTCTTTTTTAAAAAAAATATATTCTGGATCTAAAATTTTGGTCCCAGTCTGCTTGAATACTTGCAGTGTACTACATGTGAAGCATGTTCAGAATCATATTGGAAATATGATAAAACCCAAGTTTTAACTTTGCACGAATGTTTTCTTTTCTTGGTTTTTTTTCTTTTTTTAGTGTTTTTTTATGCTAAAGTGAAACTAAGATAAACTGACAATTCACATTGTTTCTAAATACAAAGATCTTGTTTCCAGTTAGTCTATATTTTTAGTTTTGCTCACCAGTGTCTGATTTTCTAGTTAAGGTTACATCTGTCAGTCTGGAAGCTGGCCTAAAACTCAAAATGAGTTTGATAATCTATATTGCAAACACTGTGGCTTGACATCCCAGAAGCTTTGTTGCATTGCCGGATATGAAGATGTCTCCCAGCTTTCCCTTTTCTGCAGTGTGTGTGAAATAGTTGTAAACATAGCTTTTGAGGAATAGGATGTCCACCAGTTGGTCCCATCTTCCCTGTCCCTGAAAGAAGGTCTTTCTTAACCAGGATTCCTCCTTTTGTGTCTCACAGTAAGGGAAAAGGGAAAAGACATCATTTTATGATTCTCTGACTCTAAATTCCTAGAGAGGAATCAATTCCTACTACAACATCATTCTAAATACAGAAGAAAAATACAAATGGTTTTGATATGTGCTACAAAATATTATATGAAGACTTAATGTAGCTCAATCTAGTTAATATGATCTCAAGGTAGATCTAGAATAACAGCATAGAAATATTGTATAGGACTTGACCTGCTGCTATTGACAGCTTCCTATTTAGTTTCATCTCTTATCTCCTTACATATGCAGTGTTCCGTGGGACTTAACCAGTACCTGTTGAAACCACCGAAAATATACCCATTGCCATCAATACCTTATTACTAATTCCTTTAAAGAGTACTGAAATGTTTTGCAAATTAATAATAATATCTTATTAATCATTGCACAGGTCAATCATCCCTGTTCGTGTAAACTAAAGCATGAATCTCAAAGCAATACAAGCATGGCAGGCAGAAGAAGAACTAACCATAATCAATAAACAGCCTCCACCTAGGATTCTCTAAATATTCATAACTAATTCTTTTAATTAATTAAAAATACTGAACAACAGAAAGAGAGAAGAGGGGGAAGCTTACATCTCAATCACAAACCCTTTCATCATCCCTTTTTCATCATCAATAATGTTGCTTTTACATTACTTTTAGCCATTAATGGTATTTGAGCATTTGCCTGAGCCTGCTCTTTCTTTGTTTTAGAAGGATTAGTACTGCCAAATTTCCCTCATGAAACAAACAAGTAACAATGGTCACTTTCTGTATGTTGCAGCACAAGCAAGCTACCAGACTACAGAAAGGCTTTACCATCAGTCAGACTCCACTGTCTGTGCCATTTCTCCTTCCTCCAGAGGCCAGACCACTCTACTCCCCACCCAACCCCCTCTCCCACACTCCTCAGGGCTATTTAACTACTTAGTGGGAATGAGCTACAGCTGCACATCATCCATGTCAATCAACTCACCGCTCCTGAAGCAAGCCCACAGCTTCATATTATCAATGTTAATTAACCCAATGCCTGCATTCCTCTACACCTGTAGGAATGGTGAACATGACCATTCACTTTGAGGTATTTTAGAAGATTTCCACTTATAGAAAGGGAATTCTTAATGGTGAACAAAACTATAAAAAACAGACATAAAACCTGCCATAAATCCAAAAAAGCCCCACTTAAATCTACATCTTTAATCAGTTCAGAGACGTCTTCCCCTCTCCCTCAATGCTCCCTCTATTTTCTTTTCTTCATGTCTGTGTCTAGGATTTAAAGCCGATAACCACGAACTCTTACTGAAATAAAAATTTATCTTTATTTTTGATGCTTGGAAACAACCAAAATCTTGTGAGAAAGTTTCTCTCTTTTTTTTTTTTTTTTTTTTTTTTTTTATGAAGCAATAAAATTGAGGGGTGTTATTGCATTTCAGATGAATACTAGAACATTTCTGTTACATGTCTGAAAAGCATCTTGAGACAACCTATTTGAAATTGACCCTCCAGGTCAGGGGAGCTGAGGAGGGTGGGGGCACACAAAAGTTGCTTTGAATTATGAAGGATATAGTATACTGTATAAAGTGAATGATTCATATTTTCCTCTTTTTTCTTCTAACTCTAAAATGCTGGCATCTCACTTCTTATCTGCTTACATGTAGGTCTAGTATCTTGCCAGGCAGCTGTCACTTCTTACAGCTACTTTGGGAGAGCCGTGTGGCAGGGGGCTGGGCAGCAGCACGCTGCGATTTACAGCAGCAGCACTCTGTTGGTGAAATGCGTTTGACTTTACTTGCACCGTCTAAAAGGTAGAGAGCCCTCCTCCAGCCTTGTCCCCCAGGAGCCCATACTGCCTTTGCAGAGAAGCAGGCATTGCTAGGAAGTGATTTGTTTAGTACCAAAGTGGGTATTGTATAACTGGGGATTGGAAATACTCCTTTTTTACTTCACCTGCAGCGAGAACACGGGCAGTTGTCCAAACCAGTCACTTTTAGGTGACTGAAGTCTGATGGAATGGAGACAGGCTCTTTTTTCTTATTCAAATGGCTAAGGGTATGTACTAACCATTCTGAGTCAGAAGTGAGAATTTACCAGGAATTCTTGGGTGAATATCTCAATTCAGAGCCTACTTGAATGATATGAACAAGACCTCACTATGTGGGGCTGTGCAGGAGACAGTCATGTCACCTTGACTTCCCTGCCCCACCACAGGGTGACAGCGGGCTGTGAGCACGCCTGAGCTTCTCTT
This sequence comes from Falco rusticolus, assembly GCF_015220075.1. Lineage (NCBI taxonomy): Eukaryota > Metazoa > Chordata > Aves > Falconiformes > Falconidae > Falco > Falco rusticolus. Next base: position 64,175,757 of record NC_051190.1, on the reverse strand, counting down.
GCAGAGGAAGGGGAAATTTTGTTCTCTTTTCCATAAATTGAAGCAGCAATGTAGCCCATGAGGCTCTTCCATCTTTTTGATTGATGACTTTAAAAAAATGTTTGAACTGTATTGATCTCCTTTTTCTGCTAAATATGAGGATGTGGATCAAGGGAATGTTGTGGGGAAGCGACAAAGGGTGAGGAACAAACAGGGCCTCCTCTGTATGCTGTGTCAGAAAAGGGCTGAGCCAGAAGTGCTGATATGTTTACTGTACGCTTTTCCATGTTGCAGAATACAGAACAAAAGGGGAGACAAAGTTTATTGTCTGGTGTGCTGGGAGCTGAGGTAGTTATCACCAGGCCCCCATGCTTGGCTCATTCTAAAGGCTCAGGACAGCCTTTACGGAGGGGGTGCGATGCGCACAAAGGACTTCAGCCAAGTCATGGAGCTGATTATGAGCCTGTTGCCTTCAGAAGGCTTTGGAGCTGTTTCTTAGAGTTTAGGTCATTCCTGTTTATCCCTGCAATGTTCACAAGGCCAAGGAGGGAGCTGTGAGTTCTGCACAATGTGCTTCCTGTACAGCACAGACAGGTAGGCCTGAGTTAATGATTTCTGTGTTGCCCTGACACATCAAAACAGTCTGTTACAAGCTCTTCCTTCCCCTTCCCCCACACTTTTGGAAAATCTACCATAGGTCTTTATTTGAAACACTCAAGGATGGTATTTCAGGAAAGATTACTATTTGGTGGTCATCTGTGACAGCCTGTACCCTGCTATTATTTGCAATTTCAGTCCATCACCAATATTTTATGACTGCATTTGCAGTTACTGTCAGCTGAACAATATTTAATTCCTTGACTCACAAACTCTGTCTTGTCAACAAATACACATTCTCAGGCCCCATTATGCTTCTAGTGGCATTTGCAGGTTGCTTTCTTTTTTATTTTTACTGCTGCTGGAAATCAAGGTTTACTAAGATATCCAACGTTCAAGAGCAATAGAGTAATAAAATAATTTTAAAAGGTGGTAAACTGAAGAAATTATTTGCTGGTACATAGCTTATTTAAGGCAATGGGCGTCATTTCCACTTAAAAAGAAAAGTGGTACTTTTGTATTAAAAAAACCCTAAAGCCATGGGCCTATGCAGGGCTTCCCCTTACCCCCATCATCTAAGGGTGTTGGCAGACCTAAATTTAAAAATATATGCCATTACAGCTTTCTTTGAGAATCAGCCTACGATTACGAAAGTTCTAGAAAGTGCCAAACTCTAAGGGGTTGTACCTATGTTAATATTTCCTAACCAATGGCAGTACTTGGCAGTCATCATCATTGGCTTGTTTTCAGACTTAAAATTAAAATCTGTATTATTGCAGTTGAATTTTAAGCATAGTTTAAATGGTAAACAGAAAGACCATCTTTTACAACTTCTTTGTGGCAAACAAGAGGACAGAGATGTTCAAGAGGTTTTCTAATTCAGTGGCTACCAACTGCCAGACCACAAGACATGAGAAATGGTCCACAAAATATTTAAAAATACCCGAGCCCTCCTCGTAGAACTAAAGTAATCAAACGAAAGAAAATAGTAAAAGTAAAAATAATAAATGAACACTCAAATCTCAGATTTTTCTGATTGTAAACGAAGGTGAATATGGAAGAAAGATACAAGATGCTCTATGGCTTTATGTGAAATGTTATATATCTCTTAAATGCTCTTCAGAACATTTATGTGATACTTAGATTAACTGAATAAAGGCATCAAACTTTTACTGCCTAACTTATCTTAAAGATCTCCAGTGATAGCTTTTTCACAAAATCTCTGAGCAGCCTGTGCCAGTTATTAACCATTCCCTAATAGACATAAGCTATACCTCTCACTGCAACTTGGCTCCATCACTTTTTGTTCTGTCTCACAGATACAGAGAACAGGTTCTTCCCCTCCCCTTTTGTAACAGCCAACGCTGAGTACAAGATTGAAATTACTCATGTGGCTAAAAATGCCTGTTTACCAGAAAGTAATTACAAATCCTTATCTTGCATCTCATCAGCCAAGTACTAGCATTTGTCTTAGTGGGACTACAGAGGTGATAGAAGATGAAAGGTTTGAAACCCCATTAACCAGAAACTATACATTCAGAAATAAACAATCTGCTGCCTTTATAGAAGGATTCACATTTGTCTGGAAAGAAATGGAAAGGTCTCAGAAATACTAATGTAAAACTTTTTTAGCAACACCACTGTGTTGCCTCTGGCAATATTCTTATGACTGTGTATATATTAATATATATTTTTATTTCACATGACTTCCTCTTCCCTCTAATTGTGTCCTGCAGATTTTTAGAACAGGTAATTACTTCTCTAGACTCTTAAAAAATTGCCGTGTTTTGTCTAAAAATATGTTTAATTGTAACTTTTTGGAAACCTTGCTTGTTACTGAAAAATTAATCAGTAGAATCAGGGAACTAATTTTAATGATGATTGCTGTTTTAATGGGGGAATATTTTTAGCTAAATCTAAAATGCAAAAAGGCTTTACGGTTTGGTGGAACTTTAAGTGAGTACAAAACTGTAATACATCTACCAAGCACAGATAACGCATTATCTTAATTCAAATTATGAAGGTATTTATAGAACAGACCAGCAAGTGGCAGTACATGTTGTGCATAAATCATGAATGATAAGACTAAAATCTTTAAAATGAAACTAAATAGACAGTCAAACAAGCTTTCATGTACAGTCTTATTAATTTTAACTGTCCTGCCAAGAATTGTAAATGCTTCATTCCACATGACCTTATTTATTTTCCTGGAAATAATAAGTATCTCTCAATTTTAGGAAAGATAGGAAACAACTCTCCTGTAACTGCTGGGATACATTTGTGTCTCAGTTAATCAAAATGTATGTACTGTAAGCCTGATGTTGGCTCAGAGTGGAAAATGGAATTTTCCAGAGACTGTAGTGTTATGAATTGCCATGACTCATAACATATTCCAATAAATAATCACTGCCTATGGGTAGTGTATTGTAATGGATGCAGAATGCCTACTCCAATGGTCTTTGACCCTGGATCTTTTATGTGAACTCCATTTTATGCAGTTTATTTTCATAGTTGAAATGTTAGATGAAACCATAATATTTACTATTACAGATTTGTTCAAAGTCAGTGTAATACATTGCTAGGCAACATCCAGCAAGGAAAATGAAAAAAAATAAAAAAAGAAAAAAAAAAGGTGTTGTCTTCATTGAGTTAGCTAAGAGAACAAATATTAAATGTGTGGGTTTTGATAATATACTAGTTTGAAAGCCCTAGTCATCTTTGTAAAGTGTTATAAATGGAAGTATGCTTTTCTTCTCCAGCAATATTTAGATGAATGTACTGTGTGACTGTAATGACTGATACCCTCTGAGGTGAAAATAATCTCCATAACCTAAAGACAGACATAGAGAGAAATAAAGGAGGGAACCACTGGTATTTTGCAAGAGTAGATCATCTCTGACCCAGAGATTCCAGTACTATGAAGAAGGAGAAATACTCTTACTGGAGCCCTTTTAACTCCTTCCCTGCCGGTTTAAAATATTAGCCAGAGTGCTAAATACTGCTGCTTGTGAATCGGAGTGTTGGCACATTTGCACGTTGTGTGTTGAATGAGATTGGTAATCTTTACTATGTAGCTTTCATGAAAAGGCACAGAAATTGCTTTCCTTTTGCATCCCTCTTCCCAGGGTTGCCAAGCACAATGGCTCCACTTGTTTCCTGTGTAAAATAAGGCACTTCAAGTGGCAGGCTGCAGCTTTTGTTAGTGAAATGCAGTTGACTAAAAATATGTGAACTACATTGTTTGAATTTCAGAAAAAAGTTCTGCATTTTTAGGTTGCATTTGCAAATGGGCCAGAAGCAGTGATTGGTGGTGTTCTCTGATGCAGCAGTCCAGAATGGAAGGAATACATTCAGTACAGGAGAACTAAAATTCAGTACCTTTTATGACTGATTAATTTTATTTCTCTCCTTTCCCCCAGAACTGTGTCCTCTTTTCGGTGCTTCAGCCTACTTTTAGGTATTCTTTCCATCTAAGGATGTTCACTTTTTCTTGGAATGACTTTTGAGAGAGCAGAAAGGAGAACCACAGCTATTAGTATCACAAATGGAAATCATTAGGCTAAGACGGTCTTTCTCACTTGCTCTCTGAATAAATATGTGTCCCATGCAAAATGAAATATACCCAGCAGGAGGAACCAGAAGACATTCTCCTGCATATACTTAAGTGTACTGAATATATGCATTTTTCTCTGTGGACTTAAAGATTTAAATCTGTCTCACAAGCTTTTTAGAAGATTTCAAGAACAAGATGATGGGAGTGGGATTTGGGAGAAATTATGCTTGCTGACTTCTACTGGAGATATTCCACTCAGTGCCAAAAAATACATAAACAGTACCTGAAGATGTGCCTATGAAGTAAAAAGCATAAAATACAGGCAACAAAAAAAGTATTCTTTACTGAGTCTTGTCCAGTTTGGCTGAGAAGCTAAAGCTATGTTTTTAACTGTAAAGCCCCATTGCATGCACACAAGACAGGTAAGGCTGCCTATCTCATGTGGTGCTTTGGAGGTTCTTCTGCATAAATACTATGATGGAAACCATTTCAACAAGGCTGTTTCTTAGCCATTGTCTTCCCAGCCTCTACTATTCTCTCTCTGCTGAACTTTGCACTTTTTCTTCTTGAATCTTCTACAATTTCTGTTGGCCTTGTTCCCAAGTTTATCAAGGTGTTCTGGACTCAGTCTTTGCTGTGAGTTGATGAGATTTGCTGATCCTAGGGCTGATGTGTCTGATCAACATCAGAAACTACTGCTGTATTCAGGGTTTACATGTGCTGAAAGGTTCTGAGACACTGTTATCTTTTTATTCGGAACTTTGCTATGCAAGTTGAAGCTACATAGTCTGAAAAACTGAGAAGGCTGGCTTGAACTGTACTTCATAGTATCTCCCTCAGAAGAGGAGGTACAATTTCCTTCCAGCCTAATCTAAGAAAAAATCTCAGGTTTCCCATTTGACTCATATTTCCATTTGTTACGTGAGGTCTCTGACTGAAGCGTTGTTATATGAAAGGTTGGCAGCGTCATGCAGTTAGGTGTACTCAAAGTATTTCTAGTAACACAGACTTTTCAAAGACTTTATTTAAGATCCCACAGAAGTAAAGCACAGGAGATCTAGATGATCAGGCCAAGCATAAAGCAGAATTTTGTTTATTTAAAGGAATATTTACCTCCGTGTTTGGTTACTGCTCCATTTCAGACACTAAGGAAGTTAGGAATGGTTTGGCATTTATTTGGCTGTCTTCTGAATGTGGGTCTCTGAATTTCCCCTCAGTTGCACTTCTGTTGCTTAAGTCCTATGCTAGATCTTTGCCTATGAACCTTCTCAAATTTAAATTTAGTGTTATGCTGGACAACTGCTGAAGAAGTTGCCCTTCTTTTTCTGGGCCTGTATAGACATCCAGCTGTTCCTGCTGAGGACTTTGGCTAAAAGATAGCATCTAGTCTGCAACGACTATATTTAATGGGTTAGGAAATGTCAGCGTAAATAACAATCAGAAAAAAACTAATACAGCTCTGCCTTGGGGCTTGTCATAGCCCTAGCTACAAAACACTGGATGATCAGTTACCATGGCTGTAACATCATAGTGAGGATTCCAGACTTCCAGAATGGAAGACTTACAGCACCACATAAATTCTTCTGCACTTGCTATTACTTTTGCTTCCTATTACAAAGGGAAGGGAATCCCCTGAGTGTGTGGTAACTGGCAGTGTTTATTTTGGGCTACATTGCAGATGGTATACCCAGGTGATGTTTTCTGATTCAAAGCTAAGGTCAATAAAAAGTGATGGAAAATGTTAGCAGAGTCTTGGCCAGATTCTCTCTGTGCCTTTAGGAATCTGAATAAGACTTTCTTTACTGGTACAATATGTTCTTTGTTATTCCTTGCTCAGCCTCTACCCACCCTCTTACTACATGGCAAAGGAAGCTTAAAAGGAGAACATATCCTCCAGTAATTTTCCTCTGAAGCAATGATGTAATAGGAAGAAAAAAAACAAATAATGTGGTGAGTGAAGCAGAAGTGGAACAACTAAATGATACAGGTTTAATTTCTCTCTTAAGATTCCTTCCACAAGAAAAAGGAGATGGTCTAAAATGTTTCAAACCAACCACATCAAAGTAGAGAAATCATACAAAAAATTCAGGAGAAACAATGAACAATACACATAACACATCCAGAATTTAAACTTTCTGGCAGTAATGAAAAAGGTATGCGATTACATTTAACCTCCCTTTTTTTTAAGTTTAAAACAAAGTATGCCTTTCTATTCAAGGTTGATTTCTCCCATTACTGTAAGCTGGTGGACAAGCAATAAAAATGTTAAGCTGAAGTGCATTGATAAACAAGAGACCTGGCCATAATTCACTACTATAACAGGAAAAATAGGAAGCCAAAAAAGCAATCTGAAATACTAACAGACCTCCATAAACAGCTCCTGGAGCCTGTGCTGTTATTCTTGCAGTATGCAACAATTGTTAGACGAGTTCTTAATAGGTCATAATCTGAAACTTTTGCATCAAGTATATTCAGCAGAAAATCTATGAACGCAAAGTAAAATCACAATCAGGTGAACTGCATGATTCATGAATCAAATAAAAAGCAGACAAAAAATATCACATTTTAGGTCAATATATAACAACTGTAGTTGAGTCTGCTGTTTTCAGCTGAAAGAAAAATAGAGGCCTAGGAAAAGTAAATTGCTGAAGACCAGGAAGAAAGTAATTTAGAGCTTCTAAATATAGAAATGTCTCGTGGTTTTTTTTTTGTTTTTTTTTTTTAATAAAAGATATGACCAGCTGCAAGAGCCATCCAGATCAGCACATTTTTTCATGATGTCTTGTTGACCTTTTCCCTTATATTGAACGTAAGTCCCAAAACAGAAGGGATCTGAATCCTTCCACATCTCTAATGAAATGGGGGTGGGGGTGGTGCGGGTGCACAAGTAAATAACAATTAAACTCATGTGGTAGTTCAGAACAATTAATTCTTTATATACATAAGCCCCTACAAAAAATACTAACTTTAATGACTACCACAAGACAATCTCTCACTCTTTGTTTGTGAGAATAAAAATGTATTGAAGCAACATATTATTAATTGCAGTTCATTTGTATACATATTTTGGTTTGTCTTTGCTTGTGTTGTGGAAGTACATATGTTCTTAGCTGACGATGGATATGACAGCAAGAACGAGTAGAAGGAAGTGGAAGAATAAATTCATGAGAAGTTCACATATTAGGGCTTCAGTGAAAGGATTTGTGATGATCCAAACCTTTCAGACGTTTTGTTTCATGTTGACACTTCTTATTCTTGTTGGTTTATTGTTCTGTACCATGTTGATGTACATTCAAATTTATGAATAATACTTAACTAACCTAAAGAAGGTTCATAAACTCACATGTGTTTTAAAAAACTGATTTATTTTTTTTTTACAATCTCGGATTTAAACAAGCATCAAATATTTATTGTTTTATTAAACAATCTTCTGATTGCTCAGAGCCATCAAAAGGTTTCTTTGTCAGTGTTCTGCAGAAATAAGCTGGATACCTGTAAGTCAACTGGATAGGATTTTAGAAGTAATTTAGATCTGGTTATGATTAATTTTGGAAAATAGACCTGCTGACAGGATCTTAAAGAAGAGAAGGAGCAATTAAAAAAAACCAACTATGTAATATTCAGGGTTCCTTCAACTCTTCTTTGTACCTTTAATAATTAGGTTAGGCTTCCAACAACTAGAAAAGAATCTAGTGACCTATGTCTACAAGTACTGAATAACACTGGAAAAAATGCCACTTTGTTTAATGTCCTGTGTAATCTGTTTCAAGGGCTTCTAAAATGTTGCTATATTTATTTCAGTGGTGTATTATAGGCCTCATAGCAAAGATTCTTATGTCCATTAAAGGTATGCACATACACTTTTGAAAAACGTCTACCTTCATGTCAATAGAAGACATTTGGTTGTTGTATATTTCTACAGCCTTTTCAAGAAGGAACTCAAAAGTAACCAAGAACTTTCCCACCCTGCACTTGCATAGGTGATTGATTCTAGATTTATGGGGTTTAGAGTCCTATTTCTGACAAGCACATCCCATCTGTGATCACAGCTGTTTACTTTCAGAGAAGAACTGCAGCAGCGTAAGTAACACCTAAACCCCAGGAAATCATAGGCTTTCCTGTCTGTGGATCTGTAGTGGGCAAGCTCCACTCACTAAGACTTCAGCAAGCTCCCGGAACACTGGGCTTGGTTGATCTGAGTTATTGGGTTCTTGGCTCTGCTTGCTTTGTCCTATCATATGCTAAGCTAATTTATAAACTTATTTAAATATATATTTATATTTGTGCATTCTTATATTAAGCATTTGGAGAAATTATATATTTTTAATCTAGAAGGTAAAATTAATGCTGTAGCCATTATTAAGACTAATCAGTTTTTAAAGTCCCTATTTCCTTCTTTCTCAGGGCTGTATATTCCAGAAAAAAAAAAAATGCACCTGCATACCCTAATAAAAAGTATGGAGTATATGCATATAAGACAAACACATTTCATATAAAATGATTCAGCATAAAAATGATAAGAATTAAGAGGCAGCAGAGATGAACTATAAACACATTTGGTTGGAGAAGAACTAAAAGGTCATTGAAACAAGGCAAAAGAAGTTAAAAAAATTATAGAAAACAAAAAGAAGAGAATAAGATAATTACACAAGTGATTAAGATAAATAATAGGAAATATTTCGGTAATATGTAGAACAGAAGCCAGTGAATGAGAACATCGTTTCTTCTAAGAGACAGCAAAGGGAAGTTATTGAAGAGGAAATTTGCTTGAGACCCAAAATTAATCCATTTTGCTCATTGTTCACAGGAGGATGGAGACATGATAGCAGATACCAACATATTATTGCCAAAGGGAGGAAGAATATATACTGGTGTTATGAAACATGCATGTTATAGGAATGACTTTTCTCCAGGTCAGTGGTGGTTCTTCCAGAAAGCTATTGGAAGGGTAAAAGACACATATATATATATGGACAGGAAGACACACACTGTACTAGTGCCTACTTGAACTTGGAAAACTTGATGCTATGCTTAAAGGTCAGCTTATGAAGTACATCAGATTGTATGTTCCTTCACTATAAACACATCTTTGCCCCTATGTATCCAAAACAGAAAAGGAATCCACTTAGGTGTGTACATCTTATCATCACAAATTCATCTATCCTTTTAAGCATTAATTTCTGTGAATATTATAAACATATCTTTGCAGTAGGCAGAGAAATAAAACAGAAAAACACCCATTTTTTTGAAATGCCAAAGGAGTTTTCTTAATTGAATCCTATTATGTGATTATTTAGATGCTAGTAGTTTGTTGGGAAGGAAGATTGAAGCAGACATACATTTAGGTGAGGGTTTTGTTTGTTTGTTTGTTTTAATTTGACCCTAGGAGTTATATACTACTGTGAGGATGTAGATTATCTTGATATATAAGACTTTAGAGACATATACTGTCTGCTTGTTGGAATTCTTGAGTGTAATATGAGTATCCTGAATTTCTGCAGACACTCCATTAACGTTCTTTGTTTATCTGGAATGCAACTTAAAGCAACTGGTATGTTTTTAGGAAACCCATACTCCAGTTAGGTAAGAATATAAAAAATAGAAACCAAATTACGATCAGGAACTCAAAAGCTTACCTTAGATCTTATTCTCGTGGTACATACACAGTTATTCACGCTTGAACACACATGCCAAGCAGTGCCCCATGGAACTGCTAGTATAGGTATTCAATCCTTGGAAAACATAGTAGAACATCTTAATGGTGCACTGACATTATTTGTGGAAATTCAACTAACAGATGAATACAGATTAGTGTGAACTGGGTCTTGCCTCTCTTTGGAAAAAGATTGCCGAAAAACTTTTATGTGATGAAGTTGTAAAAAATATACCTAAATCATTACAGAAAAAATAATCAAGCAATTATGATTATACAAAATAGAGAAGAAATTGAAGCTCATTTTAGATTGGCATGATACGGTAGCAATCCAAAGTCTTATTCAGCATCTACTGTGTCAGTTGCAAACTTCCATTAATGTCAGTGGTGCAAGATAAAACTCCTGAAGCTTAAACACTTCAGTCAATATGTTGCTAGTGATCTATTTGTGCCGATAGCAAACAAGCTTAGATGAGGTGACCACTGAAAAGCCCTGTTATAACCTCTCATCTTTTTTACTCTATAAACCAATGTCATGTGAACAGAGTCATCCATAAACTGGAAAAATTTATGGAAAGAGGAACAGGGAAATCAATAAAAATGTAAGAAGGCAATAAAAATCAAAATTGCTTAGAAAAGTAAAGGCTGGAGAGATACAGTAAATACCTTAAGCACATCAATAAAATGAAATATATACTTCAAAATAAGAATGAGAATAAAATAAAATATAAGATTAAAGACATATTTCAAAATACAGATTTGAAAACTAAAAATGTTCCTATATTTTCTTTCAGGCTCGAAAAAATAGGAATGACTAAATTTAGTGCAACTTTAATGCTCCACAAATAATTTGGTTTTTGTCTGAGGAGTGGGTTTGTTGTTTTTGTCTTGAGATGTTTGTTTGGGGTTTTGTTGTCTTGTTTGGTGTGGTTTATTTGGTTTTGGCATTTGGATTTCTTTGCAAGTATTGTGTCGGTAAAAATTGACATTAAAAAATGAAAGCTGAGTTTCATTTACAAGTTCATAATGCCAGAATCTGGGGCTGTAGAAGAATGACAACACTACAGATAAAGTGGTAGGCCCTGGGGAAGTCAACACAAAAGTTTGACTTCACTGCAAGTACTGCTAAGTCGTGGTAAAATGCACAAGACCTGGTAAGATCAAAGTGCCTGAATAGTCTTTAGTTGTTTTTGGTTAGCAAAATTCTCAGTTTAAAATTGTAGATGTGAAAAAATAAGATACTTAGTGCTGAAACTGTTGTAGGGTATTTTAGCCTTTCTCAGCATTAGCTGGGCTAGGAGCAGAAGTCATTTGCATAGACCTGACCTTATTGAAGTGTTAGTACAGAACTGGATGAGGTTCAAGATTAAACCCAAGAGTGTTTCTATTGAAATATCTATAAAAATTATTAGAAAATGAGTACAAATAATCTACCTGTGATGTAAATGAAAAAGAGAGACCATGATTCAAAAATTAAGGAAAAAATAGTAAAGGATTTAAATAAAATTATTTGTATGTAGAATTCTGAAAGAAACTTTCTTCCTAAAGAAAATACTTAGTAGGGCTTATTTACCAAGAAGCCTATGAAGAAATAAGTTAGGGACTTGATTAAAACAGAAGATGATGTCAGGGAGAAATCTCCTCTCTGCTGCACTTTGTGTTTGATATTGGGAAACAGTGGCATGAAGGCTTTTCCTCCACACAGCAGACAGGCTGTGCTTTAGCAGAGGAGGCCATTAGCTTTGGTCGGATTAAAGGACCAGTATGGGATTTGAAGAATATGGGAGTATTTCTGCATCAGACAGCTAGGGAGTTGAGCAAGAGGCACACCTCTCTACAAGCAAGATAAAATGCTAAATGGCTGCACATGGTTTATATTGAAGAGTTAAAATGTTTTCTGTGTCCAATCTGATTTGCTTAAAGCAAAAGGCATAGGCATCTAGCGCAAGCACAGGTAGAGACACTTGTCTTCAGATTTCACAAAGGTCTCTGAAACAGTTTGCACAGCTTCACATTATCCATCTATTGCTACTATTTCTTTTTAAGAAGTACTCAGCCCAAGGAGAACTGAATGCCATTTGGCACTCAGGACACCAGTATAAAATGAAAAAAAAAATAATTAAAGACTATAATAGTCTATTCATAGTGTATTAGTACAGTCAGACATCTAACTAGCTAAGGTTTATTAGTGTGTCATTAGCAAATATTAGCTTGTGGCAGAGTTTTCCTTAAAAGATTTTTAATGCCATATTGTCATCAGGAGATTCATGATCAATGGGATTTATGTATTTCACAAAAAGGCCAGAACAGGGAAAAATCTGTTTTCTTATCTTGTATCAGTTGAGATGTTAAATGAAATCCGTGGAGATATAATTACTTTCAGGAATCAATTTCAGGAAAAGAAAATGTATACATCTTGAAGACCAGCATACCAAGACAAATTTTGGATTATCAGAAAATACAGATATTTGAAAATTGATAGAAAATATAGATATTTGTTGCAGAGAGACATGCCTAGATATTGACATAAAGATGGACTAAATGGCAAATCATGATGATCTCAATCTGGAATGTCTATGAAGCTCTGGCATTATGACACCTACTGTATGAGATTCCAAATTTATACATACATATCTATATACACACACACACACATATATATATGTATGCATTTTTTAAGGTGACAGAAATGGACACAAAACAGTTGTATATTGCAGTAAACATTTTAAGCATATACAAAGCAATACCAACCAATGTCACCAAACAACCTTTAATTATAGCCATCTAAACAGAATTTCAAAAATGGTTAAATGTGAGTAGATGTCTAGTGTGTCTTGAAATTTAGCAAGAAAAATCCTGTTCTTGAAACGATATCTGGCAAATGCTCAGTAACACAACATAGGAAGCAGTCCTTTACAGGTGTACACACACACACACAAATAGGTCATTTATATCTCTAGTGATGCACAAAAAACAACAACAAAACACATATTATTTAAAAAAAAATATGCATTTAAGGTGCAAAGGCAAGATGTCTCAGTGTCTTTCTAAACAAATTGTGACAAGTTATTTGCTGATGGCAGGGACAGAGATAGCAGTCTGTCATCTAGGAAAGGAACATTTGGAAGTGTCCTTGTCCCTCTGGAATTTTTATTTTTTTCCCTGAGTGTATTGGTGGTGGAGGTGGGGGCAAGCAAAACTCTCAGACCTGTTCATATTGGTTGAAAGCCAAAACTCTCAAGGATTTCAACTGTGAAATTTAGGAAATGCCACGCATCACACACAACTGATTTTGTGTTGGAAGCTGCTCTTAGTTTTCACTTTTACTGTGTGGCAATATGCAATAACTCCATGCGCAGCAAAAGAAGGCAGGACACGTCTTCTCATTAATATATATACCGTATATATATGGTGACTTAGCAGCAAGCCAAGGTGGGATTTATCTGACTAAATGTACACATCTACAACACAGTCACCCTAAGTTGTCTTTGCTGCTCTCGAACATCAAGTCAGGATAGTAAAGTTGCATCTAAGACACAATTAAACTTTCTTAAAGTAAATGCCTAAAAAACATTAATCATGCCTTACAAACAAACTTACTATAAAACCAGCTTACACTGTTGTCATCTGCATGTAAATGTGTAAAGCTAGGTTAGAAGAATCCTTGGCAGCAAGTATTGAGGCATGTCTTGGTGCCTTATCTTTGCACCTTCAGTAAATGATTATTTATGTGATAAACTTCTTGGACTTTTCTATCCTCTCTTGGATATGCTTTTAAATAAAATCCAGACATGGGTCACTCCTAATTATCACAGCACATGCAAAGTTCTGCCAGTTATATTTTTTCCTGGAAAAGTGAGATATATGGGAAAGTTTATTGCTATTTCTTATAGGAAAATTTTTTTAGTTGTGATTTGGCTTCCCTCTTCTGTCACCTTAACAAGAGGGGCTGTGAAAAGTGTTGCTGTTCTACATCCCAGTGAGTTTAATATGACAAGATCCCTCCAAGCACTCTCCAGTCACTGCAACTGGGGACTCTGCCAGCCTTCAGAGCTCATACAAATGATGTACTACTGTCTGCTCTGGGTATCAAAACCAGCCATCAGTCATGCAGCAGCCAAAGCCTGAACTGGATACTACAGAAGAGGGAAAAGAGAAATATAGTCATCCATAACACTTCTCAGTAGTAATCCTGACAGTAATGTATTTTAAAGGTGAAACGTCTTTGTCTTCACCTTCATAGGAGGGGCAAGTTTGAGTCCCAAAAGCTCTGTGATGCAGACCCTTATAAGTATCTTCTTGATTGAAGTAATTGGTAATTTTCACAAATTATGTACAATGTTACTGCTGGCTCTGCCCTCATTTAAAATAATAATCCACAAAGAAGCTTTTTAAGCTTAGAAAGGGTGTTTTAAAGTATTTGGCAGTGAAGTGAGGACTTGATAGACTTGTGAAATCTATGAAAATAGGCTATGTCTTTCTTTAATATCAGTATCTTTCCCTGATTCATAGGACAACTCTAACAATAATCAATTGATAGTGTAAGGTGATGAGAAACTTCATTGGAAGTTGATGTATGTGTGGAATTATCCCTTAATTTTAGAGTATTGTTTGTAAAATCAAGATCATGCCTGTGAAGTTGCCTCTCTTATTGTTTCTTTTCAGAGAGTTTAATTTTGGCAAGCATTCCTTATCTGAGGGATAGCTTTTTAAAACATGATTGTCCTTCTCTGATTAAGACCATGGTTTACTTTCAGCCAAGATGATTATTAAAAAAGGTTTGTTTAATTTCCTGCCTCTAAGCTGTCCACAGGGATTTTAAAAAAAATAAAAAAAAAAATCCCATTGCACTTTATTTGACACAAATCAATATGATTGGCAAACTTTTCTACAAAACTGTCTAATATTAAACATACGTGCTGCCTGAACATGTCTCTAACAGTCTGTGGTTTAAGCTGGTCCCAGTCAGGACAAGCATGTCATTTCCCAGGGAAGGTAGGTTATAGTTTTGGCACTAGACACAGTTACCCAGATTTCCCTTTGCAGGTCTTTAAAAGTAACACCATTTCTAAAAAGGCAGTCCTGTATGATCAATCCTTTTGGGCAATCAGAGCAACCACTTCTTAATGGAGCATGTAGGAGAAAGAAAGTACTGGAAGATGGAATATGCAAAAGCATATTAATGCTCAGTAGATGCATAGGGGAATGGATACAGAGAAACATTTAAAGATGGAGTTGCAGAGCTTGAATTATTCAGTATAGAAAAACAGCTGACACTACTCAAGTTATAAAAGAAAGAAGGTGAAGATGTAGGAGAATAATTATCCTTACTGGAAAACCAGAGAGCCTAAAGAGTGAGATGGAAGTGGGGGAGAAAGAAGAAAAGTAGGTGAAAGGATGACGGAAGAGAAAAAGGTAATTGTTAAGGCTAGAGACCATCAGATATTCTTGAAGAATTTAGTGGTTAGGCAAGTATAAAGCAGGGAGATTTAGCTAAGTAAGTATACCCAAAAAAGAGTCCAATGATAATATACTACTGATTTAATATGAATAATTTTAATTAGTTGTTTAGTTTTCAATCTACTGCCTCAAAATTTCCCTTCTTTGGAAAAATCCATTAAAATATAATCATGCAATTTAACCATATCCTGAAGCATAACCCACTATGCCTTGCTGCTCATATAGAGAATGGGTTAAAGTCCTTTACTCCCTATGTGCTACTGGAAACACACAGAAGACAACTTTAGTTTGGAAGCCTACAAATAAAAAGTGAGGGCCAGGAGTGACAAGGGACTTTGCACAAAGCCCCAGGCCTGCACTAATCTGTAGGCGTATGTAAAGAACTGATGGTATTTGATGCACTCCAGTGCTTTTCAAAGACAAATCAAATTGCTCTTTAGAAGAATCTTTATGAACCGAGGAGGAATTATTGGTGGAGAGAGTATGATCACAATCAAATGCAGGGAAATCCTCTCATTTCTCCCTCTCCCCATGCTTTGTTATGACAACAATGTCAAGTTGAAAGTGGAAATAGCTCTGTTCTTCATGGACCCTCTCTTTGTCTTCTCCAGGCAGAGAGAATAAGTTGAGATGCTTTGGGAGAATCAGATTCACTTGTTACTTGTGTTTGGCATATTGCTTTTCAAGCAGAAGCAATGACCTCAACTCCCTCCCTGCAGTACCAGTTTAGCACCAAGGCTATCTGTTCCCCAGCCTCCCTATGCACAGCTATACAGTTGCATTTTCCCTTCATGAGGCCACTGCATTTCCTGCGTTATGTTACAATACACCAGAAAGCTCCATTAGCAAGCTATCAGGAAGTATACTATGGAGTAAACTCTGGTTCAAAATAACTGTCTCTACACCCTTTAACTGTGTTCCACGTGTTTTTTTTCCCAATTTAGGTATGGAATAAAATATTCCCACAGGAAACGGCCTGTGCTGATCTATACAGTCATATAAATATCCTGTTGGCAGAAGCAGCAGCTACAGCTGTTATGATAAAATGCTTGCTGCGGTAACATTTCTCAAAGAAATAAGATGATTTAAATGTATTCTTCTCTGTCATTCATGTGTACCATTAACTGCCTAAGAAGAGATTAGATTACACTGTAATCTGTGGCATTTCTTGATCAAATCACTGGCTTCAAGCATGATTTTATTCCAAGGACTTTAAAACTCCATGTTACTTTGTAGCCAGGTAAACTAAAATTAGTTGTAAAACAGCAGTTATAAATGGAACAGTGCTTTGATCCTTGACAGTTTTAGAAAACACCAAAATCAATTGCTTTTCAAAACTCCCTTCTTTCCCTTTCCCTTTCCCTTTCCCTTTCCCTTTCCCTTTCCCTTTCCCTTTCCCTTTCCCTTTCTCTCTCCCATTTCCTTTTCCCTTGCCTTTGCCTTTGCCTTTGTTTTTGCTTTTTCCTTTCCCTTTCCTTTTCTCTTCCTTTTGCCCTTCCCCTTCCCCTTCCCCCCTTGCTCCCTCTCTTCCAAAGACAAATTCTCAGCTTCACAGAAAAAGAAAAAAAAATCAGTAAAAGGAACAAACAAAGCCTGTGCTGTGATGCCCTGACTGCTTACTAGAAGACTGGAGAGTGGCCTTGAGGCTACAACTGTTTGCTGTTGGAAAGCCTGACAGGAGTAAACCCAGGAGGCCACATCTGTGAGTGTGTGAATGGAGCAGAGCTGCCCTCCCACACAACAGGAATGCCATTAGAAGTATGTGCTCTGTATGGGAGGAGAAAAAATAATCTATTTGGTGGATCACTACGGAAACCCAGATACAGTATCACTGCCAAAGTACAGAAGACAGTACAGTTTGTGACTATGACTCAAAATGACTAAAGCAGAAGTCTTTAAATGATGTTGATAAAGCAGGAAAACACAAAAAAGGGAGAACCATGCTTTTAAAAAATGAACTAAAGAAATATAATACTACTATTTTGCCTCACCAGGAAATATAACTATAGGTTATTTCATGTCTGCAGTGCACTGAGGTTACAGAAACTGCAAAGAAATGCGTTTCATAAAGCATGCTACTATAAATTATGTTTTTTCTCACAATTTCTAAACTGTAAGCAATCTATTTATTTAGAGAATCTGTTTCAAGAGGTCTTCTCTGTGATATCTTGCAATTGTAACAGTGTGGAAAGGGGATTGCATGAGTGCATGTGTAAACCTAAATGAATTTCCTTTGGAGCTTTGCTTTGCCCTTTGCTTTTACTAGCATTTTCCAAACCGTCAAAATTATGAGGATAAAACCTGCATGTCTACAGCCTCCCAGTTGTGCCACGTACATGCTACAGCCAGAGCTTAATCTCAGACTGTTACTGGATTAAGACTTCATACATAATTGCATAAAAATTGTTGTCTGGAACAGCTGAAATATTCTGGGGTTTATAGATTGCATATAGGTTGCTGGAAACCATGATTTCTATGATAACATCTCAGAATCAAAACAAAATAAAATGAAAAAAACCAAAGTAAACAGAGCAATTTTCCTTATATAAGAGGTTATTTGATTTACTGTGAACTCTTTTTATTAAGGCAGTTCTGCTCTGTGCCATGTGAACTAAGAAAATGTTATTTCATTACAGAAAAGATAGGAATATATCTTTGTTTTTCAGGCTATAGTTTCACTTTCTTTCTTCTCTCCACCCCCGTCCCCCACCCCTGTCCCCCGCCCCAGCATTACCATGTATTATTTACTGCAACACCTCAGTCACGACAAGAAAGAGAGTATTGAAATCCAGAAAGATTTGACCATTTGAAAGTTGCAGTGGGAGGCAGCATGTAAACATAGCTTTTCTGGAGTTCTTTAACACAGCAAACAGCAGATTAATGGATAAAACTTGCACCAGTAAAAAGTGTATTGGCCAGTGGTGGGTCTGTTTTCCTGTTCTTGTTAACAGAAGTGCAAACATCCTGAAAAATATTGTTCTGTACCTTGTGACTGTGTATATTTTACATTGTATTATTCAGTTCATTTGGCTGGTAGCTTGAAACAGATGGGACTTCTAGAAAATAAATATTTAACCCAGAAGGCCAGTAGCTAATGTTTGAAATCATATTTAGTGAAAGTAGAATGGCATTTATGCCATTGATAGTTATACAAACCTTATGTGTATAACAAGTCTACCTAGCCTTCTATTTTTGATTGTTCATAATTTTATGAAAATGTGCCCTTTGTGTCTAAGATGTTTCTTACTTTGTTGAACTCAGATGTATTCTTCATGTAAAGTTAAAAGAGAAATAAAACCCTTTTCAGCTGTTTTTAAGATATGTGAAGTTGGAAAAATGTGCTCTCTTTTATGTGTTTATTTTTTTCTTTTTTTCATCCACCAGAAATTACTCCATTTGGATTAAAAAAAAAAAATAATCACTCAGTGAAATGCCACTTTTCCTAGCTGGAACAAAATAACAACTTAAAGGCATAATTAAATAATAAAGTTTTAAATCACTGCAGCTCTCATGCTGAGCACCTCAGTGGGTACAAATAAAAGGACAAGTGTATTCGTAAAGCCAGTTGATGTGAAGCTGTATGATTACAGTGAACCCACAACAAATATGTCAATTTATATATTGAGCTGAGTTGAATTTAAGGGCTTGTTGAGTTTCCTCTAATTTGAGAGTATCATATTACATCTCCTTTGCAACAAAAAACCCCTGAGAACGCTTCCATATTGTTAGAATTTTGCATTTGTGAAGACAGAATTGTGAGTGGTTTATTGAAACACATGTACAAATTTGGTTTTGAGAGCATTTTTTTCAGGTAGCAAAGGCCTATACCTTAAGGAAGTGGTTTCCTGCCCTGTACTGTCACACCGCTGCATCATTCAGATTCAGATTTTCCCTGGCTATTAGACTTAACCATGGAAAGAAGCTCTCTTAGAGGTCACACATGAGGCTGGGAACAATGATAGTAGTCACAGTGCCAGAATGTAAAAGGAGTTGTAGTAGGTTTCTTCCAGCAAAAAGTGACTACTGAGTTCTCCAGCAGTTGTAATTTCCAACTCATGTCAAAAGAAGAGTAAGATTGGCTGTGGCCATCATTAACACCCCTGATATCCCCCACAATGTAAAGGTTATCCATTTAGTGAGACGGTCATACTTCCTGCTTTCCAAATACAAGCTGGGTCTAAATGCCTAAACAAAAGACAATAGAAATTCCCTAAACTTCACTTTTGGAGTATGTCTTGTACTTTGCTCAGATGTTACCACAATACTGGACTTGCTACAAGTTTAAAACTTTCACTGTGTTTTGAACACTGCAATAAAAGAATTGCTTAATAGGAGCAACTTCAAAATTTCCTGTCTTATTAGTTTGATGATGCAGTATTTTGTGTTGTAAATGTTGCAGACATAGGAACCCTGTATAGAAGTCAAACTTTAATTACTGGATTTAAACAATGGGCCAAAAAAGTGTGAGCAGTAGCAAGTAGTCAGTCTTTTCCTTTGATCACACATGGTGTGCTGGTGGCAGTTATAATTACTACACTCTACTGATTGCAGAATAAGTTCCTGGGTAGCACTGGTAGTCAGTCTAGGGCTACAAATTGATGCTTTCATCACAGCTATCAGAAGAATTTTTAATATAACAGCACCTCCATCTTTTAAAAGTATGGCACAGCAGCTGGGAAATTGCCTTTGCTGAGCATAATTCTTTTTTCTTGTGTTTTCTTTGCAATAAATAATGAGCTTGGAAAGAATGCCTTATACTTCCTGTCTCATTCATGTTTTGAATTATTGAATCCATACACCATCACAGCACTTGCATATGCAGTTTACTGTGCAGTCATGTAAAAGCTCATTTGTCTACCAGTTAGTGGAAACCTGAAAAATCTACAAAAATATAATGCAATTGACACAAAGAGAATGAGAGAACTGTACAATAAAATCAGGGCTGCACAGCTAATCAGGCAATCTTCAAAGGCAGTAATAAACCAGACTAGTGGTTGTGGTGCTTTTTAAAGATTCTGGCACTGAATGGTGGAAATGGATGGACAATTATGGCAGAGGCTGAGGTGCGTACAAAACTCTAGCAGTCTACGTTAGCAGCAGATTCAGATCAGTCACCTGTTTTCTGTCTTTTCAGGTGATGAAACATGTGACATGGCAATTATGTTCTAAGTGTTTTTACTAGAGAAAAAAAAAAAAAAAAAAAAAAGGAAAACGAGAAGAAGCCATTATCAAAATCTGAATCTACACTAGTTAAAACCCCTAAAGAAGTGTCAAAAATTCCTCTTCTTATTGAAATCTATAAACTGGCATTTATGTCAGTAATAATGGAATTGTGCTGTCTTTACTTCACTTACAGCATAGTGCTTCAGTTCTCCAGGGATATACTTCACTGTCAATTTGCATTAGGCCATTAGAGCAAAAAGAGCTTTGCTAACTTTGTATGGAAAATAATTTTCTGCTGTTGTTTCTATGGCTAATGTACAATAAAGAGTTTTGCTTTGAAACATGGTACATTTTTTTCATCAGTGATTGATATTCTGTGCTATGTAACCAGCCAGATACACAAAGGGTTCACTCCTCTTGCCTCTTTTGGTGATAGTGCCACATCCGTGAACAGTCTGTAACATGTCAGTCCTTCTGCCTCTCTTCGCATCGGCATCTCAGTTCCTGCTGTCTCAAGAGAGAACACAATACCATCAATTATTTGAAATTTAAAGAATACCTCTAAATTCTAGACCCTGCTTGTCAAAGTTAAGGTTTCTTGTGACATCAGTATTGCATATTGGTATACATCATTATTGCTGTTGAAAATAGCTGAGTGGACTAAATGAAATTAAATATGTAGTTGTTATCTTGGTATCTTTTTGAAGGTTTTATGTAGCATTCTTATCATGCATTTTGGATTGTCATAGATCTGCTATTTATTTTAGCAGTCATTTAGACCTCATAAATAAATCACCATAACAGGACATGACTCACGACTGTAAGGTTCATAAATTAAGATAACTTATCTTTTGACCCCTTTACAGGATATCTGGTCCTTTAAATCACTTCACCAATTTTAATTTACTATATATTTTCCTCCTTCTTCACAAAGACCTATTTTCTTGGGGATGTGGAATATGTGAATGCATAAATTAACACAAAGAACTTGCTTGTAGGGAAATTAACAATTTTTTTTCTTTCTGTGAATAATAGAACCCATATCCTTTCTAGACAATTACATATATTAGGAGTACATCCTAAGTTTACTATGTATAGTTCTACTCCAAGTTTTAAACGGAAATGAGCAATTGATTTTTATGTTTGTAATTTTTTGGTCTCATAAATTCCTTTACAGAGAATTTATTGTGCAGTATGTGAAATAAAGCTCACTGTACCAGTATGCTAAAAGTAAACCTGGATAAATTATTCATTGTCAAAATATTTAGTTGCAAATGTAGCCCTTTTCCTATTAATTAATCATAGACACAGTAGTCCTAATTTGTAAAATATATAGGTCTAATTCCCCATTTTGTTATACTAGCTGTAGGCTGGTGTACTAAAATAGAGAAATGCATTTGTAGTAGCACAGAGTTACAGAATTATTTAATGGAAATGAATGATTTCTGTTTATTAAAATTTGTAAATAATGTTTATTGGACTTATTGGTTGCAAACTATTTAATAACAGTGCTTGCAAGTTACTGCTTTTGTTGAGTGCAGCTGTTCACTTTGTCTCCATAGATTCCGTTTTACCCTATGGATTGTTATTTTCTATGTGAGACTTTTTTAAAGCTGGAAAGAAGCCATTAGATCCAATAAAGACTCTCTGAGTTAGTTTTCACATAGACTTTATTTGTGTTTAATTCTAGGATTCAGGGCTTTTTCTCAACTGCATAGGCAGTTCTGTATGAATAATGTGCATTGTAATCTCACAGAGTAATCAGAACCTCAACTCTTGCCTTTGCAGAAACATGTGAGCCAGATTTTACACTGTATGCGGTTTAAAAAGAGAAAGAGAGAGGCCAAGAAACTGAAACTAGAGAAAAAGATTGATTAGTCTGTTATTTACTCTCTGTTGGCATGTTTCATATATAATCTCAGCAGTTGTATCTCAGATGCTTAGCTGTCAACACCTTAATGAAATATTCAGTAGATCAATTCTGTCTGTACCTTAACATGCGTGTAAGCAAGGATTCAATCTACATCAATTTTACGTGCAAAAATGTGGATGTTTTCCTCTCTTGCACTTATTATTATTGTTGTTGTTGTTGTTATTATTACACTAACATAAAAGCTATTTAAATTGAAGAACTTAATGTTGTAGGAGGTCTTGGACTTAAAATAGAACGGATCCTTTCTAATCTGTAGAGTTTTAGGAGCCAGTTAGTACTCTATCCATGAAGCACTATACATTAATTCTTGCTTTCTCCTTTTAAAGGACTGTGAATGTCTCTGCTATAGCTTGTCATGAGGCCCAGCACGTGTCACTTGACCTGTGGGGAATGAAGAAGAGACTGCTATAGCTCCTACCTACCTCCTCTGAAACCGAGGCACTAGGAGCTTTGCAGCTGGTCTTTCTTCTATACTCCAGCTTGACTTTGTGCATTATCAAGATGTGTATTCATGTGAGGAAAGGAATATTGGCAACATCTCTGCCTGTATATCACAAGAATAATGAACTTATTTTGGTAAGAGGGAAAAAACAACTGTTAATTGTATTGTTAAAGCAGAAATGCCTAAGGGTAATTTAACACCTAGCAGTTGTTCTATACAAGAGCAAGAATGTGAACTTTTACTGTTTGCTTTAGGGTGTCAACAATTCAAACAGCTAAGAAAATGTACTGTTACACCTTCCGAATATAGAGGGTTTAAGTACACATTAGACACATACTTGGAATTACTGATAGCTTATGCTTTAAAGAGCTGAAGAACAAAGAAACACACTGAGAGATCATCTGAATCATGTTCAAAATAAAACACTCCCTGTACTTGACCCTAGAGATTTATAGTTGCATTCTTTAGTTTATCCCAGTCTTTGGCAATGTTCCTAATTTATGAGTAATACCCCTGCAAAAACCTTGAGCGTCTTGCTTTTATGTGGTGAGGTTAGTCAATAATTCATGAAGGGGATTATTTCTTGCAAAACAAAATTATTTTTTCCCAGGACCCAATTTTAAAACCAGAAATATATGAGATTAGAGATTAACTATTCCAATATAAAAATATATAGCTTTTTATGTTCTTAGTATAGCCTTTATAATTAAAATATTTCGTAGCAACATAAGCCAATCTTTTGAAAGTACAAAAACATTTAAACAGAAGTTTGCTTTTCAAGAGAGCTGAGCACTTACAATATAGCAGCATTATGAGAAGTGACTGTTCAGTACTGTTGTAATGAAGACAAAGGACTGGACTATAATTACTTTCTGAATGTGTTTTCTAAAGCAAGTAAAAAGAGATTTTTCTTAGTGGCATATTTCATATTTAGTTTTAATATTGTTCATAATAAACCACAACAAAATATTATAATTGTATGCAAATGTTGAAGATAGAATTAAGAATCTCAGAAACAGATACCACTGATATGGGCAGTAGATTAACATTCTTCTAAGAGGTGTCTCACTTCCCATTTAATAATGTCATTTGAACGAGTAAGGTGGTGCTTTGAGTGAGGGAAGATATTACTATCTATCAGATTATTTGAAATAACATTTGAAGTATGAATTAATGTCTTTCTGAAGTCAATTAAAATATTATTGTTGCCTCAGAACATTATGGATTAAGGTCCTCAAAGCTGCCACTTGTCATTATTATTAAAAGTTCAGCATTTCTTTTCAGATAAAAATACTAATGTTTCTATTTTTATTTATTGTAAAAATAGAGCCACCATTGACTTGACTTTTAGGGAACTTTCCCTTCTCCTAGACCTTCTCTACTGCCACTATTAGGCAACACTCCAGGTTGTAAAAACAGCTGATCTCAAATCTGAGAAAGCCCGAAATTTCGTTGAAAGTAACAGTAACCTTCTTCCATAAAGGCCAAACCCCTGAAAACTGCATCTAGAACTTGAAAGGCTGATCTAGTCCCAAGAGTAAGCAACATCAGACTCAAACTGGTTTGTGGAAGTTTTATATTTGGAGTGAAATAGATATTATTTAAAGAATTCCACAAAGTATATATTGACTAGTAAATGTTCCTTTCTTGTCTTTCCATGAAATTGAATGTTAGTGTGATGATTTTAGACTAGAAATGTATGTATATAGCTAAGGAATAGTATGAAAACCAGCTAAGAAATCTAAATCAAACCAAATCCCTTTCCTCGACATTCAGGTTTTTGTAAAAAGTGACACAAACTGGTAATCTGTTTGCTTCCTATTTTGTTGCTGTTTGGTCTGTAAATACATGTTAACAGTTGGTCTATATTTCCCTGATTTGAATAAGAAAATATAAATTGTTCATTTACATAACAGAAGAAATTAATTGGACAAATCCAAGAATTTCCTAATTAAATTCCAATAATTTCTATCTCATGAACTTGCATGGGATCAAAACAGGATTTGAAAATCATAAGAATTATTGCAAACATTTCCTTAACTAAGTCTGCAGTTAATTTTGAGCATGTTTGCCTAGATTAAACAAGTTAGGAATTTCCCAAGACATGTAAATCTAGGGGAACCTACAAAAGGAAGAATTCTTATTAATTTCATATGGAAATGGTTTCTTACAAAAACTATTTCGCCTGAAAATTACTATATAGAGGACACAACTACTTAACAGAAACAGTTTAATGTACCAAAATGTTTTCCCTTCGTAATTACCAAGTAATTGTTGCCAACAAGTTAAATAGCAGCCAACAGTATTGAAATGTCCCTTGCTTAAATAAACTGTTGTCTTTCTTATTTGGGCTAAATTATTACTGAACGAATCAGAAGTATCATCCTAACCCTACTGCAGATAAATTGTTAAAGTTCTGTCATTGTTTTTTGTTGTTGTTTTTTTTTTACTTACAGCTGTTTGCCTCTTTTCCTGAAATTACACAGGTCCATGCAGAAAGGTGGCAAAGATGAAAAGCTTATTCCAAATCCAGGGGCCTACACTTCAATCTGGCAAGGAAATGTTGTTACTGGCCAAGAACAGATGATGGAGATTCATACAGTGATAGCTAGAGAAAAGCTGCGTTGAAGGAGGCCAAGGAAGAAGGAAGGGCAGATAGTCCATGCCAGTATATCATTGCAGTTCTGGTGTTACACAGAAGTTGCTTTATCTCTTAATTCCAGCTGTATATCATGTTATGTTTCCACTGACCTCAGTGGCTGACTGACAGCTATAAATTAAAGGTCAGAACATTCTAACCTTCCATTTGAGCACTTTGTACTTAAAATCACCAACATTATCATCAAATAATACTGACTTTGTCTCTAAAGTAGTTTATCATCTCTTCTTAAGGCAACATCTCTGACTGAGCAACATGGCTCAAATCTTCATAAAGGTATCCCCAAAACCATTTCAAAACCACAAACTTGGCATCTGAGGGATGTTCCTCTCACTTAATTTTAGCTACCTAAGTGTTATTTGTCTAAGTCTAAATGAACCACCTAACCTCCACTATAGTCAATAGAAAAGTACCTTCACCTCCAGAGTGCCATAGATGACATTGTAAGGTAGGTGTGTGAGTTGTTGGGATCAATCAGGTTCTGAAAGTAACTGTCAGTTGGCTAAAATCAGTGAGAAGAATGCATTGGTTTGCAAATCTAGGTCCTTACTTCTTCTGTTTAATGTAGCAAGATAAACCAAACCTGAATTGAGTCATTTGACTGATGATCATTTACATTTATATCTGAGCTCTTCGCCCTGAGCCTTTATAGTCAGTGGAGATCTAAGCATTGTGAAGGCAATAGTCATTAAAGTCCAGGGTGCTATTTAGTTCATTATAAATAGGCAGATAAAGTACGCCAAATGGATCATGGACTAAAAGTACCTTTATCTCCCTGCTAATTGTAAGAGGAGCCTCTCGAACCTAAGTTAGCAAATTCCCAAACAGTATAAACCAACACGTACTGATACTGCTCAGCAATTTTTCTTGAAATCCTTGTCCAGATCCTAAATGCCCTGAATTCCTCCTGGCTCTCCCACATATCACTCCTTTTTTTGTGTTCAGCCTAGTTAAGATAATGAAATAAGGTGTGGAAGGTGTGGATGCCTGTACTCAAATACTGAAAAAGCTGATGTTTAAAAATATTTCCTCCTTTTACTTTAAGTACTACAATAATTTTTAATACCAAATGACACATAATATAAACACTTAAGAGAACCATGGTGAGTGTTCTGAGGATAAATCCACAGCACATGGGTTTTCTTTCTTGGACCTCTGTTTCCTACTCTAGTTTTTCTGCAATTAAAATCATTAATACAGTGAGAATGAGTGAACGACCATTTGTACAAGGTACAGAAGAGAAATGTTCAACATTATTCAGACAAATATTTACTTAGCTGTTCAAAATTGCTTGCAGACAGAGAAAATATGATGCCCAATGACACCCTTTACAATTGCCAAAAGTGCATTTAGAATGTTCTAAAAGCAAGCAGACATCTGTTTTTTGAAGTCACTGATCATATTTGAGAGCAGAAGTATTGGATGATGGTACCCACAACTACTCATTTCAGGCACCCAGTTCTCACCTGATCATAGAATTTCTGCTAAGGAGATAGTTTTGCCTGGTGCTGGAAACCAAAGATGCATAAGTAGCAGATGTGGATTTTTACATTTGCAGTGCCTTTCTGTCTGACTGGTGATAGTTTTGATAGATATTTTGACACGGCATGCTGACAGAAAACAGGAAAAATAGACATGCTAGGGATGAGATGGAAGACCACTGAAGTAATTTAAAAAAATAAAGACTGTCAAAAGCTATAACATGAATACACTGATCTCTATTACAGGTGTCACAAGACAGTCAAAAGAGATTGTGTGACAGATATCCAGAATAAACTACTTATGGCACTGTATCAGGAGAAACAACCACAATGGCAGTCTTCAAGCTGTCCAAAAGGTTTACAAGGCTGCCCAGCTGCATTAGTAGGGATAACAGTATGAACTGATCTATATGTGAATTTTCCACTTGTGCTGCATCTACCCAGATATTCTTGCTTTAGTCCTTTAGGAGCTGCATGCAAATTAAACCAATTTTAACTTTTTTTTTTTTTTTAAAAAAAAAAAAAAAACCAAAAACCACATTACGGTTGAGCATGAGAATTCAGAAAATCAAGAAAGCCTTCCCAAAATCACTGGTATTACTTAAGATAAATTGTTGCAGACCAATCATATTTTGTAAGTTATTTATTTGGTTTGTTTAATTTGCTCTTTTCTTTATTTCTCTTGCCTTCAGGAAAAGGCTACAATGGGAAAAAAGTAAGTTGGTTTTTGGTTTTTTGTTGGTGGTTTGTTTTTTTTTAATGGGAACAGATGCTCACAAATAAACTTATTCTAGAAACAGGGTTGGGAAAAAATGCAGCACAGTAACTGAAACTCAAAACTGACAAACACATGGACAACTGCAATGCCATGTTGAAGAAGCTCTTGACAGTGCAGAGTAATGTACCTAAGTCCCACTAATTTTCAATAAGAACTGGATAACTAACTGTTCTTGCTGTCTTTGAAAATATTCCTAAAATCAATCCTTAAAAGAATTTGCACTATGCTGCAAATTTTAGTATAAAAATTAATGTACTATGTGCTCATTTCTTGCATGTACTTTGCAATTATTTAATATATTTGAAAAGCTTTTATTGTTCTGCTCAACCTTACAATGAATTCATTAAATGGACTTGTTCTTAAGGAATCACAGTTTAGTATTTGGATTTTACTGCAGTGTCAAATGCAAAGCCCACAAATAGCTGATGATGAAAACAGATGCTTAATGTAAGTGTACACCTGACAACAACAAAAATGGCAATCAAAGGAAAGGAGAAAAGACTCCAAAGTTCCAGAGAAACGTGGACACCAACAGCCTAGAAATCTTCATCAATGAGGACTATTAACAGTTTTAAATTGAGAATAAAATATTAACTAAATGGAAAAGTTCTTATAATCTTCAGAAAGCCAGGATTCACTTTGTTGTTTATTTCCTAGTCAGTTAATAAAGAACATACTAAAATAATTAATGTAACAAAAACTAGTCATGATACTGTGTCTGTCTTATCTGGTCCTTCATTTAGAATGGAAATCAAACACATTTGACCCAAATAATTGAAATATTTAGGCATGCTTGTGGCCAGGATGATGTGCATGGCATGATCACAGAATTAAATCATACCAAAATACTCTTAAAATATTATCAGACTAATCAATTGTTGTTGTTTTTTTTTTCATGAGACCACCCCTGTGCAATATATTTCACAGATGACAGAAAAAACCGTAAGAACTCCATGTTAACAAACCTAATGGAGAAATTGTCTGTTCGTAGCTAGCAGGTGGAATAGGTATGCAGATGAGGCAAAATTCTCAGATGGTAGAAAAGGGGATTGGGTCATCAGTGCATAAAAATATACTGCTTTTACTTTCTTTCTTTTGTATTGCTTTGGTTGATTGCTTTTTATCAGATGAGGATCGGGCCCAACACAGTAGGATGTATACATTAAAAAACAGTAAATCAAAGATAGCAAGGAAACAGATTTTTATAACAGATTATGATATCCTATTTGAATATTTCATAAATCCTGCTAAGAGACCTCCCATTTAATTCCAGTCTGTGATCAATAAAAAGAATATGACATAAAAAGTAGCACAAGAGATGATGAAAATGCAATTTCTGTCCAAGTAGATGGATGAGAAAACATTATTTTGTCCTTAAGTTTTAAAAAATCATAATGGCATGTTAATAAATTGGTGTGGTCTTTGAAGGATACTCAGAAAACTTGTCTGCTGCAGTTCATAAATCTCCAAAGTGTTGTGAAATTACCAGTGCCTTCAGGATACAGAAACACAAACCGCTGGTTCAATGTCAGCTCTGCAAAAACTGCAAATGTTTAAACAAATAATGAGATAAAAAGTAATGCATAATTAAAGGTTTTATTCAGAAGACGTCTGGGTTATGTTTATTTTAAGGGTGGCAGTGAAATACATTTGCACCTGTGTATGCTCCAAAGGTGTCAATTTCACAACTCTTCCTGCACAAATAGGGACTAAGCGTATCATGCATTATTAAAAGGGTTATGCATTTCAAAGAGAATAAAAGTACATGAAAATAAATCTAATATTTAATTTTAATAATATATCAGAAATGCTGGTGGATTGGTCCTGAAGAAGCGATTTAAAAAAATGATCAAGCAACACAGGTCAGTATTTTGTGTTTTGTTTTGTTCTGTTTTCAAATTGTATTTATGAACAGTCTAAAAAACCATTATTTTGTATCAATGTAATTGGCCCTATTTAAAGGGTGACAAAAGTAAGATCTGTTCTCTGATTTGCAGTTTCTCTGGTGAAGATGCTGATCTGAAATTGGTCCATATTAGTACTGCAGCAGCAATATTTATCTTCCCCAGACAATCCAGCCATATTCTAACTAGCTTAATAACATAAAGGATGTGGAATATTTGCCATAATAGGTGTTGAGCTCAGAATACATTCCCCCTCTAATGTAATACATCAGGCAACAGGAACTGGCTTCCAGACACAGTCAAGGGCCTTTCTGATTTAAGTAAATCACTAAAATGGTCTGCAGATTCCTTCAAAACATGACATATGAACCACACGACTGTAAGTACTTCACTGTGAAGCTTAAATTAGGAAATTAGTCCCTTTAGTTACTTTACTTCTAATTATAAAAATGCTTTTCTTATTCAGCCCACAGACACAGGGAAGTGCTATGTATGCCACCAAGTACTGCACTGCACCAAGAGCAGATCTAGAAAACTTCTTACTGAGACTCAAAAATCTAGACTGGGTGTGTTCTAGGGTTGCTGTTCAGATTACTTCTGGTCTGCTTCTCCAAGCTATAGGCCCATTAGGAGCTGGGAATCATTGTGAGTCCCTCTGGAGAGCACCTTCTGGTTTAGTTTCTACCTGAAAGGTGTCTGATTGCCAAGATTTAAGAATTTCTCCATGATACAAACAGAAGGGTGGTAAGACTAGTCAATTGTGAAATTTGTTACAGCAGTATATGCCTGACCTGAACTGACAATGCTGTGTGAACACCAGCATAAGCAACTACTTTATTCTACCTGGGACTGAAGATGATGTTTCTCTTCTAAATTAGGGACCTCGATGTCCTTAAATTTAAGTGTGGTGATTCTGGCCTAATATATTGACAGGGAGAGATCACTCAGCAATTACTGTCACAGGTAATGAGCCTCATCATGCTCATCACAAGCTGTTTTGATGGATTGTATTTTTTGTGTGACAAAAGACACATCTAAATTTGCACTTCCTGAGACTTAATGATCAACATACACATCCTTTGCTCTACCTTGCGCTCTGTGTATTGCATTTTAATGGTAAGCAGAGTTGGCAACACCAATGTACAGATAATTGTAGATACTATTTTTTAACATGTTAGATTCTGCAGAGTGTAATTACATAATTAGGAAACTTCATTCACGTAGTTAAATGTCTTAACTTACACCTGTCTGCATCATATCAACACAAGTATTGGCACGGAAAAGAAGTGAAAGTCTGGAGTAGGGACCTGAATGAAGATCAGTGACTTTATTTCTTCCTTTTTCTCTCCTGTGCATGTGTTCATCCACACAAGTGACTCACTTGCTAATACTACATTTGGTAAAGTTGACTACAGAGGTAATGGAAGAGTTCTGATGTCTGTGTGGAAAGAAACTTTAAGAAGATGTGGTTTCATGCACCTCATGAATAAACATAAATGACAAATTTATTGAAGCATCTGAATTGACCATCATGTACTGGACCTGTATGGGTCTGATCATCTGGTCCTCCTGCACTGCAGTGTGTCGCCAAATGACATTAACTCCTAGCGCAATTAAAATGGTGTGAATGGAACATACTCAGTTTTTAACATTAAGTCTTGTGTTTTAACTAAAAGTTGTTTCAAGGAGCATCTTGATGACACTGGCTAAGGCTATAAATGTTCCATAGTTTAATTACATGAAGATCTAAGATTTCTCCTTCTCAGCAAGCCATCCAGCTACCTGAGCTAGTAATTATCTCTTTAGAGACCAGTATTTAAAGATACAATGTTACTGTCTTTCAGGTTGTTTTCAAAACATTCACATAATGCTTCTGAAAATATTTTTCTTTCTAAATATCTTTTTTTGCAGGTGTCTGATTGCTAACCTAAACAATTCTCTTTGTATTGTTTACTTGAAAATGAACAGGCCCATGGAGCCAATGCATATGTGAATTGTAGTTCTAACACTACTTCCATTGTTACATGGTGATCTATAGTCAAAATTTAGGAAAAAAAATGTGATGTCCTTAGGAAACTGTAAAAGGAACTGTCTTTTGCATTACCACACTGCTTTTTAGTTTATATCAAGGCTTTACATTTGGGACCAGTTTCGACAGATAATGACACGTTGCACAATAGAATGACACAATGGACAAGGAAGGGATGATTCCTTTAACAACCACAAATTATTTATTGCAGATTTGAGAGGGATCCAAGTATTTCTGGAAACCCTGTTGCTGGAAACAGGAGCTGCTTTCCAAGCAGGTGCCATTGACATGAACCATGTATTGATTCAAACACTCAGATTATAGCCAACTTCTTCAAGTTCACTTTTTTTAAGTGTTTGAGTAGGAAGTGTGTCGTGTCCTTACTAAGACAGTAACAAAGGATTTGAACACCCTTAGCATTGTTACAGCTTCTAACTAGGCCAACTTATAAATTTATTAGCAGTATCAATAGTATACATGCTTTTCTATTTAAGTTTCTAATTTTCTTAAGATGAAGGGTGATACTCTCATCTTCTTTATAAATGTGGATAAAACAAAATCGATTGTTTCTTGTTCTAAGAGTATATGTGAATGGTATCAGTGATGACTGATGACACTGTCAAGGAAGCCAGAGATCATTAAAACCATGTAAATATAAAACTTAAATTTTAATGTCCCAAACCCTTTCAGAAGTTTGAGCATTCAAACTATTTAGACACCAAAACCAGCTGTATTCTCCTAAATAAATTCTTGGATCTGGCCCACACAATTTCCTTGGTTTTGTGGCTCTGATCCCATGGGCATGGAAGTAAATAATACTTTTGATTTTTGCCTACATTTTTGAATCACAAATACCTAAGAAATACCGTATATAGTAACTCCCTCCTTCTCACTCGTATACACAAATAAACAAGAAAACAATCTCTGTTTAGCTAACCTGAGGTCCCTAACATAATTATTTTTGCACTTAACTGCAGAGCAACACATTCAGATTCTGAGGTTCCATGAAAAATTTTCCTCTGGCTTTAAAAATAAACAATTATGTTTCTGCTTTCTGAAGGGTTCACATGAAGGTGAAAAAAATGGGTATTTTCCTGTATGGTTTCACGTGTACACTCCCCGATGAAAACAAAACACATCTTAAGAAACTAAGTTTGTTTGTTTGTTTTCATTTAAATGAAGTCTGGAATGTATGTAGTTTAATAAAGGGAATGTGCCGAAAGTGAAAGGTAAGTCTGCTTACTGGAGTTAAATTTACAGCCAAATATATTGAGAACATGGGAAAAAATAGAACCTGGGGTACATAACATGCATCCTCAGTGATCTGTGGATCATTTAACTATGTTTTCAAAGGATGTTGGAGCAAATCTGAGCTTATTAAAGCATGTAGATTCACACTGTAAGAAGTCTGGCATTCAGGTGGGCTAAATGACTCTGCCAGTAAAAGAAAGCTGATACTTGATGAATATAAATCTAATAAGAGTATCAATTTTTGAGTTTTTTTCATCCAAGATGTAAGTAATATATCTGACAACTCAGGCACATGTCAGTAAAATGTTACTATGAGACATTTTAACTGGTGCTGTTAAGAATAGATAGTTAAGATTCAGAGCACCTAGCTGGGAATGCCCAACTCAGATATCACAATAATTAGATTAATAGCTCCTGTTTTAATATGCAAGTCTGGGCTGGAATACACTTCACGTAATTTATCTAAAAGTTAGTGATTTAGTTGAAGTTGCAAGGTTCCTCTTCATCTGGGAAGAACCAGTCCAGAGGAGATTCAGCGTCCAGCCCCAGGTGTTCCTACCTGAGGAAGGATAAGCCACCCACCCTTTGGTAGCATCTCCAGCTCAGTTGGCTATAGAGGGAGCTAGACAACCAGATGACATCAGACCTCTCCATAACACACAGCTAAAGTTAGGTAAAGGACACCCCACACATAGTGCCCAGTCAGGCACTTCTGGATAGCGTCACACAAGCCCCAGACACCCCTCAGTACTGGCTTAGGGAAGGGGCAATTGGTGTAGGAGTCTGAACTCCTCTTCCTCCCGATGTTCTGGCAAGTTAGGGTTCAGATATCCGTGTTCTTCCCAGAATCTAAGCCTTCACCAGAGCCATGTTTCTGGCAACGAGAAGTGCTGTGCTGCCTACAGCTGGCTGGAGGAGGTGCTCCTGCTGCTTTCCTTGGGGAAACAGTCCACTCTGAGAAGGCAGCTGGGATGATCCTTCATCTGCTCGAGCCTGCTGAAATCCTCATCTTCCTAGCTATCAGAGTGCAGGACAGTCTAAAAAGGAGCCCTCCACTTGTCCTGGTAGGACTGGGGAGTGCACAAATGCATGAGATTTTTCTTGAGGAGAAAGAGTGAACTAAGAGAGTGAACTAGACTAGCTGTTAGGCAGACAGCTTGGGTTTGTTTTTTTTTCATACCTCCCCCCACCCCCACCCCCCACCCCCCCCCACCCCTTTCATCTGCTGATTGTCTGATGCAAAACTCAGTGTAAGTGCAACACAGAGTAAAGCAATCTTGACAGTATGGTCCGATACTCAGGTCTCCCTGTTTTTTGGATGAGTGACTTAAGTGCTGAGTATAGGTTCCTGAAGTGGCAGTGAGGTACTTTTTGTGTACCTGAGGCCCTTTTGTGTTTTAAGCCCTGGTGTACTTTATTGTGGTTATTTCCATTTGGTTAGTTGATTTCTTTTTTCCACGTAAATAAAAATAAAACATTTCCTAGTTTCCTCCAACGGGTAACAATGGTGCACAAATTTCATCTTTTGCCCACTTACACTCAGTGGCTTAGACCAGGAATTGTTTACGCCACTCTATATAGTTTCTGTGAATCTGCATTTG
Organism: Falco rusticolus; assembly: GCF_015220075.1. Lineage (NCBI taxonomy): Eukaryota > Metazoa > Chordata > Aves > Falconiformes > Falconidae > Falco > Falco rusticolus. Next base: position 64,141,274 of record NC_051190.1, on the reverse strand, counting down.
CATTTCTCTTTTTTCATAGTGCTACATTACAATTGCACTCCATGGAAAAGTTCTGACCATAATCTTTATCATTATTATTTCTAATTTTAAAGCTATATTAATAAATTTTAAGGTTAAGAGAGACCATTATCATCTGATTTTCTGCTTAATACAGGCCAAAGAATTGCAAATGCCTGGGAAATGTCTATCACCATAGAGCTTAAGATTTTAAACAGATTGGTACTTCTATTTAAAAACTTGAAAATATGTCAAACACAGACTCTTTTATTTTTGAATGGAGACTTAGCTCTTTACTTCTGTGTTAAGATCGAGTGTCAAGGTCCAGATGATAATTTCTTGCCAAGTGAGGAGAATTCTTTTTTCTTGCAAATTAAGATACTGTAGAAACACTGACCTCAACCTTCCTCAGACTTTGTAAACAGACATTTTTAAAGGCATTTTCTCTACTTAAGTGAAATAAAGCAAACATCAATTTACTCTCATCATTGGTATCATAGTGTCTTTGATCATGTAATACAAGGACAAAGGATTATAGTACCTCAGACATTGTAATATTTTATGTCTGAAATCATACATAGAGGAATAGTTTAAGAGAAATTAGAGTATCCTTAACCACTAGAGCTCCTTCAAAGAACAGAGGCACCAAAATCTTGAAGCAATAGCAAAACCTTATGCCAAAGGATTTTTTAGTAAAATACATTAAATACTATTAACAACTGTTCTTTTCCAGGTTGCATACTGTATTCCTAATGCTTTGTTTATGAGGAAATGCTGCATGATGAACAAACACGTCAGCAACATAACACTACATGTCTGAAACTGATTTCAAATGCACTGGTTTTATACTAATGTACCTTTAGATTTAGAATTACTCTAGTAATACCAAGTGTAACTGCAGTCAAAATGAGATCAATGCACATCTATATTTATGTCTCCCTCATCTCTCTATATCAAGCAGTCTGCTTGTGCATTTGAAGCAGGTGGATATAAACAGACAAGCTTTCAAAAACAACTGTTTCATTAGCAAGTGGTGGATTGAGCAGACTGAACAGTAGGAATGAAATATTTATTAAGTATATATAGAAGCCACTCATGGTGAGAAGTCTGAATTTGCCTATAAGCGGCCTTGTTGAAATGAATCCTTGATGATCTGGAGTTTTACTCTACCCTTTTTTTCTGTTATTTGCCCATCCTTCTATAGGGTACACATCACTGAAATGAAAATCTCATCCACAACATTAATTTAATTTAATTTTGTATTTTGTGGTGGCATTTCAGCATTAGTATAATTCAGGCAATTCCTGAAGGAAATTATATTAATAGTGTACAAACACCCACCATTTTGATGTAGAGGAAAGACATTTAAAATTATTAACTTTCCTACACCATCAGCTTTTCAGTGATCACAAATATTGAAGGAAACATATAGGAAAGTAGGTCAAATGACTTCAGATAACTGCAGGAGAAAGCCTCTAGGGACAAAAATGAGAAAACCAAAGCACAATATAATATGGAACTAGAAAAGGCTATAAAGTGTAACAAGAAAGAATAAGCATACTGTAGTGAAAGGCTGACAAAAGGAAGAGACCTCATTTACTGCCCAGTAAAGAAATCTATTGAAGGATGATAATATGAAGAACATAGAGTTTAGTGTCATTTTTACACCGTATTTCAGTAAAATTTCAAATGGTTTTCGTTGATTTTAACATAACAAAAAGTAAAGGGTAAAAAAATCAAGCTAGGACAGATGCCTGTCTTTGGATCAGCTGAGTTTGGTGAACTTAATTCTGGATTGATTAGAGAAGTAACCTAATCAATCTTTAAAATATTAATGAATTATTGAGAACTCATGGAGAATGGATGGTATTTCCGTGAATAAACAAGCTTTTTTTGGTCCCTGACTTTAAGCATTTAATATAGATATCTAAACTAGTTAATTGTCTACACTTAGTATTTAATCCAAATATATAAAAGTTTTCTATCTCTCTACAGTGATTACAAGGGATGCCTAATTTGTCAAGATTCTTAATTTGGGTACCACAGATAAGTGACCAAAGTATTTTGATGGGAGTCTGAATTGTAATATGTATCTTTAAAAGAGGAAGAAGAGGAGTTGTGCAACTATAGACCATTCATTTTGTTTTCAGTTACAGAAAAATACTAGGTAAAATACTAGAATTATTTGTAAGCAATTATTCTAGAAAATAACAGGAAATTTGAAATAGCAAACACCAATTCTCAAGAATAAAAAGTTTAAAAATTTTGCATATATCAACTGACAAATCATGTGGGCAAAGGAGAAACTATAGTTTTCATGTATCTCAGCCAGAGGAAGATTTTCAAAATGTCCTGTATGATCTTTTAAAAATCAGACTAAAAATTTGCTGATTTGCATCTACAGTCAGATACAGGCAAATGAGAAGATTGTACTTAGAGGCTGCCTAATATTGGCTCATTTTTGTAGACTTCTTCTGGGGTCAATTTTGTATTTGGTGCTGCTGTTTTCAATAATTAATAGGATATCAGAATAAAAATTCTACTCATTTAAATTACAGATGACAAATATATGGTGTTATATTAATGTACTGGATTGGCATTATAGTAACAGATTGGAGAATTGCTCTGAAAAGATGAAACAGGATGCAGTTCTGTAAGGAAGAGTGCAAAGATCTAAAGTTAGGTAAGAAGTCGTCAGCACAAGTTTAGAATGAAGAAGTGATTTAGATGGCATTTTTGCATTAAATCATCTGGGGATATAAGAGAGCACAAACAGAATAAAAGTAACGTTTATGCTTGTGCAATGACAGGCAATATCAATAGGTATGTGCAAACAGGAGTAGGACCTATAAGGAATCAACTGCCTTTACAAAGCATTGGAAGAGCTCCAGCTGAAGCAGTGTCCAGCACTGAGCAGTGCATTCAAAGGTAAGAATCCAGAAGAGTTCAGATGAGCACTGTGGAATGGTCAATCTCCTACAAAAAATGACCTGAAAGAAAGAAGAAAGGAATTACACTTGCCATTTTTGAAGAAAGAATCCCAACACATGAAAAGTTAAAAGATAAGCAGAAATCGAAGTGGGAGAGAGAAAATTAACATCAAGGAGAAGAGGATCTGACGGTAAGGCAAGTTAACTACCAGGACATATTATCTGGTTTATCACATAGAAGACGGTCTTAAGAAAAGGTTAGGCAAATATCTCTTGGGAATGCTGGCCTTCTTTGAGAGTAGGGTATGGATTAGATGACCTTTGAAATGTCTTCCAGGCTAGTTTTTCTTTAAAGAATCACCAAGCATCTTCCTTGAAGAAGCTCACTCTGACCACTAGACAAAGCAAATGACAAAACTGAAAGCAAGCTGGGAGAATTAAAGTCCACTCAAGTCTGCTCATTGTGTGCTTTATTTTGCAGCAAATGAACAGCGGAAAAATTCTTTTGTCTGCAAATCAAACCCTTGATGATGTATTAATAATTCTTCATTGGAGACTATGTAAGTTTTTAAAATCCCAGATAAGTTTGTCTGAATATAAGGAATTTGAAAATAACTTTAGGAGACAAAAGCTGGAAAATATTATCTAGGCACAATGTTACAAGCTGAGAAACCAAGAGGTAAATTAAAAGAACAGAAAGGTAATGCTGGAAACTACTTATCAATTTACTAACTTTGGTGACTGTGGTTATGTCTTTTAAATACTTTCAGTTGTAATAAATATGCACAGCATAATAAGATGTAGGCCATGCTCAAGAAAATTGCCTGAGTTCATGAAACCAAAATTGAACTAAAGTCCAGCAAATAATGAAGGAAAAAAAAACCACCAAAAAACAACCCAAAGAAAAAAAAAATCATTAAATTTTGCAGAAAGGAAAAGGCACAGCTAAATGATTTTGGATTAATGGTTTACCTGGTGTTAATCAAAATGATTTTGTGTATTGAAAAATGTTAATCATGCTGGCTGAAAACCATTTCTTGAGACAATAGCAAACAATTAAAATTAAATAAAAATATGTGCATAGGCAAGAATTCTTCCTGTTAAGACCACATATACCTCCATCAGCACATGAATGTAAAGTGATCGGCAAGATAAAGAGGACCAAATAACTTTTCTACCCTCTTTCTGACTTCAGACTCAGGTGTTCACTGGAAGATGAAGACTTATCTCAGTCTTCTCTCCAGCAACACATTGGCCCAAAGGGAAAGGATTCATGCTACCGTTCCTCCGAACCCGCATTGTCTGAGCAGTACAGCCAGCATGAATGTGTAATAGTAACTATAAGCAAGCTGTGAGAATTTAGGGAGGATTCTGTAACGATCTGGTTCTGGGTAGACCTGTAAGGAATGATCTGTCTTTCCATAATGTCTTTTTCCCCTTAAATGATTCCAGATAAATGGTACATGTCACCGTGCCTGACTTCTGTTTATGTTGCTAGTGTATGCGTTAATATGGGTTACATGCATGGGGAATATTGCGCAAAAACTCGATTTAATGTAATTATCACCTCAGCTGCTGATAAAGTTATGATTTGATGAAGGCATTGCATAATTACCTACCCAACATCTCTATTTTAGGTACTAATAAAACTTATTTAGAATGAAAAGTTTTGAAGACCACGATAAATATCCATTAAGTAGTTGGGGAAAAAAACCCACATCTACTTTAAAAGGAACTGACATGCATCTTAATATTACAGAGTGTGGCCCTTAAGACAGGCAGGCTAATCTTTTGTTTCTCTTTTTTCAGGTAAATTTAAGTTCAGTGCACTGTGTTAAGTGTCTTGCAGTTCAGCAGCATTGTGCTTTTGGGAGCCTAAGCATCTTCCTCAGTTCCAATGGCAACCTACAAGTAAACATCGTGGACCAGGAAGGAGGAAAAAGTAAAAAAATAAACTTCTGAGAAATTAGGTTTTTGACACTAGAGCTAGTGCTCCATTTCTCTTATGTAGAACTGATGGTCATTAACACTTTAGAAAAATTATGCTTGTTCTAAACTCAATATGACCTGGAAAACTGTTCCTGCACTTCAGTGACTAACAGCTTTGAAACAGGGCCCAGGATAGTCTGTCTTCTTCTTCTGTGTTGTACTTTCATTTCTCCAGGATTTATGCAGCTGTAGAAATGACACTGCATACAGTTATATGGTAGATGTCAGATGCATAAACTGTCACAACTACACTTGAAAATAATCAGTCCTGATTAAAGTGGGGGGCAAAAATTTCATTTTAACTATCTGCTGACAGTCAGCTAGTTAAACACTTCAAAATTATGTGCCATTATCTTTTCTACCGCTGTATTCATGTTTATACTGAAGTTCTTAGTACTGAAGTCTTAGCAGTGGTCTAAGCCAAGTCTCGGTCCCTTGAGAACAGGTTGGAATTTTGTTTTTTGCTATGTGGAAATGCAAATGTGACTAACAGGACTGAAACTGCTTTTTTATGTCAAATTCAGAGGCCGCTATCAGTGGGTAACAGAAAACTTAGACCATTCCCATCGAACTCAGTGGAATAACATGTTGACTTCTATCAAAGCTGCAGCAAAGTGTGAAAGCAGAAGTCGAGCATTAGTCACAACACAAGGACACTTTCCATCCATTTTTGACATGCACCCATTCTCCGCTACAATTTTACACCCTTGTAGAGTTCCAGACTAATACTGAAAAAATGCACTGATGAATTGGTTCCCACACACTTAGTTCAGACAAGTGTCTTCTGAAATTATAATCCTTACAGTCCTTGAGGGCTGAACTGATTTGAGTACATTGTCACATTTCTGAAAGGATGATTTTATTTATTTATTTTTTTTTTAAAGAAAAAAATAAAGAGGTATATGTTAGAGTATCTCTAAAAGGGCAAAATATTTCCAACATAAGATGAATCTGTGCCCAGACAACAGCGGGGCCAGCAATAAGAGGGAGAGTGTCTTGACAAATGTAAAAGGTATCAGCACCAGATAAGTACCTTCAGTGAATCAGTCATTTGGAGACCAGAAAATAAGGCAGTAAAACAAATAATATTCTACAAGGGTTAAAATTAAATCTCTAACTGACCAAAGGCTGAATGGTGTTTCAAAGTTGATAAGAAATTAATAGTTTCCAGTGAACTAAGCCAGGGATATTTCTTCAGCACTGAAACCCATAATTGAATGCCAAATTGCCTATAGCTTAGCTCTTGTTAACCAGTCATGCAAATTATTTACCATGGCTTTGTAACGGGTATGGCCAGCATGACAGTCACATGTTTAATTTTACAAAGTAATATAGAGGGTATGTCCAAGTATACTGGAAGTCTGATAATGAAAATACCTTTATTTGAAAACAAACTTCTCTACAGACAAAACTAATCTTAGACATTCACATCCATTTTTGAGTTCATCTGAAGACATGTAGCTCTCCCAGTGATATCAAATGGAATTTCTCACATCAAAAAAACATCAGATCTCACTGTTATGAACTACTGCACCACACATCGTGTTCATGATTAAATTAACTGCAGTTTAATTGTGATTCCAGAAGCCAGATATCTAAGTTTTGTGGGTTTTTTTTTTCTAAATAAATGACAATAGCAGTTTATTTCTGTTTTATATATTAAATATATTATTTTATACTTGTTGTAAACATTCTTATTCTCTATAGACATTGGAATGTGTTCAGTGCTGTCACTTTGGATCTTAGACACTGAACGTTCCTGAGATTTACTAACACTTGGAAGAGAAGTTATTAGAAATCTGTGGTGACGCAGACACACACAAGGAGTCCCTTTAGAAAAAAAATGGTCTTACTGTAAGTTCTGGTATACATTACTGTACTATGCTTGTAGGGTGTCATTAGTTTTTTATCCTTAATTCCAATCCTTTGAGATCTTCTGCCAAATCCTGATCACTTCAGAATAATTAGGAGTTTTCCCCACCATAATTATTAGGCAGACTACCATTGACTTTGATGAGTTTTCAAACAACGTCTCAGAAAATTCTGTTTTAAATTAGTTATCCTAATATAGTCATACTTCTATGGCTTAGAAACTTGGAAATCCTACAAGATGACTCATAAAAACTAGAAATATAGCAGAAATTAGTTTCTTATGCTGTTTCAGTCCTTTACTTCCATTTTTGTTCAAAAAAATCCCCAACCAAACAAACCCAAACAGAATCAACCAAATCAGCAAAATAAAAGAACTAACATTTCAAACCCCAGTTTTAAAAACACCAGCCTTTGAGTAAACTGATTTCTTAATATATCTGAGAGGCCTGGTTTGGATTTGTCTGCTAACTGAAGTACTGCACACTCACTGGAATTCATGGAATTGGAATTTATTCTGACTATACAATTATATGCAATCTCTTCGACTAAGATGTATGTTCTATGTAAGGATTTTTAATATTTAGCAGTAAAGAAGTATATGTTAACTCTTGTATTTTCTGCTGGGTAAAGAGTCATGTTCTGAGTGTATTTATGATAGTTCACTTAAAAGAGCTGGAGAAAAGAAAGTACTTGTTTTTTCCCCCCGCCCACCCCTCATCTCACTGACCTGACCAGCATATTTGTAAGACTGTTTTCATAAAGGATGTGCCATCTGACTTTGATGTGTTTTCCCCGTTGCTGCTCCACTGCTTAAAGGTTTTATTTATTCCCTTTCACTTGGAAAAAAAGTGTCTTTATATAAGGCTTCTAGACACAGTGCTGAATTAAGGGTTGGGTTGATTTGCATCACTGTCATTAAATTTGGGGAGGCATCACTTGTCAGAGATTGTCCCCTGACACTTCAACCCTTCAATATACATAAGTTTCCTCTGGGAATTCACATATCTTGAAGTGTTTTGTCCAGAGATTGGCACTAAAGAAGGAGCTAATCTGAGGATACAAAACCAAATTGCCAGATATTTCTTCTCTTCAAACCAATATTGAGAAGAACTGAAAATGCACATTAACATCTTGGAGGGCTTTCAAATCTTTTTTGAGCAGTAAAATAAGGCCTCATGTAATATATTCTTTACTAGGAAAGTATACATTTGTCAGTGAATTGTGACAGAAAGGCATTTTTAAGAAAAATTTTCTTCCTTCAGAATTTGCTTGTCTATACAACAGACACTCAAAATTCCCAAGGAGTCTTTGAATATTTACTGCAAAATAAAACAATAACCTTAATATTGGTACTAATATATTATCAGAGGCTACAGATCCGATGATTTTCTATGTTGACCTGTTTTGTGAGATTTGTTCTCAACATCTGTCATTAATAGGGCACAGTGTTATCAGGATCCACCCTGGAGGTTCATGCAGTTCATACTGACTAGGTGAACTGTCCTTATTTCATGAAAGATGCTGTTTTCACTAGGGTCTTGAATGACTACAACAGCTCAAGCTTATAAATCTCTTTCTGCTTTTCAGAGCAACGTCAAGAATTTGAAGCAATCAAGGATCACATCAAGGATCACAGACTGGGATGTAACCAGAGCTAGAAGTTTCATAGAGAAGGATGGATGGAAACGGGGTGGACCTAGGCTATAAAGCTCAGGCAGTCAGCAATGTGTTCTTGTGGAGCTGTATATCTGCCTTTTCTGATGTGGAAGGAGTGGGCATGTTATTAGGAGCAACGCTTGCTGTATTCTACTACCACCACCACCACTTACTGAATGCCTGCATGTCCAAGTCTGGCTTTTCTGGAAATCACACGCAGACAGCAATGACAGAGCAGACAGTGAACCACTCCTGCTCCAGCAGTGCTGGCCTTGCTGCTTCCTCTTTGATCTTTACTCCACTGAAAAATACTTCCAATAAACAGAAACCTGATGTAGCAGATTACCTTTTCTTCACTATAAATGTCCTATATAATGTATTATTATCAGTCACCATTATGATGCCTTTTTTGCAGGCACCTCTAAAAGAATAACAAAAGCAGCTTACAGATCGTTTCTCTCTTGAAAATTTAGTGTCAACAAAAACATAAACTGAAATATATTATTTAAATTGGTAAATAGCCAATAGAAGGAGTCTGGTTAACAAATAATAATCATTCTTCATTGTTTTTTTGACCTATACTAAAACATAAGTTCCAGTTTTCATGAGTCATCCTAATTAGAACAGTAATTGAAATTAGATTTGTTTTTCCATCATAAATAGGTCATCCATTAGAATAAATCATTTTATTGTCTTGCAGAGCTGTACAGGAGCCATGCAGCACACTGGGTTCTTGAAGCACTGTGTTCTGGACAATCAATAAGACAAATTTATGAACATGATTTGTTCACTGAAGTAATTTGATTGTATGTAATCTGATCAGAACGGATTTAGAAAAACGAAGTTGGAAATTGGGAAATGAGTAAAGCAGATGCATAGTAACACAAAAGCAAACCAGTAACATGAAGCTACCAAAACGTTGATTCAAGCTTTCACAGACTGGCCTATCTTCCTGGCTTCAGGAGCTTTTTGTATTAAACTCTGGCAGAAGTTACCCAGTGCAGCCAGGCTGATACTGACAAAGCAATTTGCACCATTGTGAGAATACTGGCACTAGTCCACCCAGCGGATTCCTGCTTTTTGTATTTGCAGATTTTGAGTGGGCAGAAAGTTGTTTATAGTTCAAGGGGCTGATCCTTACTGGCAGTATAAAAAGCCTTCTGGAGCCAACTAAATTATCACACGTCCCCCTTGGTTTTTTCTCTAACATGAATAAATTAAAGAACTTTTACACACATTTTACATTTCAAGGTGCTGTTTGCTGCTTTTTGGAAATATCTTTATTGTTCATTAAAGAAAAATAATAAAAAAAAAGCACCCAGTGTTCAGTAGACAAACTCACAGGACACAATTAACCACAAGAATGAGATGAAACTCACAGCTTAGGTCTCCTGTTTCCCAAGAAAGAGCCCTGCAAAATAATTAAGGAAGCAGCTTTCTAATTTATGTCTGCAGTTTTTGCAGTGAAAAAGCCTGCAAGTGAAAATTGGCCCTTTGCAAAGACTAATTTTACAAGCTTAAATAAATGGATTTTACACAGACATGAAAGGAATAATCCTGCCTACCTAACAGTAAAACAAGACATGCAGCACAAACAGGACTCAATGTATCCTGAGCAGAAGCCAGCCTTCTTTGATGTGAACACTGCACATTGCTAAGTGTCACTCTGCCAACATACCTAAAACGCCCTGCAGAGAGGGGCAGTATGTTACCCTGGGCACGTTACCGCACTGTTTCCACAATCCAAAGCTGGAAGCTCCCATCTAGTCAGCTTGATCACTGATAGAGTAAGACCATATTTTTTCCACATGCCACGTGATTGAAATGGCATAAGACATGCAATGAAATTTATCTCTTCTGACCTTGGCCAGAAAGCTGGGCTCAGTGTTGACCATAATCCTTACCTCCCTACAGGTCACAGAATCATAGGGTCACAGAATGGTGAGGCTGAAAGGGACCTCTGGAGGCCATCTGGTCCAACTTCCCTGCTCAAGTAGGACCATTTACAGCCTGTTATCCAGGACCAGGGTTTTTGAATATCTCCATGGATGGAAACTGCACAGCATCCCTCATGCACATGTGGAAATATTTATATTTTATCTAATTTTTGTAACAAATTCTGAAATAGTTTGAATAACTTTGAAAATGCTTCTTGACAAGGTGGGATTTACTCAAAGGCGCCTAAAATGTCATTAAATCTTTTTTAATGGAAAAACATTGAACAAAAAATATTTAAAGCCAATAAAATTGTCTATAAAGTTCTTGTAGCATGCAATTTCCATCACTGAGAAAGATACAGAAATATAAGTTAACAGATGCTATTGAATTTAACTCCTTATGAGGGAAAACTATTGGAGCATTTTTAAAGATCTACACTATCAATAATTTAAATTGACATAGTTTAGTAAGTTTATAGTTAGGCTAACATTAAAGATGTACAAACAAACTTGCATCTTAGGATATGAAGGAAAGCAAGCAAAATACCAGGCAACTGCTGAAAAAAGGACAAAGTGCTATTTTAAACCTGACATGGCTTTCTAAGTTCAATATGAATTGTAAAAGTTTTGTGAAGTTCATGTCTTTTACTTATTACCCTCTAGTATTGCCTGATCATGCAGATGTGGCATTTAATGAAGATAATATACATAAAGATGTTAAATAAAACAAGAACATAAAAGAACTTTTCTGTAGAAAGTTCTAATAGACAATTCATAATGATGTTGTCTTGTTTACAAAATTATTTGAATACAAGAAAGTCTACCTCACCTGTTGATTATGAACCTATTAAAGAAGGGTGGTGATAAATATTCTGGAATGAATGCATGCATGGCTTTGATCTCTCATGTTTTAAATGCTTGTTAGCAATGTTCTGTTGCTGACTGCATGAGAAATGGTCCAATTCTTCCCACTATCTGCTTCCATGATGTGATCTTTGAGGAATTTTTTGATTGCTCAGTAATGGAAAAAGACAACTTTGCTGATGTTCAGCTTGATAAGTTCTTTCTGAAGAATCACTTTACCAGATTCTAAGATATTAAAACAGGAGACCAAAGGAATTCAAATTTAGGTCATATTATTTTCCAACAACATCTCTTTTAACTTTTCAGATGGATTTAAATGACTTTTAGTTCTTTAAGTAAGGCAACAAAATACGTGTTTGGAATAGAAGAAATAGGAGTTTGGCCAAAAAAAAATATTGTATAATAAGAGAACTTAGGACAAATGAACAAACTTCTGCTTAGTTTAATAAGCCGGAAGTCCTTAAATAGGAATTGAGGTGATTGATTAAGAAGGAATTGCTGTTCAAGCCTCTGAGTTCTCCAAATTGCTAAAGAATGTCGCCTGTGTTTTAGTTATCATCCTCACTGCATTTTACATTATTGGAAAGGCTTAATTTTCAGAATAGACACCTATTCCCAGATTCTACATTTATCCAAATTTAAAAAAAAAAAAAAGCCAAAAAATAGGGCAATTACATGTTTTAATAAATGGATCACAAACTGTAACCAATATGATGCATTTTAAAAATGTTTATTTTGAAGGAATTATTAATAGCTAAGAAATTATTCTGCTTGAAAAAATGTCAGTTATTAACTAATTATCTTTTGATTTATTTTGAAATTTCATATGAAATTCAGAACTGTATCTGGGGATTTAGTATTAAATATCACTTTCTAATGTTTAAATAAATTGCTTAATACAACAAAACCACTGATACAATTACAGCAAAAAAGAATTCCCCTATTCGTTTTTCTTAGGGCGAGGTGATAGAATACATTTAAGTAAATAAATAATTATTTAGCCTCTCCTTCTGATTCACATTTTGTCTTGGTTTTAAAAACATTGCAGGCATATTTAAAAATGTGCATAATTCTTCCCACTCAGTAATGAAATTAAGCTGATTATTAGAATGCACAATAAAAATTGTATGACAGTTAATACTGAATATAAGTGAAAAAAGGTACTTAAAACATCTCTTGTAAGTGTTTACCAGGACCTAAAATCTGTACAAAGTGTTCAACAATATATGATTTAATGAAATGAACTACTTAAACTAAGAATAGAGAACATTCTTATTCTCTAACATGCATGTAGGGTATTAAGGCTAATCAGTTTTCGGCTTGGTGAAATAATTCTGGAGTGTTGAAGTGACATATACTAGAGATTTAAATTAGCACTTTTAAAATTACTGAAAGAAAAGATATTGTCTGATTGGAGTTTTCATGACAAATTCAGACATTAGTTGGCCTGCAAATGTTTTGTCTAATTTTCACTGGGCACAGAAGGAGAATCAAATTCACTTCACCTGTTTTGAACAGGTCCCACCAAAGCAAGGTTGAAAGAGACTGAGCCAGCTGTGCTGCCTGCCCTTGCCTTGACACAAGCCAATCCTCATCTATTTGCTCGGTAAACAAATGGTAATTTAATCAGAGAACAAGTTCATGTAATCTGCACCTTTTACATGTGTAAAATAACGTGTCTGATGATAGAGTGAAGTAATAAATTTGGCAGCCAGTTATGAACGCAGGCCGGCAAAAAGCCTTCTGGATCAATGAATCTAGTTCCCTGCTGAAAAAGGTAATCGGGTCGTTAAAACTCACAATACTCACTTTAAATCTGATTTATCAAGGCTTTCTTGGACCACCTCTGCACTGACCTCAGGAGCTAATAATTGCAAATGCTTTTTAGTGTCATTGTTGTCATATTATTATTATTATCATAAATTATTCATTATTAGCTGTTTGATTTATTGTGTATAATCCTAAGTAAAGAAAAAATAAAGTGAGAATCAAACCGTTGGCATCATTGTTGCTTGTGTTTGTCCTTTTAAGATCGTTTCTGTAATAAATTCTTCTTCAGTTAATGGTCAATACATGGATGGATTCCATGTATCATAACAGCTTTGAAAGGTAGTTTGTTTTTATTTTCTTGTTGGCATGTAGATTTACATGTGCAACTTCTGGATTTATTGTACTAATGGTGTAGGACAGAGCTTGGCATTCTTTCAGAATGGCAAAATGTAAAGGTTTCAGGGTCAAGCTCATAGAATGTAGTTAAACATTTTTATTATTTAATTTTGAAAGAAATGTGTCAAGTATTTGTGTCATATAAACTTAAGTACATTAAATATTAATTTCCACACTGCATTAAATATTCATAGATCTAATATGTGACAACCATGGCTTCCTGTCAGTCTGGAACAGAGGTCTCTTTTCCTTTTTTTTTTTTTTTTTTTGATCTCTCTAGTCAAGACTTACCTACATCTGGTTTTGAATAATTTCCAAAATTGCTAATTATTATACAATAAACATTAATTTTTATTTTATCTTGCCACAGTGGTGAGAGTTATTCATCGGTCTCATAAAATATTAATAACTCATCTTCATTTTTCAGTAATGGATTTATTGAGAGGTTTTAAGGTTCTGCGAAAGAAGAAAATATTTCTGAGGGGGAGGGAAGGAATAGGAAATGGGAGATACAGCTCTAATCCCAGCTAGAAGAGATGGGAAGATTATGAGTATTCCAGACTGGATTTGTATTTGTAAAAATCCCATATTGTATAATAATCAGCACAACCTTCCAGTCTTGCTTCAGTTTAATCCCTGAGGAAATAACAGAGATTGACAGTTCCAGGTTAAATTAAAGATCATTGCTACTGCTTTTTCTTCTTCCTTTTATGAATTTGTCATTAAAAATAATGGTTTTGAGAAGCACATAGGTAAATTCCAATAACCTCTTTTAAATAGAGGTGGTCACAAATAAAGGTGGTACTTAAGCTGGAAAAGTAGCAATGTCTCTATGGAAAAAATATTTGTAATAGGCTATTGAATTATCATTTAGACAATTTGTTAAAAACAAATGAGATAATTAGTGACTAAAAACATTACTGTAGATATATGTATAATGTACCACAGTTTTAAATGGATTTCTTAGCCTTGCTGAGTAATTACTGGATAAGAGATAGCATTAAAAATGCAGCACTCTTCAGGAAAGAACAGACAGAAAATGACTGTCATCTTAGTCTGAATATTGATTGTTGCTGGTTTGTTTTTGGTTTTGTTTTTGTTTGTTTTTGTTAGGTTGAAAGACAAGAAGACATTTCATGTCCATAGGTAAATATTCCCCTCTCAGGTTTTTTGACATTATTTACAATTCCTTTAGAATTAATTAAAATTCTAATTAAAAAAAAATAAAATATTTTTTTCCCATTTTTTCCTCCATCTTTACAATTTATTTATTTCTTGTACAGATATAACTGTAAGAGTTATGGTTACCTCCACTGTTAGACAAGGATTTAAAGTTAATTTTTTCACATTATTGCATTTTTTCCTCAGACAGTTACCATAATCCCTTCATACAAAAAACTGATCCCTGTTGTTTCCAGGACCTACCTGATGAAATCAGCAATGAGAAAAAAGATTTTGTTTTAGAAAATAGCCAGTTGTTCCAAAGGAGCTACTTGTCAAATTCTATTCATTATTTCATGGGTAAGGTTCATTTCATTAATGCATCTAAACTGGGTGCTCCTGGTTTAAACAGTTGACTGATCCCTTTATAGATAATGGGGGAACTTCCAGTGAGTGATGTAAGGACCTCAAGTTGGTGACTCATTATCATTATATGCCACATCCAAGAGTAAAACTTCCCACCCAAGTTGTGTGAATCATCTTGGAAGTGCCTATCTCCATGGACTACATAACAAAACTATAGATCTATCCCACATGGGGTATCAAATTTTTAAGTGCCTGAAGTTAGGTTAGATGACAGCTGGTGTCAGATGACTGTCAGAAGACAACCCCAAACCACATCATTATCTTTCCTTTAAAAGCGGTTATTTAAATGCAAGACATTATCATTCTGTTCAGTTTAATGGAAAATCAGAAGTGTTAGATGAGATAGGCTACTTACATCAGGTTATGTTTCTAGTTTTATGATACTACGAGAGGACTTTATGTAATCTATCTGCACATTTTTGGTTATTCCACATTCTTTCATAAATCAAATCACTTCTGATGAAGAGTATGTGAGTTTCTTTTGTTCTTCTGAAAGTCAGAACTGAAGAGCACTCTGTAACAAGGTTGGTAACATAAACCTTTCCAAATGCATGTATTTCACAAATGAAAATTTAATCAGAGCCACAGAACTCTTACTGAGTAATCTGAATCCCCAGCTATGAGAGAGAGAGAGTGATACATCTTTTGCATCACTCCTCAGTCTCCTGGGGAACCACTGACACTTGACTATGGAGTGTTCCCTTATTTTTGCTGTCTGAAATTAGCGTGCAAGTCTTGTGTTCTGGTCATATGAAAACTTCACAATATGGGCTTGTAAACTGGACTAAAGGTTGTAACTAATATAAATTTGTGATGCCAAAATATAAATTTTGTGATGCCAATTGACTAGTTTCAGAGCTGTAGGAGCTGTTAGAAACTGGAAAAAAAAATCAATTTTTTCTTACAGTTTTTGAGCACAAAATATTTTTTTTCTCTGTGCTGTATTCTTAACAGATAGAAACTGTTCTAATAGCTATAGTAAAATTATAGAGTGGAATAAGGACCCTTCAAAATGTGCTCTTGACTTTGCAGACAAGTTATAAAAGCACTGTATGTGGTATCTGGGGAATTTTCTTGCCTATGAGTAAAAGAATATGACACACTAAAACCAGTAATAAGATACCTATTCTTTTAATAAGGATTTGGTTAATACTGATTCCATAGTTAGATTTTTCTGTTCAGCTGCAATTTAGTTTTTATTATAGACAGCCAAAAGTTGTTTGATTTTCTTCAATACACTAGAGAAAAAAACATTTTTGGGGAAAAGTAGATGCTTCCATTTTTGACACTGCTC
This sequence comes from Falco rusticolus, assembly GCF_015220075.1. Taxonomy (NCBI): domain Eukaryota; kingdom Metazoa; phylum Chordata; class Aves; order Falconiformes; family Falconidae; genus Falco; species Falco rusticolus. The sequence continues at coordinate 64,124,982 of NC_051190.1, read as the reverse complement.
TACAAGTGTGGTTTATTGGCCACATTCCATATGGCCACCCTAGGTATGATGCTGCAACGCTTTGTCACTTGAAGTAAGCCCTGATGCCATAGAAAATATATTAAGAAGACCAAGCAAAATGCTACAGTGGTGTATCACTTAATTAGATTGTAACATATAGCAATACAACCTCTGTTCATCTTATCTTTTATTCATTGTTCTCTGGGGTTGTATTTTAAGAATAGATAAATGTAGTCTTTAAACATATAATGCCTAGTTTGGGGCACAGTGATTCTGTAGACTTATAATTCCTGAGCTCTTCTGAAAAAAAACCCAAACAACCAACAACCAATTCAAAAGCATTAGCATTGCTCCATCACACCCTTTTTGGCTTTACCATGCAGCCACCAGGTAGCATGAAGTCACACCTTCCCCGTTTTCCAGTGGCAGAAGGTTGCACTCACCAGCAATGCCAGAGCGAACAAGCACGGTGGGGCTGAACTGTGATGCCCACACAGAAGAGGAAGGCAGGATTTCTGCATCAGCTCTTAAAACAAAAATGCAGGGAGCTCTACTTATACGAGGTTTGCTAACAAGCATTTAAAGATTCCAAGTGGTCATGGCTGCAGGTTGTATTGACCAATATCACTGACTCTATACACACATTACTCTAACTTTCAAAATAGGCAATTTCACAGTCCAGTATTTAAACCGTTTAGAAAGATTAACAAAATTTGCAGCTAGTCAAGAATTAGGCAAACCATAATCTTGTCAGCTCTTCAAGGAATCATGACTTTCATGTAACAGGAGTAGAATATGTACTTTCACCAATTAAAAAGTCTATTGTGTATGTAGGATTTCTGAAAGAGTTCTCAGAGCTGCAGGTAAATTGTGTTGTTTACGGCTGAAAGCATAAAACAGACCTAAGCTACAATTCACTGTGAAAGGTTAAAAAAAAAATCACATCCTGATATAGTATATTGGAATTCCTATTTTTGCCTTTTATTTTGTGTATTCTTTTTTTAAAGGCTTAGCGTCTTTGAATTTGATGAAGGAATTGGAACTACAGAAAGGTACCTCATATTTTGTGCCTGTCTGTCCAGGACTTCAAAGTGGGATGCTCTTGAAGGAGCTTCTAAGGTATACGTAATTTTGATGTGAAGAAATTAGCAGGGTGTGTACAGATTATTCTTCTTTGATGTTCCCTATCTACCATGATAGTATCATCCCAAAGAATATGAATATGTTTAAGCACAGAGAAATGCTTTCCTCTGGAGACATACGAGATGACCTTGATTGAACAGTGCTGAACAAACAGAGTGACATTTTACCCTTTGCTATACTTTAAATCTCTGTTTTTTTCAAGCCTTCATAACATTTTTCATTCTTCCTACAACAGCATCAAAAAGACTGAATCAACTTTATCATGTATGTATCCCTTCCTCTTCTTCATCTTTTTGAAGCAAAGAAGCAGTGTGACCCATTTTCCCAATCTTCAGATCTGTCTCTGGCTCTTGAAGTGAATAAAAATTGAGTGAACTTGTGAAAGTGCTGCTAATGCTTTGCCAGTTTCATCCCCCACTTCCTTCAGCACTCCTAGTATGTGTAATCTGGCCAAGGAGCCTTGACAGTTTTAAAAGGCTATAACCTTTTAACAACCATTTTTCGCTGTATTTTGCATGCTTCCTAATTTTTTACCTGCTTCATGGATGCCTGATTCGTATACAATTTAACCTTTTTCATATATAAAGGAAGATGTAGAGTAGCATTTCATCTGGCTTTTTCTCTTCTAAGTGCCTACTGTTTTGCATGTGCTCTCAGAATTTCTCTAAAGCATGTATGCAGTTGATAAAAGAGATTTAACTCTATCTGCTCCAACCAAAGTTTCCTGTGGCCTAACCTATTCATTACTTTGTTACCTAACAACCACTCCTTTACATTGATGTACCATAAGATTAAAAATAGAGGTGGGATAGATGAAACTTTGAGTCTGGTAAATAATTTAGAAATTGGAGTTTAATTTTTAATCTTTAGAAAACACCATTTTTAAAAGATTATTAAATTTTAGAAGTGTACTTTTTTTCCAGTTTACAGTCAGTCTATGCTATCCAATGAAGACAAAATAAAATTATAAGAAAAAAATGAGGAACAAAAAAATGATGAGGAACACATTTTAAAAAGTGGGAGAGCTCATCATCTGGTATCATCTGATGCCTCCATGATGTCTTTAAATAGATTTTCTTGTAAGATTCGGAAACTCCCAAGTTACTTACAAACCATCTGATTAACATATATATTTATTCAGCTCAGGAAAGAGATACAAGCACTCAAGCCACAAAGGCAACTATTTATACCAAATGAACCTTTGATAATAAAAATATTTTACCTTCCACCATCACGATGAAACTGGGAATATTCAAATAGTGAGTAACCCATACTGAAATAGCACAGAGGGTGGTAAACAGGAAGTTTCTTTAAATGTAATGCAAACCTGATCTTCCTCCTGCTTTACCAGGTGACCATCAGGTAACTTGGCCATCAGGTAGTTTCCAATTTTTCAGCTTTTGCTGTGACCAGAAATTCCTTTCAAGATCTGAAAACCTTGAAAGAGACAAACAAAGCTCAAATTCTATTATGTACCTGAAAAAGAAAAAAAAGTTTTATTTTTAATGTATCAGTATTTTCCAAGTGAAAACTGTTGTTCTAATATATTTGTAGTAGTATATTCTGAGGTCAGGATTTGGCTTCTCCTGGCTTCCATTCCCCATCTTTATCTTCTATGCAGTATGTTGGCAAGAGAAACGCACTGGCAAATTCCCCACTGACTTCTGGGGTCAGAAGTGGTGTGAGTAGCATGTAACACTTAATTTCTTGCCATGGAAGTCAATGGGTATTTTACTATAGATAACAAAGGGAGCAGGAACAAACATAGAGAAAGATCCAGAAGAAATCTTCCATTATTTCCCTGACAAAATAGAGTCTTCTGTACTTTACTTTCTGGGTCACCTGAATTATATTGAGAAATCCCATCTACTGTTACTAAAGACTTGTCAGGATAGACTGACTCACTCACTCGACAGTAGCATGATCTCAAAATATTTGGAAAGACTATTACCAAATCATATTACCAAATAAATGGGCATTAAAAAGAAAAAAAAAAAAAAAAAAAGATTAGTCTGTATAAGCTGGTTAGTACATCAGAGGAATATAGGGGGTCACCTGGACAAATAAGGAATTAAGCCTTACAGTGTCTTGGAAGGGATTTAAATCCACCTACTTGCAAAAGCACTAGACTAGTTTTGGTTTGCAAGAAGAGAACATGCAGTGTGCTTTTGCAGTCTCCTATGAAGATGCTCAGGAAGAGTCCAAGTACAATTAGTTTGTTCATAGATTTGTCCAGTTGATGGTCTTTGGAGTTTCCAAGCCTAATATACCAGAAAACAAAGTGTATCCTTTAACATCTCCCCATAAAAATGACCTCTATTAAGGTAGCATTTCACTGTTTAATCTGATAAATAACATAAATTGAAGGGACAGGACATGACTCTACTGTCACTCTTACACTTATATCACACACCCATCACATAACATAACGTGAAAATTCAAGCAAAGCTTGGATAAAATCTTGATATTGCTTATTATATGTTTCATACTCCCACACTGAATGTCAGCTCACTTTCATTTTCTTCCTTTTCTCTCTTATTATGTGGTAAATAATTCCTTTTTACATAACATTACTGAGCTCTGTTGGCTGGCCTTTTCCCTTGTTGAAGTGAAGAAACAGGGAGCAAAACAGCGGTTCCTATACTCACAAATGGCTGTCCATCTGCTATTCTTCTATCTCATAGCACACCAAAGCTTCAGAGAGAAAATATGTCCTCTCTCCAAGCATATTTTGCTAAAAGATATTAATAGCTTGTCTCCTCTTGCCAGCCCATGTTTTTCCCTTTATTTTTGCCAGTTTCATCTGTTACAGAGCTTTTAAATGCAACCACTTAAAGGTCTGTGTAGAGTGGAAGTGGTTCCCCTACAGCACTTTTATTTTAAATATTTGTTCCACATTTCTATGCTTTGTTGTTTTATTTTGCTTTTGATCAATATCATGTATTGATTCATAGCGCTGAGAGTCTTACTTCTTTTCTGGAGGCTCTTATGGGTATGTCAACACATAGATAGCTGTGCTAGCTGGAGCTGAAACCATTTCTGAAAAACCAACCTGAAAACCATTTCTGAAAAACCAACCTGAAGCAGAGTATCTGCATTAGCACCACATTCTGTCTGGACTGATTGGTCTCACTGAGAGAGTGACTCTGTAATGCATCTTCCAGAGTTGCTGAGAAATTTTTGCAAGCATTAAACCATCCTGTAATGATGTCGCCTTAGTGTTCCTCCATTTGAATTTTCAAACAGGCTGTAAAGCAATAAACTCTTATTAGAGAAGTGGTTGGTGGTCACAGTCCTTGTATTCAGTACCCCTGTCTTCACCCTCTCTTCCTTTTAAAAAAAATTTTTCCTACCTAATTTCTGGCCTCTGTGAGCCCTTTTAAGCTAAGATGTTTGACCCCAGCAGCCTGCTGAGCTCATGTCCACTCACAGTGTAACTATCTTGTAGCAGCTGCCCGTATCTGCACTGCAATCTGTGCAGGACAGGAGACGTGATTAATGGACACTTGGTGAGTAACAGACACTGGGGAAAAAAAAGAACGAAACAAACAGGAAGGGCCAAGGGCACACCTGTCCTGTTAGCAGCAGTCACATAACAACTCTTTGATTGGGCTATGTATCACAGTTTCCTTGAATTTGTAACTATTAAGTGACATAACACTGGAGCCAATGGCTTTCTGATAGAATTACAAAAATAAATCAGTCTTTCTTCTAAAATGTATCTACCAAACACCTTTTACAGTACGTACTGTCAATCAGACCTGAAAAGGACCTTGTAAAGGCCTGTTGCTAATTACATGGTGGTCAATACTTTACTATTTATTATTTTTAAAAAAACAACCTTTTCCATTAAAAGGACATTTCAAGGTATTAGTAAACCATCCATTTGGCCTATAGCATTATTTTTGCAAAGATAAAACAAAACTATGTTTCATTGCCTCTTGGCTTGAACACTGGTTCATTAGCGCTGCACTACTTCCAATAGAAAGAACATTGAAAGGCATTAGCTCTGAAATTAAAACATATGAAGCCAGCAAAATGCTGCAGAGAAAACAATGTACAATAGGTCACAGTGCTGGTCTGTGAGCATCCTGGAGAGGAATTGCCTTTAGAACAAATCACTCCTCTTGAAGAGATGTACATTTACCTCCCGCAGCCGAGCTTTTTCTTATTTGTAAGAAATATAGACACATCAGTCTATCTGGTGAAAATGAAATAGTCAACTGTTCAAATCATTATTTTGTTAAATGTACATTAAAAAGTGTGCTTTACTAGATGGATATGATGATTGGATGGGCTCTGAAATTTATTGTCCTTGAGCACACGCTCATATAATTCAGTAGGATGTATAGCTAATAGGCTTATAAAAAAGCCACATTAAAATAGTATTACTTAGATGACGTGATTGCATTTCAACAAGATCCAGCTCATTTGGTGCACAGATAATTTACTTTAAACTCTGGATATATTATATTGCCCAGGCAACTTTATTTTTGTCCTCTGCATGCTTGTCCTGCCTCATGAGTGAAGCACAGGTCCTGTTGAAACAAGCTAGCCCTACAGTGACATTCTGTGAAGCACATTTCTCACAATTGTAACCATCAAGTGGACCAACCCTGACTATAGTCTTTCCTACCTAACATCCATAACCGCTGGCAGCAGTGACAGTCTCTGCTCCACAAAGAGGCCAGAGACTTATTCTGCTGTGGCCAAAAGGGAGTTAGCTCAATTTTTCCAGCTAGGAAGGCCCCAACAGAAAGCCCATTACTTAGAAGGCAGAAGTTTCTTTTAAGCAAATTGATTGAGCTAGTTAAGGATTTTGATCTTTAACTAGCTCAAAGATTAGTGTGATTGTTGACTTTTTCTTCATACAGAACAAGTGTCTTATAAACTGATGTCCACTAGGTTAGAGAGGGATTCAGAGAGGGAGAAAACAACAGTGTCTTCTAAATTCAAGCTGAGATAGATCAACATCCTGGAAAATAGATGCTCATTGGGAACATAACAGATGATTTGGCACAAAACATTATAGACTGTTGCCATGTGAGAGGTTCGGGGTTGGATTACCTGTCCAGTCTTTTGTAGGAATGCAGTTTTAATAAGCATTGAGGCGGGCAGAGAGAGGGAAGCAAAGGGAAGCTGCCTGGGCTGCTACATAACATCACACAACTTCTGGTCTGCTTGTGCATTAGCATCAGCTCTCAAAGAAGGTGTTTGTTTGATCTGCCAGCTGGAAGTGAAATGCAGTGATTGCCAGCAAGAGTTCATCAGGAAGTTAAAAACTGGGAGAGGTGAGGAGAGACTTAAACAAAAACAAAAGCAGAAAAAATTAAAATGAGGGAACTTGATAGCTTCATATCTGAGCTTCAGTGTGTACACATCCGCAGTATCTTCTGTCTGCAATGAGAACTAAAGCATTTCATAGAGTAATGCACCAAAACACAGCTATTGCCCAGAACATTTCTAATGCAGGACACAAAACACCATTCACGAAGTTATAGCAGAATTTCTTGTGTGGGCAGAATGAAGCTATTCAAACTGGAATTCAGCCAAACCAGCTAGAATTATAATCCTTGCTCCTCTGTAATAGAGACCAGCCAGAGTTTTAGTATTAATTTTCATGTGGAGAACAGCTTCTAGAACAGAGTGCACCCAAATATCTGAGAAAGGGACCACTGTTAAACTCAGGCTAACAGGGACAAGGACTACTAGCCTGGTGTCAACATTGTTTGCTGTATACCTTGTGTTTTCCTGGTGGGCTTCCAAGAACTGGCCAAGTCCAAACTTTCTAAAACAGTTAGAACTGGTGAAAAACAGCATAAGTTAGTTAATTTACCAAGGATTAATTAAGGACATCCTCTATACGCATCTGTGTGGATGATACATGCCTTAGAAAGTCATGTCATAGTCCTGTGAAATATGTAAGGAAGTAACTATCTATGTGATATTTGGAAGGTATTATATCTTGCATTTGGAAGATGTTTCAAAAATAGTGCCTGGGAACTTTAGGATGTGTGATTTGGCTTGGAATCAATGAACTCAGTGGAGACATACTGAATTATGAGCTGAAGATGTGGGCTGAAACTGTGGCTCTACTGCAGTCACTAGCAAATAGTCTACTTATTTTAATGAGGCAAGAATTTCATCAGTGGATCTCATAATAAATCTAATAATATGTACTACAATTTTCCCATGTGAAAATAAAAATCACTACATTGGTTATCATCCCATGCTTTTACCTAAATTCTTACAATATCATTGAAAGAACACGTGACTAATCGTGTCATTATATTGCTTAAATGGAATATTTGAGGTATGAAAGTAAAAGAAGAGAGAGAATAAATCCTTCATTTTAAGGACTATATCTTCCTTTGGTGTATTCTATTATTGGATCACATTTCCTTATTACTACATTGTTATTATAGCTAATCGTATGATGATTATTTTATTCAATGTTCTTATTCGAATTTCTTAATTTCAGTGATATTTTGACTGCCCCTGAATACCTTTATTCATTTAATCTTATTCTTAAAGTAACTATTAAACATTAGAAGAAATCATAAATGCTCTTTTTGAGAAAAAAAGGTGTCCTGTTTTTCACCAAGTGATACTGGCTTTCATGTAGGCTAGAAGTTAAATCAGCACATGCAATCTTAATTCTATTGTTAAGCAATGGGTGGAATATATTTTATGTCATCACAGAACTGTACAGGTTTATGGAATTGTCTGATGGAAATACTAAAGACACCTCCTGACCTAAATTCACATAATCAGTCTCTGTTGCACTGAAAAGGGAATGAGTATGAAAGGTATTTCAATACAACTTTTCCCCACAGCTCTCTCTCATACTCCAACTGAAACCTAGGACAAAACTTCTGCTGACTTTAGTGGTGGATGAGATGAGAGTGACCCTGTGGACTTCAGATGAGGTCTTGCAGTTCCAAAGCATGCAGGCTAGTTCTTGGTATTTGAATGTACATTTCTGCAGCTTATTTTGACTTCCAAAAGTTAGGATGTATCATTTAATATTAGTGTAGCAGATTATGAAAAAGTTCTTTCATCACAAAATAAGGAGAAAGATTAAATCTTTGAATAAAACATAATGACTATGTATTCATGAAATGAAACAGATAATGAAAACAGACCTCAATGCAGCCAAAACAGAGTATAGATTATTTTTGATTTTTTGTATATTACAGGAATTATACATCCTTTTGAATACACAGTAGACAAAAGTTTATTATAAATATACTATATAAATATACATATAAATATACATATACATATAAATACAAATAGAAATATAATTACAAATATAAATATATAAATATAAATAAATATATATATGAATGTGTGTATATATAAATATACAATTTCTCAGCTCTCTTTAAGTGAAAAAATGATATAAACTTTGAAGAATGCACATATGCATTCTTACCATGAGGTCTGGCATCAGGTTGTAAGTAATAAGCAGAATGAACCAACAGATTACTCAAACACGAGTTTTCTTTGAGTAAAAAAAATATCTGTTGATATGCAGATAATGTGTTTCACCAAGTTTAAGCTCACAAGACTTCTTTCAGCTAAGTAGGTTTCACTTATGAAAGGTTTGAGATAAATGAAAGAATATATGAGGTCTTCAGGAAAAGAAAAACACACTTTAGTCGTGTCAAAAGCAAAAAACATCTAAAGCATTGTGGCAAGTAGTAGTGAGGGTTTCAGGATCACTCTTTGTATAAATCACATCCTACAGGCCTCAGTTCATCAGTTCACTGTCATAATATCAGTAGGTAAGGCTGCATTTCTCCTCAAAGAACAAACTGAAGTCGTGGAGAGTATATTAGGCTGATGATAACCACTTCTAGAATAATTTTTCATGACATAGTTGCTTCACTTATTAGTAAAATTATTTAAATGTTTCAATAAAAGTATATTTAATGAAAAATATTATTTTGATTATTCACAAAGTATTTTTAAATTCTGGTTGAATTCACTGGTAAATCAGTTAGAGCCAGCACCACTTGGAGAAAATATTTAAATAGATGTTCATCATCCTGTTATCTCAAGCAGACAAGCATTCTGACACTGAAGACTCAGCTTTACCTGTGTCTCTGGCTAAAATAAAGTGGACTTTCATCTCCTTCACTGCAACAGGAAAACTGTTGTCCTTCCTGTGGGAGCTGTTCCCCTGTGTATAAAATATTTACATTTTAATTAAGCCAGAGCATAAATAACTCACTAGAATGCTTAGGACACTCACTGGAGAAGGAGAACATGGCTGTAAATGTCCTCTTACTGCTGCAACCAGGAGATTCAAACTGCATGATCTTCCTTAGCTGAATATTTGAATCATCAGATCACCAGTCATTTTCTGATGGGTTTCCCTCTCTTTCTTCTGTTGGAGCTTTCACACTTGAAATACACTTTCCAGTGGAGAAAATAAGGTCTTAACTGCATTGTTGGCTTATGCATAGACTTTTGCACGAGAAGAAGAAACCTGGGGAGCATCGTTCAAATATGTAATTGCTCACGTGAAATAAACAGCATCAAATGGAAATACTCAAACCAGTATTTTATGCTGTCCTTGATTTTCCTCTCTTTTAATATTTTGGACATATTTTCTAAGGGTTGTGTTTGCATACACCTCTGTCAGGAGGAAGAACTGAGCATTAAACCTTCCCTAAATGAGTTCCTCACGTAGAAAGCTTCATAGGAAATTTTTCTCTCCATTTGTTGATATTTCTTTGTATCAACCCTTTTGTTTTCTTTATAACTTCCGTCATGTCTTCTGAAATTAAATGTTTCAACTGCTGTTTAAAGACTTTTTTTTTCTAATTCTTACAGCACTGGCCTTCTAATAAAACCTTGACACAGGTTTTCACCCTCAACTCATTACATAAAGAGGAATATAAGAAGCCATGGAAAAAATAAGTTGTTTACACATATAGTTACAGATTTATTAGTATGATATAAGCAAGCATGCACACAGGCAAACACATTCACTTACGTATCCACTACAATCGATTTGTACCACAGAAATAACAATGTCATTATCATCAATTATAATAGACATGCCACAATGATGAAAAATATATAGTCTCAGCAAGACTAATGCACACAGCTGAGAAGGCAAAAAGTAAATATTGTTGTCCTTTCTTCTAAGAGGAAATTATTCAGCAATTTACATTAAAATTCAATTCTGCATGTTTATAATAATTTCTACCATTTTAGCTAGTGCAGAGGTGGGCCACCTTCTGATTTTTTGTACAATAGTATGTTAAGAAAGCCTTGAGGTCTCGCAGTTTTCTCAGCCTCCTTTTTGTCTTTTGTTGGTTACAACCTAAAGCTCTGGAAGGAAAAACAGATAGCATCTGCTCAAGGGTGTGAGATTACATGAAATCTTAATCTTCCAAAAAAGAAAATGCAGAAATTGTAGTTTACTTGCCAAAGTTTCACAGTTTCCATACAACTAATTTTTTTTTATTTTTTTAATAGTCACGTGCTGTGCCACAACACAAAAAAATACATTCAATGCATGAGTAAGTCCACACACAAGTGTTGCAATAATAATAATAAAAAAAAATTGTAAAAGGATATGCTACAAACAGATGCTCTTTTTATTTTGGGAAACATCTAGATGCTGAGAACTCAAGCAATTCCAGATTTCATTTCTGCTGGAAGTCTCTTCTGAAAGCCAGAAATAAAAACTACCAAGAAATCCAATCCAGTTTTCAACAAGAACCAGAGATTCCAACTGTTCTGGCTTTACGCCAGTTTTGTATGTGAATGACTCCCCATGAAATCTCATTCTGTGGCGGGTGCTCCAAGAGGAATTTGTCAGCTGTAAATCACCTCTACTCTACAGAAGCAGCTATTTTGACACTGAATGATGGGGTATCATTCTGTAGGCAAAGGAAATGAATTACTGATTTCATGCAAATGATTTTACCTGCTTACAAACTAAAATGTCACTTGTTTCTCAGTCTTTCAAACTAGTAATGTATAGACATACAAGTGCAGCATAATGTTATTTTTTTAACTGCAAGGAACATCGTGTTGGATTTCCTCCCATGGTATAAGCTAGTAACCTCTGCAGAAGAACCTAAATGGAATAGCTTTTATACAGAAGGCTGGTAACACTGATCACCTAACTTTTTCTGTCTTGATAGCTATTACGAGGAAATATCCAGGCTGCTGGTCAGGTTCATTTACACAAAAAAATGAAACACTCCTGTTGACACTAGTCATCATACTTCATCTGTATGTAATCAAGGATGTGAGATAGGATCCTTCAGAGATCAACTGTCCCATCAAGAAAATACATCCAAAGAAAGTAGGATCACACTCTAGGAATATTGTATTTTGGTTCTGGTTGAGAATGAGTTCTCTCCAGCAATTCCAAAAAGAATCTTGAACTAAATAGATATAATTTTAGATAGATATAATTGAATGAGATGATTTCGGTTGAAAAGTGCTAATTAACAAATTCTAGATAAATGAATCACAGGCAGAATACTTATTTATTTTTGATCTTTATAGCTTTGGGAAAGGATATGCCTGAGATCTTCAACGAATATCGCTCAGATACCTGTGTCACATATAAACCCTACCTATGACGTCAAGAAAATAATTTCTTACTTTTACATGTGTAGGTTTTTAAGGAGATTTTTTAACAAGCTTAAGCTGTCTACAATCTTCTTTTGGAAAGCAGAGTTTAGGATACTTACTAAAGGATTAGGATGCAGCAGATTTGGTCCCCTTCAAGATATGACCACTGCAATGGACTGAAAAGTGCCTTGTCACTGTAATGATGCATCAGCATGTGCTTGGTCTCTCCTGCTTTGAAAGATTGCAGCAACTGAGCTGAAGCAGCGTCCCAGTCTGGCCACGGGTACGTGTCACTCCTGGGTTGCCAGCCTACCAGGCAGGAGATGATTTTGGGGACTGTTTGGAAGGTTCAGCAGGGGGACATCCAGCTCACCCACCTTTTCCTTCTCTTACCTCCCGCCGGAATACATGACAAAGCATGTTGAGAAATATTGTCCCACTACATACAAAAGAACCCCAAGGGTATGGAACAGTGAAGCTCAGAAGGAAATGGATCGAGATGTACAAAAATCTCTTCTTCTTTGCACACCCTCTTAGGAAGGAGAAATCATAATCGTCATGGTTTCCAGAGAGCAAAGTATATATGACCACTCAGCCCCAGTGCAACTGTGCGTGGTATAAGTTTGCAAGAGAGCACCAGTACATCTCTGTCAAATGATGAATAGTCCCCCCAGCATCTCCCAGTCCTTCAGAGTGCTGTACTGTGCTGCTTCCATAGCAACCAGCAGTGCTCAGGATGGGGCCACGGCGCTGCAGAAGTGCCTGATGCTCGGCAAGCTGGAGATACACTGCTGCAAGCTGACTTCCCCTTTTCCAGCCATGTAACTGTGGCAAACTGGAAGAACATAAATACTGCCATAACAACCATGAGGCTATTTAATTTCCTGTAAATGGCTAAAGGGATGAGAGAGAGAAGGGGAAACCAAAACATCTATTGAGGAGTATTTGCTGTTGCTGTGAGCATGAGAGGGAGTTCTGGATTTGTGTTTTGGAAAACCATGAACTTTCCCAGAGGGTTACTTAAATATTTGAAGCTACAGTGATCTCAAATATGCGCTGATGTATATTCTTATCAGAAATCACTGTAGAAGTTATGCTTATGCTGCACTCAGTAAAGCACATGTTTACAGTTCATTTCATTTTCCTGTTGAAAATGTATAAGCATATCACTTTCACCTTGAAAAACACTTACAATGGCAAAAAAATGACATAGCTTATTTAGAAAATGGTTTTGTAAGAATATTTCTGTATATCTTTCAACTTTAAGGGAGGATATGACCTTAAAAAAGAATGGGAAGTAGAGATTTCACAAATCTTTTCTTCTTTTTTGATTCGTAGACTCCACATATTATACAGAACTTAATATTCAAAAAATCTGGTTGCTTTTATACCCTAAATGTATTTAAACATACTAGCTATCCTTAATAAGCCTGGGAGCATTATCTGTCCAATATGTACTTATCTTCTTATTTATTTGAGTATAAATATTTTTTCAAGAGACAGTAACTTTTATGCAAGGCCAACATATCACATTCCTTATCTATTTCTCTTATTGTTCCTAGAAGGTTAACTCAGAAGTTTTGATGGTCCTATCTACAGCATCCTTCCCTCGCAAAACTTTTGTCACATCACAGCTGAAGGGGCAGCAAACTGTTAGTTGGAAGCAGAAAAGTACTGGTCAGACCTCGGTCAGAGAAGGAAGCAAGAGCATCTTAATTTTTCATATCATCTTATTACAGTCACAGAAACTAGTAAATGCAGAATGTCCTAGGAAAATGTGAAATTAGGTATTTAGGCCTTAATTCCAGAAGGTATTTTAAGGTTCAAAGGAAGTATAGTATATCCTTATTTCTCAGCTAAGCACAGCACCGTTAAATGTGCCTGTAAATACTAAATGAATTAAATAGAAGATGTTGGGTTTTTTTAAATCTGTGTAAAACAGATTTGCTTCTGACTGGCCTGCTATAACAGACTTATTCAGCAGAATAAGCCTGATCTTATTTCAGCTAAGTATTTCGGTCATAGCTGAACTTTGAGGATATGCATTAGTCACGCAGAATACAGGTGTACGCACTCAGTGGCTAAGATGAACTGAGCTACTTGGCTGATATTGGGTTTTACCAAAACAGATTGTTGCTTTACTGCTACTGGATCAGAATATGAATTTCTGTTAAATAACACATGAAAATTAGTATTTATTTAAAACAATACCAACATGCACTCTTCACTTTCCTATTGTCACTAAGGTAGCACTCCCTGGCATCCCTGGGACCCACCTTTCCCATCACTTTCAACTGAAATTCTCAAATAACACTTTGGAGCACACAAAAAACTGTCTGAGTAGCTACACACAGCTGCCAGTGAGAAGAAAAAGCTGAAAGGTGAGAAAATACAGAAGTGAGAAAGAACCAATTGCAGTAGACATTTTTATCTGACAGAAACTGTGCCAGAATAAAGAAGACAAGGAACAAATAGTTGTAAAGAGCAATACACTAACAAGGGTGGATACAGTTGGAAGTACTTGGGGACGTGCATACATGTGTCTCTGAGTCTTTGCTCCCTTGAGGTCTGTGTGAAAAAGCCACAGACTGGTACAGCAGTACTGACTCTGAGGTACTTTGGGAAAAGAGTAAGAAATTTGCATCACATTCAATAAATTCCAATATAGTTCTGGTTTTACCGTAATTGTCTAGCTCTTTCATATCAAATAGCCATTTGGTGACACCAAGACAGGACAAAAGCCAAGTGTAGTGCTTAGAAAATGGGAAATATTGTGAAAAGAAAGGGAACGAAAGACCTAGAGACGCGCAGTTTTGCATTTTATTTTTCTCTCATTCACACTGTTAAGAGCTAAAAACCATGTTCCTACAGTGAGGCGCACACACAGAAAACAACATTTACATGGTGATTGTGAATAAAATATAGAATATATTCTGAATACAGGTAATTCCTTTTAATCTAATAACAGCAAGACACCCATGATCATCTTTACTGTTCAATTAATAGGACACTCACCACATTGGTTTTGTTTGTGATAATTGTTACTCTTTCAGACAGTGCCCAGGCACAATTTGGTGTCCAACAGATAGATTGGAAGCACCTTGCTGTTTTCAGGGAAGACTGACTAGATGGTAATAAGCCATGCACTTGCTCTTCAGGGGTAGGAGATGTTCTTGGTTATACTAGTTCACAGCATGTGTCTCTCTCTCTCTTTCTCTCTGACTTTGACCAGAAGAAGTACTATCCTGAACCTAAGAAACATTTAAATGTGATAGTTTTGTCAGATTTGAGATGTTCGCTTAGAATGCCTCAGTTATGATAAGTCTTCCTTTTGCAGCTGGGCACTTTTTACTGAAGTTCTCCTCCTTCAAAGACAACATTCCGTTTTGATTTTCTTTCTGACATAAATACATTTTTACTACTTCATCCATCACTGATGTTTTGCATGTTTTTTTTCCTGTTACAAGTTTATTTAAAACCCTTTAGAAATAAAGATTAATCAAAGTTTTTATTTCAGTTTTCTAAAGTATTTATTTATTTGCCTAACACAGTTTCAAAATAATAAGACACTGAACACACTGTACAGTCAGTATTTTCATTATTCTAGGCTTATTCCAGCAACTGCTTTGCAATGAGCTCAATTCTGTAGGCTACTAAGCAACCCTGAGAAAATTAAGAAGATCCTCAGTTTCCCTTTGAGTCAGAGAAAATTTGTCAAAATAGTTTTGTGCGCTGCAGAAGTAGTTACAGCCTTGATTATGGTAATTATACTGTGATCTGACAAGCTTTCCCTGTACTTTAACAGTAGGCTGCATTAGAGATCCACAGAATATTTACTCCTCTTACAAAAGGATTTTGGAAACCTTGCTGAATTTCAAAGGGTTTCCCCTTCCTGAGCTGAGTCACTCTGCAGGAGGCATAAGTACGTACCAACATAACTGCTAGCTGTAATAATAACACGAGTAAAACGTCGCTGAGCATGTTACACATTATGGGCAAATCCAAATTGCCATGTAAGGCAATTTAAATGTACAGACAGTTACTTCCAAAAACACAGAGTAACATAAGCCCTGCAAGGTACTGAAAATTCAACTTTATCAGCTGCAAATTTGCAAGCAATTCATAAACTTCAGGGTTTTTTCAAAAGCTCTTTCACAAGTGCATAAAAAATGTTCTCAATGTCAGTAATAAATGACAGGCAAGGAATTTTGGCAGCAAATGTTTCAGCCGTCCTCATGAAATGGATGAATATTTCCCTCCTTACATTAATTCATGTTACAACACGTACACGAGAGAATGATAATAGGGTTCTTCCCTCATGCTTGTCATATATAAAATATTGTACCACTTCATAACATTAAAAGAGTGAGTAAGGCCAGATATCACTTAAAAAGAAAAGGGAAACCTAAAGTTTGAAAGGTAATATCTTCAGTGTGAAATGTAGTATTCATGAACTCTGTCAAATACCAACCTCATCTCAAGTGCTGGCTCCTGCTAATTCATACTGACAGCTGTTCTTATGCTTACCTTGAGACATTTGGTTTTAAATGTCAGACTGGTTGGATCTTACTTCTTCCCTAGACGTTCACCAACAAGATGAGGAACATGTTAGCTAAAAAAAAAAAAAAAAAAAAAAAAAAAAAAAAAAAAAAGTGCAAATTTGAAATGTGTGAAATGTTCTCTAAGGAGATTTTCTTTCAGAGAAAAATTATCCAGAGTATATTATCTCTTTCTGTACTCCTGCAATTGCAAAATAGAGAGGGTTTCATGTGTACAGTATCTACCACATGTAGAATGATAATTGTCTGCTAATACATTTGTTTTTATAGCACATGCACTAACATACAAGGGTTCTTGAGAGGAGGTGTGGGCATGAAAATACTGATCTCAACCCTTCCATTCCCTGTGGGTGTCTGAAAAATCTGATATCTGCCTCATCCCTGCATGTTCAGTGGCTACTTCAAAGACTAGAGGCTGATCCAAAGCCTATGAGAACTGGCAAACCTCTTTCTCTTAAATTGGATGATCTTTTAATTTTGCATATTTGTGACAGTGTTGAGTATCTTTCTGTGAAATGGTCAGATTTCTTATGCTCTGAAGATTTATTCTTACAGGGGTTTGAAAAATTTGTCTTGGACTCTATATTGCCCCTTACAGTGAGAGAAATGAATGTCCTTGTCCATTAGGAAATTAATAATCATCCATTTAAACAGCTTTTTAACTCTCAACAGGTCTGGTCCCTCCTCCTCCTTTCTTTTAAGTCCTTTAAGTAGTGCCGTAAGAGAGCAGAAGTGAACATAAAGGAATAGTGGAAGTCATTTGCTTCACATTGAGACTAGCTGCCTTCCCATGCAGTGTGTTTTCATAAAACCCTCAAGGTTTATGCCCCTTTATGGGGCATGTGTGGGGTATACATCCACCAGTGTTATAGAAGAGTTCAAACTAGATGATCTGAAATATCTGAATGCACTAGAAGAACATTTTCTGTCTTTGCCTGCCTTGTCTATTTAAACTCATATTTTTGACAGAGATTAATCATTTTGTATGCATCTTCTCAGCATGTTATGGAATGAAATATTGTATTAGGGACAACAGGGTCACAATGGAGACAATTAAAAGCACCATTGGAATATTCTTTGACTTTTTAGTCTGACATATCTTGGCACTAATGTTACCTTGTGTCAGGCCTTCAAAGAGATTACACTTCAGTAGAGACTAGGGTTAGTGCATTTTTTCTAAGCAGATAAAAGTAATCAGAATGTGCAACAAGCCACTGCTTGAAAGCTTAGCACCAGATTATGGTTGACTTGGGTAAACCCAGGAAGCCGTGCTTCCTCCTATTGAATTTGAGAGTTAGTAGCTGGCACTTATTTAGTTTTCCCTCTCTCCTTCCTCTGTGCCTGTGCTAAATGACTATCCCCAACCATTTTCCCACTGTCTAGAATGAAGTACAAAAGTCTGTATTTCTGGCTGGCATTATATTGGCCATTGGCTTCAGAAAATGCTAAAGCTAAGTCAGCTGAGAACCTCTGGGCTGTCATCCTGGAGGCTGCTAACCTGTGTACACCAACCATAAGCAATCAGAAACCAGTGTCAGTGCACACTTTAAAATTAGTTGAACACTGCTTGGACAAGAACCATCAAAATAAAAGAATGCTATGAGAGAATTAGCTTACAAGAGTCAGCAATCAAAGCACAGCAGGTACTTACAATTTTCAAATTCTTCTGTGTTAAACATCTAGCTGTTTCCCTCCATATTATGATCCCTGTACGATGCTTCTTGAAGTTCAATATTTTCCTTAAAAGATGCCAATCCTGTTTGGAGATGTATGCAAAACCTCACACTGTAGCTTTCTCAAGAGATTTTGTAACCATCCTCTGCTGGTTGTGTAGCGTTATATACTGCTACGTGAAGGACCTGAAGCTGTTGCTGGCTCTCATACAGATTTGGCTATATTCAATTTCTCAGGCATGTCTGAGCTGCACTTTGTCATTGCACTGTCACTGATCAAAATGCTAAGTTTTGTTCCGCAGGAATATGCACAACTGAATTTATCCTTAATTTGAGTTAGAACCAGGGTTCACTAATGCTGTAAGCAGACACTGTTTCACAACCTGTACAGTTTACCAAACTCATAAGTAGACTCCCTGTTCCTTTATGAACATGATACTGGTGGGTCACCATGCCACTGACATACGGAGATATCCTACATACAGCTTAGATTGAAAGACTGACTTTCCCTTCCACTAACACTGAATATCAGTTTCAGACAGCAAACCCTTAGCTAAACCCTTTTATCATAAAGATCTAGTTTTTATTTTACATGTTTTTCTCAACTTTTTTATTTAGCAGTAGTTTTAGTGTATATGTTGCTTAAGTCAATAAGGTCAATAACTTGCCTATTTTAAAAGGCTGGCTTATATCAAAACAGGTGCAGTACCCTTACTAATACATACCGAGGGAATTTATAGCTTAAAGGTTTTCCTGTGTGCTGTCTAATTACAGCACAACTAGAAAGGCTATAAAATAAAGCTACAAAATGAAGTGTTAAGACATGAGCTTTACAGCTGGAGACTAGGTAAAATGACAATTGCAGGTAGGCATTCATCTATACATTTAGAAAGGAAAGAACGATAGAATAAATGAAGATTAAAGAAGACTAATTTAGGTGGGAAAGGGATTGTAATTAATGTCATAATCCAATTTGTTTTCCTTCCTGACACATGCAGAACTAAATATGCCCATTATCATATGCTTTGTCTGCACAGAATCTGTGTTATATGCTATTAAGCATTGTAAATGATATTGTAATAGCCAGGACGAGGTTAAATCCTGTTTCAGCTGTGTGACTAAGCCTGATCCCCAGTTTATTGGTTTATTTGGCCCTAAATTTCCTAGCAGTGCTTCTAGAAACTGAAGCTTCCTAAAGCCATAGCTGCCATTTCTGCTGCTAACTGCAGAGCTATCAGCAGTGATCTTCAGTCCTGCAAACATCAGATTTCCTAGTTTGGCTAGATAGCCTCTAAAAATTTTCACTTGAAACTGATGGTTCAGGCCTAATAAAACTATAGTTAAATGCAGCTATTTATGGCAGTGAATTGCTTTGTACGTAGGAATGACTTTAGCTATGTCATCTGACTCTCAGCCTCTCCAAAAACTTTAGGAGTAGAAAGGTGCCTTCATCAAGAGTGATAAGGATGTGATGATTTCTGGTGACTGGAACCATAAGCAGTGAAGTTAAGGTACAAAATCCTTATGTAGGAAAAATATAAGATCTTTAGTCATATCAGTGATGTTAGTAGCTCTCATTCTTTCTTCCTTTAGTGAAAGTCTTAACATTTTATGTAAATACAGGATATTTAAGAGGGAAAAATGAAGCTAGACTACTTTCTAATCCAGTGTAGAAGGTTGGTAGCTCAGAGGTTAAATCTCTGCTACTTTGCATGACAGAAGAGATTTGAATATATGTCATATAGGTCTTAAATGGCTGTACTAATTACTAGATTATTGAGGCCAGAGGGCAAGAGGAACGCAGGCATGATGGGACAAAAAAAAAAAAAGTCATTTCAAGCTCTCTCCTAGCAGAACATTCACTTACTTCATAGTTCAGTTCCAGGAACTATGGCTCCTGGTTAACCAGCTGTTTGGTTACATTATGCTGAACTATTCTTTGTGATCCAGTTAGGTTTTTCTTTTTTTTCCTAAATCAAATTGTTAGTGCCATCTTCTATCCAGAATTTGTTTTCTGTGCCTGTTTAGTCTGAACTTTTGTAAAATGTGATTTTCTTGTTATATTTCTCAAGAATTTGTATAAAATTATGTAGGACCTTCTTATAACACCTTACTTAAAATCCGGAAAGCTTAAGTATTTTACACTATATAAATATATGTTTCACAACTTCAAGATCTTGTTTCCCACAATCCTGTTTCAGAGCAACTTTCATTAATAGGATGACTTGTGTTTCTGCAACAAGCCTCAACATTTCTGTTCCCATAAATTAACAAATCACATGGAGAAGACAACTACTAAATAGGTTGTTTCTCAAGAGGCTGGGTGAGGCTTACCCTTGGAAAGCAATACTGCAAGCCAAGGACAGTATGTATAAATGCACTTCATTGAGTACATTTTTCACTCCACAGAGAGCCATCAGCCCTCCAGGCAGATTCCTCCCATGTTTTCTCAGCACACCCATAAATCCTGAAATCCCTCCCACTGAAAAAAAAACAACAAATGATACTTACTCCAAGGCAAGCACAGCAAATCAGCTGATATGGCCAGCAGATCTGCTTTTATTAAAGACAGATGAATGTGTGGGTTGATCCTTGAGAAAACATCACAAGCTTCTTGCTGACAGTGAAGAAAGACGTAATTTGATGCTTGAGTTTTATTATTTGCAATGGCCAGCCTTTTCGTGTTCGAAAAGAAAACACAAGCTTTCTCAAATCAGTGGAGTGGGGAGAAAAAGGGTGCTAAAAAGGACAGATCCTCAGTACCTACCACAGGCTGAGCAAACAAACTTTCCAGAGGAAGTCTTAATTTCCAGAGCTTAAGGAGATCCCTGTAGCAAACAGTGCTGACAAAGTGTATCTACATCATCCATTCATTAATCTGTATTACTTCTTTTAGTGCTTCTGCTGTTGAAGCCAACTCTGTGATTGCAGTGCATTTGCTCTGGAAGGATTTCTGCTGTATCATGCACTAGGGAGAAATAACTGTTGAGTACAATTTAACTCTCTAAGCTGAGGGGAAAAAAATGAATAGTAATTATTCCCACTTGCTTGCCTTTCAGGAAATGTGCATTTTAAAGGCTCATGTAACTATAAAAGCAGTTGCATGCTGAGCAGTTTTGAAAGATTTTTAAACAGTTTGAAATTCATGATATTTACTGCCTCACAAGGACCACTGACAACTAGGATGGGTTTGGATCCACTATTTACTTTTAATAAATCAGACATGATTGAAACAGGAAACAGAAGCCTGAATCTCATGATTCATCTGCCTACATATGGTTTCTCAGTATCAGGATCATAAACATTTGCATTACTGGAAGCTTTCATGCATAAGAGGATTCTCTCATACACATAACACTATCTGCTAGTCAACAAGTCTGAGAGAGACTCAGATGCAGAAAGCTCTTTCATCCTAATTGGAGCACTAATTATTTGTGGCCATGAATTTCATTCCTAGGCTGGAGAAGTGTATAAAATATCCTCCACTTCCAGGAGTGTGCTACCATAAATTGAATATAGAATAATATAATTGTTGCTGGAAGGGACCTTTGGAGGCTGTTCAGTGCAACACTACTAAAAGCAGGTGTAGCCTCAAAGTCAAATCAAATTGCTCAGTGCTTTTTCCAGTCAAGTTGAATATTTCCAAAGCTGCAGATCCCACAGTCTCTCTGGGCAACATGTTCTGGTGCTTAACCACTCTCATTACATTTTTTTCCTTATATCTAGTCAGAATTTCCATTGCTACAAATTATGAATGTTGCCTCTTATCCTTTCACTGCACATCTCAGAGAAGAGTCTGGCAGATCACAAAGTTATTAAAGAAAGAAATTAGATTCCTTTCAGGTTTTTCTTCTCCAGGCTAAAAAAAGCTGGGACCTTCAGCCTTTCCTCATATGCCCTGTGCTTCAGGCATGTGTCCACTTCTTTCGACCTCTGCTGGACTTTCTCCAATTCATCAATGTAGCTATAATACTTGGGGAAGGTGCCAAAACCGGGTGCAATGCTCCAGATGAAGGCTCATGAAAGCTTTGTAGAGGGTGATAATCTACCCTTTTGGCCTGCTGGATACTAATTGCTTATTAGCATGTCCAAGTACACACTTATTCTTCATTTCTGCAATGTCATACCATTGTCTTATGTTCAATCACAGTCCTCCAGGACTCCTTGCAGAGATGCTTCCTAGTCAGTCAGTCCCTATAGGCTTTGTATTAGTTCTCATTCAACCTCATAAGTTTTCTGCAGCTTGCTACTCCAGTTTGTCAAAGTCCCTCTGAGTGGCAGTAATGTGAATCTGAAGGAGTAACCCATTCCATCATCCAGCCTGTTGTTGAAGATATTAAACACTAACTGTCACAGTATCAGCTCCTGAGGAATGCCTCTCATACTTGTCTGCTGGTCATACTTTGAATCATTTATCAACACTTCAAACACTGTAGTACAGCCAGTCTTCCATTCACTTTACAGTCCACCATCTAGTCCATATCTCTCAATTTGGCTACAAGGATGCCATGAGACATCTTGTCAAAAGCCTTGCTAAGGTCAAAGACCCTCCGCTCTCACTCACTGAGCCAGTCATTTCATCATAGAAGGCAACCAGTTTGATCAGATGTAATTTGCCCTCGTTTCCTTGTTTCAGAAATTCAGCATAATTTTCTGGTTTCTCTCAGTCACCTTCTTGTCCTTCACGTGTCTGGAAATGGCTTTCAGGAGGACTCTTTCCGTAGTCATCCCAGGAGTGATTTGAGTCTGATTGGCCTGTTGTTCCCTGGATCCTTCATCTTGCCTGTTTTGAAAATAGCTAAATTTGGTCTTTTCTAGTCATTAGAAAACACCCATGGCCACAGAATACCGATCCCTGCCAGCAACACCAGCCATACAGCCAGTTGTTGGTCCACAGGATCCACAGCTGCTCCCTGACTGCCTCCCCTTGACCAGCAGGGTTGAAAACTTTGCCCTTCATTCTAACCCCAAGGACCATGTAGTGACCCTTGACAGACTCAAGGTCTCCATTGCCAGTGTCACTCATACCCACACAGACAAGCAGGAATCAGTAGCAGCCCAAGCCCTGGATGAACCTTGGAAAAGTCTCCACAGTATTCCAGTTCTGGGGCGCAGATGAGCAGAAAGTTTCCCAAGACAACAAATCCAGTTGGTGGATGGCTTTCACCATCCTTTACAGAAAGACCATCATTACCCTTCCTCTCTGAGTCCCTGGCTCCATCACCTGGGTTAGGCATGACCAGTCTGGGTGCCTCCTCAGCAGTGAACATTCCTTCTCCTCCAGACCCCATTTTTCCAACCAAACACCTCTAAGGAGAAACACATATTTTTTTCTGGCAGAAGTCACTATCTTCCAGCTCTCATTGTTGATGGAGCCCTTGTTCTCCCCCCACTCAAGCACAGCCACTGGCTGTCCTTCCTTCTGGGCAACATGAGGCTGGGATTCTTGCCCTTACAGGGTCTTTGCAAATAAACTATTGGCCTCCAAGTTGTTGTCCCTGCTGTGACATGATCTGCTCTCCTCTCTCAGCCCACTGACTAGGTGGTCTACTAATGTCCCCAGATCACAGCTACAGTAGATGAGGCTACTGTTGCCCCAGCCTTGGCCCTGACACCATCCCTACCTGCAGCCCAAGGCCTGTACAGCTCTGTCCTCCTCCAGCACATCCACCTGGGTTAATTACACTGTCTAATCCACTTTAAAAATGACAATATTTTTTTGTATCTCTTATTCTAAAAAAATTATTTCAAAATTCTCCATTTCTTGTACAAAAAGTAAATACATACTTATATATGTATCTATAGATGTATATATGTATAAACACAAATACACACATGCACACACACACAAACTGGGTTTTTTTGATTAAAGACAAAAAATAAAGTCAGCTGTGAAATTGCCACTTCTGCAGTACTGAAGTAAATTGTCTTGCTCCCCTTTCAATCTTTGAACCTTGGTTACAAAGACTGTAAAAAGACACACAGTATAATAATCACCTATTGAAGTTACAAATTTCTATGTGAAAAATGTTTTATGTTCTTTCATGACATGTCTCATGAATTGTTACCCTGAAACTATTTCCACATAAGTTTTGAATTTCCCACCTTGCTGTTCTGGCAGCTTTTGAAGCACTTTTCTTTGTAATGTGCAGCATCCAATCTCGAAAAAAATCTCTGTACTCTAGTGGATGTTGAGTCTGTTTAAATGCCCTGAGCACTTTCAGCTTTCCAGTTTCCTGTGTCAAAATTAACACCAAAAATGGTTTTGTTAAAGTTCCTTCCACTTCCACAATTTGCATTCTTCACCAATGCACATTAAAGAGTTTATAAAAATCCATCATGGACCCATTTAAAGTATGTGATTAACTGTTAATATGAGACATTAATTTGCAGTGCTTTGATAGAAATGGTGTACAATTATATTTGATGATGGCAATTCATAATTACCATTTTTGTTACATTTTTGAAATACAGTATGGCAACTGCTAGATATTAAAATCTTCTATATAAGTTTAAGAAATAAATGCTGATGTAAGGCTTATTGTCCTGTCATGATCACCATGACTGATTGTTTATGTAACTCTTCTCAGGTCTGCCCATCTGTAACTAAACTATATAAAATGTAACAGTCTTTTTAAAATATTTTGGATATTTTTTTCTCAAGAAGCACTCATATGGAAATTGTTTTCAATAAAAAGGGTCTTGGTACTCGGTGGACAGAAATACTGTCAGGCTACAGAGACTTTTTGCTTCTATCTTTTGATGTTGAAATTAGAAAAAATGCCATCGATTCAGTCATTGTGCTGGTTTTACTAAAAAGAAAAAGTTTGCCTAAAGAACTATTTAATGCAAGATGAAAAGCTAAGACTGAGCTCATGTTCAGTTGTAACTACAGAAACCACATCTGACCTATGGGAAAAGTTAGGAAAAATAGGAAACTTCTAGACCACATTATGCAAGTTTCTCTGAAACTTATTGTATGACTCATTATCTTTCTCCATTCTGGAAGAGATACATAGAACAGAAAAAGAGATACAGGTAAGCAGGGCTTTAATAGCATTTAGACTCTCTCCTTCACTTTTATCAGTGAAGTTTATCTGTATATTATCTCAGAAAGAAATTTACATCAAAAATTTTCCCCTCTTTAGGTACAAGAATGACTAAGGCCTCAAGATGGAAGAGTTTCTTTGTCAGGTTTCTTTGGGTTTTCCTTCTGCTGTATCTTACTGCTCATCAGAAATATTTTACTGCAATACTAATGTTTCAAAATTCAAACTCCACTGATGGTGCAAAGAGATTATATTGATGATGGTTAGGATATTACACAACTCTAAATTGTTTTAATGTTTAGTAAGTAGTTCTGAAATTTTGAAAAGAAACAATCTTTTATCTTTTTTGAAAAGTCCAGTTTCTGGGGAAAAACAATTAGATGATCGGGTGTGATTAATTTATTCACTCATAATATAGGACAGAAGTTAAGTATTTATCAAAAAAGATTAAAAACAAAATCTGGGTTTATGACTTCATTTTCAAATTTATAGCTTTTAAAGTATAAATTGGTCAAAAAGTGGGGAATAAAACTAATAATCTCAGTTCAGAATCCTTTGATTCATATAGTTGTACTTCCGGAGGAGAAATAAATGTATTTACCTCATGTGTGCTATTGGACCTGAATAGTGAACAACATGGCTTTTAAATGAGGGGGAAGTCTGGTAGATGGTTTTTTGGTTTTTAGAAGTCTTCCGTAGTCGGGAAAATAATACTTTTTCCAGAATTAGTTTTGAATACACCTTTAAATAGTCACAGGAAAGTAAAAAATTAATATACACATATAAACCACACATGCTTAGTGATGTATACTTATATACCATTACTGAGTTTGTTAAGTAAAGCAGAGAAATGAAAAGAAATAACCAAGTTATTGTTAGTGTGCAATCATTATAATCTCCCTTCTGCACAGGGCTTTTTTATATCTTCACTTTAGAAATGATCCCTGAACTCCTGTCTCATTCATTGCATATGGTGGCAGCAAAGGCGGATGGGTATATTTTCTCTGCCAGCCATTTGTGTTGGCAGTGTTGTTTCCTTGTATAATTAATAAAAAACTTATAGTGGAGAGAACAAAAAAGAAGCATCAATTCTTAATAGTGATCAGCATGATCACAAGTGAAGAGGAAGACCTTGGTTCAAATTTCTGCTCTGAATAAATGGTCATGAAGTCACAGTCTGACCACTAGTCTTGCAGTCATCCCCTATTCTGCTTTCTTGCTACTCTGCCAAGGCTGTAACAAGTTACAGGATCCCCATTACTGTAGATCTAAAAATTATACTTTTAAACAGATATTTAGATGGCAATTGCTATGTAGAAGGCCAGTGGCAGACCTATGCCAAAGACCATGGGGAAGACAAAAAGTGATCCTAACAAATGAAGTTTATTTGGGAGCTGCCTTACTGGAGGAAGACATTAAAAGCAGCTTTTGCCTCGTGCTCTGGGATGCTCTGCCTGCACTGAGCAGTGATAGACAGACTTATCCAGAGAGTGCAAAAGGAGTGTTTGAACAGCATCTCATGAATCCTGAGTTACCAGCAGTGTTGCACATGATTCCCTGTATTGGCTTGCAAGAGGATCTGGCTTAGTTAGAAGCAATATTTCCTTTTAACTGAAGGAAAGCAAAGAGGTAGGTTGACCATGTTAGTCACGGGAGCAATCAATTTATCTTTCCCCTACATCCTTCCTTTTTGTAGTGCAAATCAAGAGGCAGACACAATTAAACTCTTCACTTTAAACTTAGATTTAAATTTTCAATTTAACTGTTGGTCAATTTACATGTATATCAGGTTCTTTACACACAGACTACAACTGCTGTTAACTGTGAGAGTAATAACGTTGAGGCAGCTCCTATAGGGGGAAAATGTTAGCATTCAGCTTTCTAATTATTAACAAGATTAATCTTCTCTCTTGCTGTTTTTAGAATTCCAATCAAACTATTTAAAAATTTAGAACCTGCTCCATGGGAAAAAGAAATCTTAATTGGGCAGGATGTGCAGATTTTCTACACTTAATTGAGGGTTCAGGTTAACTACTCCTTGCCAATGCTGTTGTGAACTAGGGGAGTTGCTCCTTCTGCTTCCCCTGTAATAGAGCAAGAGACCTGGGTTCAAGTCCCCAAAGAGAATTCACAAATGTGAGGTGATTATAATAATTATCCACAGGATCTCTGTGTACAGCAGCAGTATAGAAACGTTGCAAATTGGATGCGTGATTGAAAATGGGACCGTTCAAGACTTAAATGTCAGAACAGTAGACAGTGTTATGATAAAGGTCTCAAAATCTCTTGAGCATATCAGTCATTTACTCCTAGTCCACTTAAATACAACAGGCATCTTTTTTTTTTCTTTTCCTTTTTTCTTTTCTATGAGGACAGTTCCCAATGGAGGTAAATGTGAGTAAACATAAAAAAAATAAAACCGAAAAAAAATAGAAACCCCCAAACAAACAGAGCAAGGCAAATACATAACAAATAAATGTAAAAAAGAAAGTTTACACATATAACACTCCCTGGATTAGTCCATAGGCCATTTTTACGTCCTTCCTTTTACTCACACAAATCCCTGCCAAGCTCTTCTGCTTTGATGCTCACAGAAAATCATACAACCACTGATGAGAAGACTGAGTTACAACCAAGGAGCTAATTTTATTAATTAAACTGAAGTATGGTGGTGGGGAGTTTCTTAGAACCATGCACAATACAACTGAAGCAATGCTAATGACAAACACCCTCACACTGAGAAACTGACCTTCCACAGCCTATGGCAACAGAGGAAACCCTGTCTCCCACACAGTCTGCCAGGGAATTTTTGCCATTGCTTGCAAGGGCAGGATTGCAGCCAATAATTACAAGATAATTTCAACATCACCAGCAGTAGGGCTCCATCCTTTAGTCAGATCACACAGCAAAAGCCTTGAACTTGTCTTTATATATGAGGCCATTTTGTGGAAGACCTGGTACTCACAGGGCAGAAGAGGGAAGGGAGTAGTAGTATGTTTCTTCTTATAGCAGAATTTCCACAAAGATTAAGTTAAAAATTCTGCCGCACAGGAAAAAAAATAATATATATTGCTTAAAATATTTGAGTTTTAAAGCAATGGCTCAACCTGAAGAGCATAACAGGCATTATAGCTCTACAAGCTGCCTTTTTCTGAAGACCATTTATGCAAGGAGCTACTTAATTCAGTTGTAAACTGAATGCTTACATCTTGCTGAAAATCTGGTTGAGTGGTGAGTAAGTTTTATACCACAGTTGCCAAACTTTTCCATTCACGAATACTTCCATTTGCACTTCCAGGCTTGCTTCCAGATTTCCTAGTTTGGGAAATGCTTCTTTGAGACCTCGAATTAAAAGCATATGTTGAGATTTAGTTTGACCTTTAAAAATTGCAAAGTAGTTGCAGGAGATGATGAGGGGGCGATAGATGGAGGGGCAGGAAAAGTCAATAAGAAAGTCTGTTCCCCACCCACAAACAAAATTTTCATTCTAATTGCTTTTTTTAAACTGTGTTTTCTTTTTTGGAATGAAGCTTCCAGCATGCTGCTCTGTGTATGCATTTGTATGTGTCAATTTGCCAATTTTCCTATCGCCAATTAATAACTTTACCTATTGATCAATTTATAACAAGAGCAGAGCTCTCATTCCTCCAGATTTCATAAAAACAAAGGTCAAGCAAAAGGAAAAGGATTTTTTAGTGGTCTTTCCTCTGCAGAGTTGGCTTTTACCCATCACCAGTCACTACAGAACACACTTCTGAGATCTCCTTTGGAGATCCCACCTTCAGAGCAGCACTGCTTATTCCTTTCTTATTTTTCCTCCAGCCCCAAGGAATCCAGCTGCAAGACACAAAGCTACGGGAAACCAGGTTTTCTTAATTCCTCCGCTCAGGACATACGCATCAGTAATTAATATTGGGCAGGTACCTAAAGGCTAAATGTGACACAAATATGGCAGGGCTGGATTTGATGCCAGTAGAGGGAAGCCAGAGGTAAAATAGGAGAGCAGATCTCACTGATCCTACAGTGTCTGCTGGTGCCTTTAGGCATGCACTTGGGAGGTGAATGCATGATAATCCCTTTTGGATCCACTATAAAGAAATCTGCCAGATGAACCGCCTCAGGCCACCAGGAAACAAACTGAACTGGTTCAGATGATGACTGCAAACTGGAGGAATCTATAAAGGGCCTCTGTTTGTGACTCTATAAAACACTTAGACAGAAATGTTTCTGAGCATGATTTGTGAACCCCTCCTCTAGTCTCCTGGTTTCTGCGGCAAATGACTGTAAACCCAGATGATCAGTCTAACATATTTAGTCCTGTCCTTGAAAATTTAATTAAACTTAGAGCATAAGGTGATTCTTCACTTTGCCAATTAACAGTATTGTACTCTGTATCAGTTTCCATCTTTGGGCTGGTTTTCTATAGAGGCAAATTCAAATAAATAAAAAAAAAATTATAGGTTTAAAATTATGCTAGATTTTGCACTAAGATCAAAGCTACAGACATTGCAATTTAGCATCACCTGATCTCTAGAAACCCAATGGGAAATAAATGAACATTCATTTCTGCAGCTGTTTTGCTCAATAACCATAATAATATAGTTGTTAGACATAAACAGCACACATGAGTGCTGGCAGACCAAAAAAAGGATGCCAAGCTAAGTACCTGGTAAGCTTTCACATTCAAGTGTTTGCATGTAATATCGGTATTTCTCCAATGCAAATGACAGTAGATGACAGCCGTCAGTTAAGTGCATATGGTGCTCCAAATGAACAGGTGCTCCCACGAGGTGAGTTTAAGAACAATTTTTATTCCACCAGTGACTAAAATTTGTCAGTTTTCTGGACTAGAGGCAGGGAATACTTTTGATGTATGCAAGTGAGGGGGAAAAATACAGACGTGATTAAAGAAAGAAATAAAACAAAAGATTAAGCCTGAGGTTTTCAGTAGAGCCTAAGGGAGCTAACTTAGTTCAGAGGCCTCTAATTCCTTTAGGCTTTTTGAAATTCCCAGTCTGAGCACCACATAGTGACACTGATGACTGCATCATCACTTCTTGGTGTTACTCAACCAAGAAGTGACACTAAAGGAAGCTTGAGTAAGAGGAGCACTCTATGAGATTGCATTTTAAATAGAATTAGAGCCGTAACTGCCTCGTGTGATCTAGATCCATTCCCTGCATCCTACAGGGACCTTCACACCACCACTCACCTCTTTCGGGATGCACACGCACACACCCCATTCAGCTCTTCCTCTTCAGCTCAGTTCCTAATCAGAATATTTCTGGTTTTATTTCATTACTAAGATTTGCTCCAGATTGTGGATAGCTGCTAAGGAAAGTTAAAAATTACCGCGATACTTCTCAGGATACATTAGAAATGTCAATTTTAGATTTGTTGACCAATCTCATCCTGACTATACCTTCACAAAAAACTCATGGCATAGTGTAAAAGCAGGAGTCTGTGGGACCACTGAAGAAGAACCATCTTTCTGAAAGAAGTGAAAAGGTGTTTCTGATGAATTTAGAGACAACATGACATATTGTACTTTCTATGTCCATGCTGAGCAGAACTGCAGTCCATCTGATATGTGCCAAGTATCTTGGACTTACTTTACACACACATAAATCTTTTTGTGTAAAACATTCACAGAAGGTCAGCTGCATCCAGAACGTGTTGGACCTAAAGCAATGTGTTATATAATTAATCTGTGCATGAAAAAGTAAGCCTAATGTACAAAAAAAATCATCAGCTTTACTGTGAATTCATAGGGCATGCA
Source organism: Falco rusticolus (assembly GCF_015220075.1). NCBI lineage: Eukaryota > Metazoa > Chordata > Aves > Falconiformes > Falconidae > Falco > Falco rusticolus. The sequence continues at coordinate 64,094,171 of NC_051190.1, read as the reverse complement.
GGGTGGGTTGGATGTGCAACTATCAGACTCGCTTACTGTAGAGCTGATCTGCGTGTGTGTGGGGAAGAAAAGCCAGGATTTCTCTGGCAGCCTAAGTGGAGATATAGATCTTACACAACTTATGACCATCTGGAAAAGTCAAGGAAACAGATAAAACCCTCAAAAATTTCCTGCTAGAAAAAATGGACGTGTATTATGAAACATGCACAGTAGAGCTGAGACCAGGGATCAAGGAAAGCACACATCTCATGGGATCCTGGTACTTCAGGATCCAAAATACAAGGAAAATGGCTAAGATGTGTTACTGAGTTTTGCCTTTTTATACGCCTACAATTACGCACTTTGTAAATGTCCAACCTCATTACAGATATTAGATTCCTTATTTAGAACACCTTTAGGAACATTTCATAACATCTTTAAATTGGTGGGATTTTCCTCCTTTCTAATTTTCCATTGTCTGATTGAGAGGATGAGCCAGTTACAGCCTTTCAATTTGCTTCATTTCTTTGCGGTCATTTTGTTGTTTTCCACCATAATATCCTGCTTTATAGACACCTACAGCTGTCAGATTGCCTTCTGTGAGAAATACCAGAGCATCCTGGAACTACTCATGAAAAGTTACAGAAGGGAAAGTATGCTGGCTCTGTCATGAATATTTTTTTTGCAGAGTTTCAAGTATGGCTTTGCTTACTTAGCATGATCTCTGGCATCACACATAACTCTTCCTCTTGCCAGGTTGGTTACTTGAACATTCTTATAACTACACTGTGGAAAACCAGAGTACTTTCAGAGTGTCCCTGTTCCCATTTTATACACCTTTTTTTTTTTTTTCTTTTCCACACTTTTTCCATGGTACTTGTCATTTAAAATAACACAGGAAAGAGACTAACACTTAGGTTATCATTCTGTAGACTATTCATTCTTAGAGAAAAATTCAGATATGCTGTATTTTTTATTTCCTTCAACATTTGTCTCTTTTTCTTTCTTTCCCTAAGCTGTTTAAATTAAGATGATTTTTTTTTTAAAAAAATTTTGCTTGATATCGCAGTATTTGCTAAAATATTGAAAGTTTTGGCACTTAATTGTGTCTCATTTATATCAATAAAAATAATAGAAATGAGTATTTGCTTTCTTTGTTTACATTTTTTTCTTACAAAAATAAAAGTCTTTGAAGTCCAGATTTATCTGAATGTATCTTATTCCATTTATTCTGTAAATTCTTTAAGCAGGTCAGTGAGTAGAAGAGGCAATGTAATTGTATTATACCATGTGTGGCTGAAGTAGAACATTATCCAGTAAACATGTTCACAATCACTAACAGATAAATAACATCAGATATGTATAAAGCTTGAACAGGTACTGGCAAATCATTTAGGAGTGTTTGTGTTTGGGACAGCTTGAAACTTCAGTCTCTTGCCTCATCATCTGGAATGAAAATTTCCACACATACACACTGGAAAGATCAAAACAAAGAATTTGAATGAGATTTTCACATCAGTACTTTTTTTGTCATAACTCAGTTCAGATCTGTGACAGTGATGGCAGGGGAGGATTTTTCCTTTTTTATTCTGGTTGGAAGAAGGAATAATCTTGCATACGGGAACGTATTCACATAACAATACATAATTCACACTATGCTGTCATACACTACACAGCATGAAAATTGGGAGGGTTGAGTGCTATATTTTAAAAACACACACACACCCCCAAAAAAAGTCAAGAAATTAACTAGGTCTTACTGATAGACTTCATATTTTCACAAAGATCTGAGCTCTTCCCTAGGTTGGCTTTGGGAGTGCTCAAACTTGAAGTACCATTTGAGTTCAAAATGCATCTAACCTATGTGGATCCAGTTTGGAATCCAAAAACTAAATGTGAAGTCTTGTTGAAGGAATGAGGTTGTGTTCTGGCTCTTCAGAGCACTGAGTGGTTGAGGAAACCCTAGAGTAGCAGAAACAAGAAATAACCCAGCCCTGCACCACAGCTGAGTGCAGGGCAAGAGCCTCCCTGCAACGGGTAGTGGCAGCTCTCAGAGAAGCAGAAATCTTTTCTTAGTGTGTTACTGACACAACTGATATTGCCACATCACCTGCACTGAATTTCCACATCAGGTGTGGTTCCCATTTTGACCATATTTGGCCATGGTGACCCAGGAGAGCACTACCAGCCTCATTTTCTCCCAGCAGACCTGGATTCTGCATCATTCACTGGAGACTAGAAAAAAGTGTCATTTGGACAATGCCTTGCACCCACCTAACAGTTTTTTAAAATATTTTCCTGCGGAATTCCTGAACTGTGATAACAACCGTAAGCTTGCGATTGCAGATGCAGGAAGAGGACGCTAATCTGAAGAAAATAGAATAAAATAAAAATAGCAACCTGAAAGAGGTAAGTGTATCATTTGTATCCCTGTCGCAAACCAGGCATTTCATAAATCTAGCAGAGATTTGTTGCAGGTATTTCCCCGCACCACCCCCCCACCCCCCCACCCCCCCTTTATTGTAAATGTTGGCCTTTGCAGCTTTCTGAGAGAGGTCAAAATAAATGCAAAGGTGAAAATTTCATTTCTTCTCAGGCAATGTAGACCTTGGTATTAGCCCATACCAAGTTCCCTTCTGCATTTCCACAGTGCACTGCATTACAGGCAGATAGTGAATGGTCAGTGTTATTTCTTGTCATAGCTGCCTATCAATGATTTCCTAGCACAGTCGCTGTCTGATGAATACACTCATGAATATTAACACAGTAGAGAATTTCTGTAGTCACAGTTATAGAAAATATGAAATACGTCACAGAGAAGGAGAGAAATACATACTTGGAAAAAAAAAACCAAAAAAACCCCACCCAACCCAAAAACCCCCTCATAAATAGCATCCTAACTTGAGCACATAACCAGGTGTTAAAGTTTTGCTTCTGACTGAACATTAATGCCTGAAACAGATGTGGGAATAAGGCTGCTGGCTGTCCTGTTCAGGATGGGTATTTTGTAATTCATGACTCTGCAGCAAACAATTGCAGCTCATTTCTAGAATCACGTGTTTCCAAGGGATGTTATCATTTTATAGAATGTCAAAAACAAGTCAGATTTTGGAGCTACCCAAAGTGTCTAAAAACTGATACATTTGGTTTATATAACCATATACCTGTATCTCTACAAAAGGTAAAGTTTCATACATTTAAGAAAAGCATTAACATTTGAGCTAAGTGAATAATTTAAAGCTTATAATGTCACAGATATTTTCTTTTTCCTCTGGAACTAGATTACTATCTTCTAGAATGATTTTCTATGATGCTGTTAATATTGTTAATTTTAGATTTTATACCCTTCTTTTTTATCTCTGTGTGCTGACCAAGAGTGGGCCTTTACATAATTTGCATTTTCACTTTGACTGTTGGTGAAATTCACTTCCATGCAAAGGCCTGATAAGCACAAGGCATATGTTAAACCTCATATGTTTAATTTTATGGAGAATGAGATAGGGCTGTGTAAATAATGTGGGGAATTCGGAACTGGATCAAAACCAAATATCAATATAATAATGAACATGGCATGATCTAAACAATACTTTTCTTCCCAAACTAGTAGATACAAGGTGAATTTCAGAATAAACTGTTTCATGTCAGCTACTTGTTAAAAAAAACCTGAAGAAGTCAAAAAAATGGTTTATAAAGCTACCAGAGAAGTCTCCCTTTTACATAGTAACATATTTGCTCATTCCCTGTTGTTTTCTTTCCAAAACAAGCCTCAGACCAAGAGCTTTCACTATTCAAAACCATGCTGAAATACCAGTCTGGAGAGTCACTTTCACCTGTGTCTTGATGTTTGCTGGAGGTCTGGGTTGCCAGGCTTGCCCAGCACCAAGCGGAGTGGTTTGGCATTTAAACAATAAGGGTGAGTGCTGGATGCGTGCAAAACAATAAGGTTGATATTCAGGCCACTTACCTGGGAGGATTTTTAATCTCTCCTCCAAGCTGTGTTTAATTCTTTGTATACATTGGAACTATACCAACCCAAACAAATGAAACCGTTTCTTTCCAGAAAAGCATTGAGCGGTTGCTGGGTTCTGCCTAGGCTATGTTATGAGATGTTTAGGTTTGACTCCCTACATATAGATCTGAGCCTTGATCTTGCATCTCCACTGTGATTTTTGACTCCTCCATTGGTCAAGGAATTTGGATTAGTCTCATGATCAGCATCAACGTAAAAAGCACACAGTCATGGGATATGAACCTTCATTTAATTTAATTTTCATTATTTTTTTTGCTTTTCTTATTCTGCATTTTCAGTCACTGAAGAAATAACTATAAAGGATCTTTTTGTTTAGGTGTGCTCGTGTTGAAGACAGAAGATTGGTTTTCACACAGAATGGAAATCGGCTACAAAGGCTGACTAGTTGATCCAGTTCAGCCTGTCTGTCCTTAGAAAACAATGCTCATCTGGCGATGACTTTTGTAGGAAGAGAGACTGGTCCATTCTCAGAACAAAATAAATTAAAACATCAACAAAATGTAACTTTATAAAGGAAACAGAAAGGGAGAGGGGAGGGGAGAAAAAACAAAGGGAAGGGGGAATGGAGGGGAAAGGGAAAGGAAAGGGAAAGGAAAGGGAAAGGAAAGGGAAAGGAAAGGGAAAGGAAAGGAAAGGAAAGGAAAGGAAAGGAAAGGAAAGGAAAGGAAAGGAAAGGAAAGGAAAGGAAAGGAAAGGAAAGGAAAGGAAAGGAAAGGAAAGGAAAGGAAAGGAAAGGAAAGGAAAGGAAAGGAAAGGAAAGGAAAGGAAAGAAATCCAGGGACCTCAGTTTGAGGCAGAATAGTGTCAGTGTCTCAGTTGTATGCAATAAAAGGGCACTACAACGAAATATTTCTAAAATTCATTCTGTGAGGTTTACAGAATAACATTTCTTTCTTTAGGGATTTTCACCAAATGTCGGCTAATTATTCCTGACATTTATTCTGAGGTCCCATAGTGAAGAAGCACATGACCAGAAAGATTTAAGAAACTAATAATAGCCAATTTAAAATATTTACTGACTTGAACCTTGGAAGGTAGAGCCAGAGGCTTTCCCCCGTACCTGAGAAAGTTGCAGCTGTGCTGTTGAACACCTTGGAGACACTAAAGAAAAAAACAGGCGCTAGATGTTGTCATCTCCCAGTGAAAAGTGTACTTCGTGTACGCATACTGCATGCTAGCTTTGAGAATAGTGTGCTGGCTTATTTTCAGTGTCTAAGCCATAGTGCACTTAGTATATTATCAGTTTCTTATTTGTATACATATCAGGATGCTTCGGGATTTCTTTCAGTAGTTAGCTAAGGGAACCTGAGAGGACTGTATTAAGTAGACCGTTCATTTTGATATTTATCTTTTTTTCTTGAAATATATATGACGTCTAACAGAAGAAAGAAATTATGGATTTTAATTTAAAAAAAGTGAAAAATAAAATACTTGATAAGAATTTTCTGTAACTTACTTCAGCAATGTTGATTTATTTAACTTTCCTTAATGGTATAAAATATTTAGATCTCAAATCAGAAAAAAAGCCTCAGTATTAGATATTGGATTTAGATAAAAGATCAGTTGCCAGGGCAAGCAGCTCAGATCGCCAGCAGAATCTGCAGCAGAGCACTCCAGCGTGGTGCACTGGTGGTTTCCTGGATTGGGGGCACCTCTGGGGGAGCTGAGAGACCCATCAGGAGCCCACAGCTTGGTAGGAGCGGCTGACAGGACCTCAGTGGGGTCAGGAGCAGTGGTGGCCAAGCCCCTCAACACCTATAAAAGAAATCCTTAGGGACCACAAGCAAACAGGGTGTGGGGCATCAGCAAGGGTATGGTGTAACATTTTATACAGCAGTTGACATGGAAAGGCATGCAGGAAGGGTGCTGAAGCCCTGAAAGCTTGGCCACAGAACAATGGTGCCTACCCAGCAAAAATATATTACTTCTCTAAGCTGTGTTAGAAACCACAAAAGCACCTGAGAATATTCATGTAGAAATTAGGGCTTCTTCCCCCCAAAAGATGGTGGGATCAATAGTCCAACTGAATTACATCTATACCAATGCATGGCGCATAAACAGGAGGAGTCGGAAGCCATTGTGTAGCGGGAAAACTATGACATAGTTGTCATCATGGAAACATGGTGGGATGGCTCACACAACTGGCATGCTGCAATGGAAGGCTGTAAACTCTTCAGAAGGGACAGGCAGGGAAGCAAAGGCAGTGGGGTAGCCTTGTGTGTCAGGGAGTATTTTGATTGTCTAGAGCTTAATGATGGTGATAATACGGTGACATGTTTATTGGTAAGAATCAGGGGGAAGGCCAACAAGGCAGATATCATGGTGGGAGTCTGTTATAGACCACCAACCAGGATAAAGAGGCAGATGAAATATTCTACAAGCAGCTGGGAGAAGTCTCACAATTGCTAACCTTTACTCTTGGGGGGACTTCAACTTTCCAGATGTCTGCCAGAATTAAAACATAGCAGAGAGGAAACAGTCTAGGAGGTTCCTGGAATGTGTGGAAGATAACTTCCTGACACAGCTGATGAGTGAGCTAACTAGGGAAAGCATCCCACTGGACCTGTGAACAGAGAAGGACTGGTGGGTGATGTGATGTTTGGAGGCTGTCTTGGCCACAGTAATCATGAAACAATAGGGTTCTCAGTTCTCAGAGAAGTCAGAAGGAGAGTGAGCAGAACTGTAGCCTTCGTCTTCTGAGGGGCAGGCTTTGGCTGGTTGAAGAAACTGGTTGACAGAGTCCCTTGGAGGCAGTCCTGAAGTAGTCCATGAAGGACAGTCCTGGCCTGTATCCAAAACAGTGTGCCCAGCAGGACAAGGGCAGTGATTGTCCCCCTGTACTCAGCACTGCTGAGGCCGCACCTTGAATATTGTGTTCACTTTTGGGCCCCTCACTGCAGGAGGGATGTAGAGGTGCTGGAGCATGTCCAGAGACAGGCAACGGAGCAGGTGAAGGGTCTGGAGCACAAGTCTTAGGAGGAGCGGCTGAAGAACTCGGATTGTTTAGCCTGGAGAAGACTCAGGGGGGACCTTATTGCTCTCTACAACTCCCTGACAGGAGGCTATGGTGGGGTGGGTGTCGGGATTTTCTCCCAGGTAACAAGCAATAGGACAAGAGGAAACCATCTCAAGTCATACCAGGGGAGGTTTAGATTGGATATTGGGAAAAATTTCTTCACCAAAAGTGTTGTCAAGCATTGAAACAGGCTGCCTGGGGAAGTGGTTGAGTCACCATCCCTGGAGGTGATGAAAAGACATGTAGATGTGGTGCTTAGGGACATGGTTTAGTGGTGGACTTGGCAGTGCTAGGTTAATGGTTGGACTGTGACCTTAAAGTCCTTTCCAACAAAAACAATTCTATGATTCTGAGATCAAAGTCCATGAAATGAAGGGACTTTCTACTGACACACCATTAAAGCTGCATTGAGGTGTGAGCCATAAGGACTTTTCATTAATGTAGAGGCTGAATACAGTCAATGTTTTGTCTCACCTGGGACAGTAATTTCATATATGTCAGCAAAATGAGACACATGAGCAAGGGAACAAAGGGTATGAGCAGCTGCCATGTGAGCAGCTACCGTCTAAGGCCAGAGCTAGCTTTTTGCTCTGATGTGGCCATCAGGCAAGGAGAATGCAGTCCTGGGTTGCGTCATGCACATGCCTTCAGTGTAAAGAACTTGGGTTCTCTGCACTATTCCTGCACAGATTTCTGATGCCTGTGAAGCATCTGTCTTGCTCGTCACTTCTGATAATTCATCAGGAGCACTAGGTTGGAAAATTATATCCAGACTGAAAAGTTAAAAATGGTCCTTTCCTGAAACATTGAAGCATCACAGTTTTTGCAAGCCAAAATTCAAAGAAAATATCAATTCAGTTTACCCCAAATATTTTGTTTTGACAGTTTTGAAACATTGACTTTGAAGTTAGGGCACTTCTTCCTTTACTATAATTAGCATAAACAAATGCTCTGATGAACTTGGATATGTTTATTATAAAAACTGCACCACAAAAGTTGGAAAAAATGCGTTTGCTTTACCACTTTTTGTATGGGGCATTAAAGTCAATAAGTCAAATCAATCATTATAATAAGTTTCTTTCTTGTCAATAAGCCTATTAATTAAAAAAAACAAGCATGCATTTTGCCAAAAAAATTCTAACAAGATTTAGTAGAAGTGGAAACTTCTGATGTCTTTACAGGTGGCTGAAAAGTTTTCCATGATCATTACAATTTCACTGAATTTAAAATTGTCACAAATCCTAAATTAATTTTAAAGACACAAAACCTGCTATTATATTTGAAATTATGTTATATAATAAAAATGTTTTCCCATGTAAATTCAGTACAAATTACTCAATTCTAGTGAGGTACTGATTACATAATTAGTTAGTAAAATCCTCTGAATTAATGAACAGTAATAAAAAACCTAACCATGTGACTTACATCCATGTACTCTCCATTGATTTCACCATAAATCCATGTAATGTGATCTGTTCCCACAATACAGAGAGATCAAGAAAGCCTTAACATTCAAGGGCAAAATCAGTGAAAAGCATCCTAATCTGCGGTACTACCAACCTGAAAGAGCGATTACTTTTTTTTTTTGTTTATTCTTTCCTAGTATTTTAAAAAACAAAGCCTTTCAGATTCACATTGCATATATTACTGCATTTAGAAAAAGTGAATTGTAGAATTAGTGAAGCATGATTCAGTTTATTCCTCTGGATAGTGTACAACTGTAGGATGTTTGCTATGCAGTTGGTAGGGTGACACCATTTTACATATGCTTCTCTGCAATGCTTCTCTATGCAGAATATGAGAGGGTACATTCAGGGAGTCTTACTCATAATCTTTTATCTTCCAAATGATTCATATCAACATGAAACTTTCAATACTGGTTCATTTACTATTTCTGTTGTGCAGGAAAAGATGTAATTTTAATTGGGAAGAGTAGCCCAAAATTGATAAAGTTTCACCCAATATTTCATGAACTCATGACTATTCTCTAAAATCTTCAGGGAAACCTGAATGCTACTTTGGAAAATAAAAAAGTAAATGAAAAAATAATGTATTTATTTATACTTAGACAACGTTTAATCTTGTAAGTATTTCATGAAGCTGTTCCCCAGCAGAGCAGAGGGCCATCACCAACGGTGTCAAGAAATCAAGTGTAAACCAGCATCTGACACATTTAAAGTGTTTGTGCTTGTCATCACTGTAGAAAAAACTTCATTCAATACATAATTCCTCAAGCACAAAAAATGTGTCTTTATAAGCAAATGAGGGGGGGGTTTTATTGTCTGGATACAATCTCACATATATTTTGGAGATGTTACTTTCTATAAAGTTTTGAGTCTTTTTGCACTGTACTCCGTACACTTTTCAGCTGCTATGTTTTAAATTATGATGATGTTAATATTACAGCTGAAAGCCCAAAAACACAAACACTACCAAGAAATACAGAGGTGAAAACCTATTCATTGGCCACTGCTTTTGCAGGTTCTAGATGAAACACAGGCTACTGAGTCAAAACAGAGACCTAAAAACCACAAATGATAAAGGTAATTTGGCACTTGCCATGCATTGCAGTTTCCAACAAAATGCCTGAGCTGCCTACGCAGAGCATGCATCTTTAGATGTCACTTAACATGAAGGATCAGCAGAAGTTCAACTAGCCTTCTGATTACGGCTCTGGCTCTCCAGAAAAGCTGTGTAGGCATTGGAGGACAGACCCAGAGGCAGGTATTCCTGCCATGAAGCTTCCTCCTGGTTCAAGTGTCTGAGGTATTGCTACGCCAAGGGCTGAAACACCATCCTGCTGCTGACAGGGGTGCTCTGGAACCAGAACTGATAGAGCTGCCTCAGCACAAATCCTTACACAGAGTGATTACCTTTTATCAAGTTCCATTGACTACTGCATTAAATATTGTAACACAAGTAATGTTGTATTAAAAATAGAACGAGCAGCTAGTGACTAAAGAATACAATGTCAGTCCTTAACATATGTTATGGCATACTTTAGAGCAACGGTAGAAAGGAACAATAAAACATATGTGATATACCACCAGTAAGATAACATCGCTGTGCGGTTTGTAATGCTTGTGTACGCAGGATCTCCTCGGGCTTGCTATCTCCACCTCCTGTCTCCAGATAGCGATACAGTGTGCTGTGTGGATCTTGCAGACAGTGTCAGTGCTAGCTCAGGGCTTTCTTCACTCTCCCTCCTGAGTCACTTTTCATGTCTAGTCTGCCCTTTCCCCTTAAATAGTGCTCATTGTCTTCTTTCAAGGGTTGTAACATCCAGGAGGAAAGAAGACCATGTTTGATGCTTTCTACTGACCAAGAAAACGTGACCTCACCTCTTCATTAAACTTTCTAAACATCATACATCAGGGAATTTTTAAATACTGCATTTTCTTTATGTAAAATGGGATGGCATCCATTGGAATGATAAAGTCAAATATCAGAATGGCCTAAAGAGTGGTATTTTTCTGTTAAATCTGCTCAAAGGATGGACTTGATTCCCCTTTTCCTAGCTGAATATGCTAAACACTAACACATGAAGAAATAAAGGAGGTTTTCCTCTCTCTTCAGTTTGCATCTCTTGGTGTAAGCAAAGTACACTGATATGATGAGGACTTCCAGGAAAGATCAGTGAAGAAACAGGATTTACAAAGAAGAAAGGAACCTAGATGTTCTGTATCGCCTAATGGACAATTCCACACATGGACAAGCAAGTGTTCAGCAATTCCACTTGGTGGAAGTTTAGGTCAGATCCAAGAAAGACACTTTACTATCTGACTTTTAAAAATTAAGTGGGAGTTACTTTCCTAAACATTGTCATATATCTGGCTTCAAGCTTTTTGAGTGATTGCAGAGGCAGCCAGAAGCTTAAGGACTAAGACTTTGCACCTACTTACATAAAAGGACACAGGTTGTTAGCCAAGCTAATGTTTTGGCAAGCTGTAGCTTTGAATTATTTCATCTGGGTTACGGAAATTTTTAGGCCTTGACTTTTAGTCTTGCAGAAAAAGATTGCTTTTCATCATGGAAAGGTTTTAGTGGTTTTTAAAAATCTCTGTTACTATTTTCCTCAACTGAAAAACTGTTTTCATTTTTGACTTAACACATATAAAAGTTAAATGTTCTGTTGATTGAGAAATTACTTATGAAAGAATGCAATTATTTTCTTGGCTGCTTGTTTTGATTCTTTTTCTCCCTGGCATTAGTGTAGGCCTTCCAGGAATTTGGAGCTTTAGAGAATATCGTTTTGTTTATGGGATAATTCATTCAGCATTTCAGTTCATTGGTAAATCTTCCCTTTAAGTTTCCTGTGCCTACCATTAATCTCAAATGTACAGCACTGCAGAGTAGGTAGTTAAGCAGCTTACATGAAGGCTAACTGGCTGCATGCACAGTCTGGTGCCTCTATGACAGCCTGACAAGCTGGCCTTCCTATTGAATATCCAGGATTGTGGCTTATTTCTTTGCAATGCAGAAAGTCTTCCCCTTCACCCTGTGACTATCAGCTTTGTCTAAAACAGCTTATTAAAAAAGATGAAAGACGTTTGTCTTCGAACCTATTCTTTTTTAAGCAACCCTTTCTGAAGCAACCTCTATCATGTGTCTGGCGATAAAATATAATCTCTTTTCAAATAATTTATGTATTCACTTCATGCATTTTAAGCACTTAGACTATTCAAGTGCACTGCCCTCTGTGAGGAACTGTGATGTCAGCTGGATTCTGCATATGCTTCTCTATAATGTTTTCATGATAATGCGAATACATACTTCCTCCTTTTTGTCACAACCAAGCTTTCAAATTCCCACTCGCAAACCTTAGCAGACATAGTTTCATGAGAAGACCAGCAATGCAAAGGATGTGAAAAATAAGCAATGTAGAACCTGTGGCATGGAAAGCTTCAGTGGTGAAAACACATGAAAAAAATATATGACTATTTCATCAGCAACAGAAATGATGAAGGCTTGTTTCTACCTTTCCTTAACCTGCTGTGCAATACTTGCAGGTCTTTCCCACATACTCTTTGCCATGTTTGCTCCTCCTGCATCTTCCATGTATTTGGCTGGGCGAGCGGCAGCATATGCTGCAACAGATTTACGGCTGCACGTGTGCTGACTGTCCAAACATACATGTGTGCTGACCAGCCAGCTGGCTGTTTCCTCCTGAAACAAAAGTACTGGATTGCAATGTCTCTTCCTTCAAGAGAATACTAATCAGGGGCATTGCTATAACCAGGAACTCATTCATGTAAAATGAGTGGGTACTTCTAATCTTCGAGATTATACCTCTGTCAGACAACAGACTCCAGGGATGGCAACAACAGACAGACAGATGGACAGACTGCATGATCACACAAGCCTAATTTCTTTAGGAAGCATGACTAAAATAATTAACTTTTCCTTGAAATCTTGCACCAAGGGATATTAGAACCTTTTATATCCTTACTGCATGCTGATAGATATAAAATACCTTTTCTATTTATGAATAAGTTATTCCCATCTTCTTTGCCAAAGATATGTCCATGTTTCTCATTGTACCCAATGAAAATTTCAAGTATGGGAAGGGTAGCTAGGTGGAGAGATGTTCAGAAACATACCTGGATCTGAAGTAGCCTAAAGATTTTTCTATCCAGTTGTTTAGTGGTTTCATGTCACTTCTTCAGAGCAGCACAATAGCATTCATTGTACAGAAAGCAAATTCTGAAAGCAATTTTGCCCAGAAAAACCAGAGAGAAGATAGCTTCCCTGTTGATCAATCCACAGTAGAAGATTAAAATTATTCCTCTAATTTAGACCATGTTGAGCTTGGTGGGCTTAAATATAGTGACAGTGGAAGATTTCAGAAGCATTTGTAACAGTGGTACTGTGTATAAAGATGTTCTGTTTAAAATGCCACTTTATTAAAAGTGTTAATTCCTCTTCTTTTATGCTGAATGTACATAACAAAAGCCACAGAGTAAGACTTTCTTAAGCTGCTGCACCATTTTTGCCACAGCAGTGGTAAATTCTGACTTTACAGTATTTATTGTGATAAAGAGGAAAAGAAATTCTTCTGGTCTGTTCTGATGGATAGGATGGTACCTTGCTTACCTTTAAACAGCCATCTTGCAGGCATTTATGTATAAGTTTGTTACTATCAAAATCTTTGCATCTAATGGGAAGAAACAAGCACATAGGGTTTGACTGAGCTGTTTTAGTTGTATCTTTTAAGATTATAGAAGTTGAGTCCTAGAACTGCTTATTTATCTCCAATGATTTGAGGAGTCATTAAAAAATAATTCAGCTATAAATAATTTTGCTCTACACAGAAAAATTTTGCAAAACATTGAAATTTTGATAAAGAAATATTAGCCAGATTTTAATGTATTAATTTAATTATTAATTTAAAGTATTTTTCATCAGTTGCTTTTTCCAACCATTTAGGTGATTTTTTTTACACTCAAACAGATTTCTGTGGATGCAAGCAGCATTAGGTAGACCTTAGCTCTTCCTCAGAAATAAGAAGGCATTTAGTTTCCAGTGTTTTCTTCAGTATCCTTCCTAAACAGCATATTTACATCAAGAATGAAAGAAAGAAAGCTTAAGCTCTTCTTGGGCTTATCCAAATCACATATTCACCTCCTCACTCCCGGTTCTCATCTGTTACTCTCTGGACTTCTCTGTGGTCTTCAGCCAAAAGGAATCACATTTTGATTTTAGGATGCTTCAATACAGCAATCTTTTGTATAGCATCTGTTTTCATCAGCTTGTTTAGCTTTTCTGCCTTGAGCACTTTGAAAGTGTCTGGTGAATTAGCCGCCCAGTGGTACAATTTCATGCTCCCTCATCAGTGTGGATCTTACTGGTGATTTCAGTGAGCTCTCAGATTTAGAGGGGCTTAAATCTCTGGAGAGTTATTGCTACAACTCTAATAAGAAGGTGTTGATAGACCTTTGGCAGTGCTATTGCAAGACTGGCTCAAGGTTATTCTCATTTTTTTCCACCGTACCTACAGTATGCTATTTTTGTGGCTGTATTTTTTTTTTGTTGTTGGATAATTAACCACAATCTTTTCATACTATAAGCAACATGCCTAATCCTCTTCTGCTTTTAGCCCCGTTTTGTACTTTCAAGTAATATTATTTCCTGAGGTCATGATGCATCTTGCTTATGTTCATAAGATTCTCTATAACTGTTCTTCTTCTAAGAAGGAAATGTACTTCTGTTCCTCATAAACCTAGTCTTATCTTGATTTTATTACTGTAAATTAATTATGGGAGAATGATGAGTCATCATGACATTGTAGCTATAGAAAATTACATTTATTCAAATTAATCTTGTATGAGGTTAAGACTGTCTTACACCACAATTTTTCTATGTCCCTTGATGTTTTAACATTGCTTCCCACATTATTCCCTGCAGGTTAAAATGTATTTCTTCTTGTCATGCCTGAAGAAGTGAGTGCACGCGTGAAATACAAATCCTATGTATGCAAGCATAGATTGCCAAGTACAATAAATTATTTCTTTACATGGCTAATTGAAAAGATACTCCAAGAGTTGGATATCTGTGGAAAGTTTGCTTTTCTTTCTCCAGAGCCAAGTGACAAAGCAACTGCACTCTTTTTTGCTGTATTTGTCAGCCTGTCCACTTGTAACTATCAATCAGACTCAGAATTTTCATAGAATGTCTTTGATTAACCACAGACATTGCCTCTGTGTTCATCTGGAATTTGTAGAATGTAGATGTCTCCTTATTTGATAGATATGAAATGAAATAATAAAAAATACAGCTATACAACTGAAAACACATACATTGCATCACAGGAGTGACTAGAGTGACTTTTTTTTTTTTTCCTCCCCCCAAAGCTACCATACAACAGCCTTAGGGGAAAAATAAACAACATTATACACTTTAAGGAATTTGACTGTAATGAGGGGAGTTGATGGGGTAGGGTGAGAGAACTTTAGACTTTTCAAGCAGCAGTTTTCTCAGAAACATATGATAGCACAGAAGGCAGATGCTTTTGTTTGAAAAGCAGCATGTCATGCAGATGAACACTGGGCTTTACCGAGTGTAAAATCTGAAAGGAAAGAGCTGTCAAAAATAATAATCCAGCCTCAAAGCCAGCTCCATAATTTTAAAAATATTTGCATGTTGCCATTGCTGCCTCATATGGTGGCATTAGAAGAGCACAGGATTTTAGTTCACTTAAGGTGTTTGCATCCTCACAAAGTACAGACTATTTCCCATTGCACTGGTTGGCTCCCAGAATGCCGAGTTATTTGCACTGCATGAACAGATTGCATAATTATCTGTTGACTTTCTTGAAAGGAGAGTTGGCAGTGCACTGTGATTAGGTTTTCCAGAGCTGGCAAATGCATAGGTGAGGAGACAGACACATGAGGACCATATCAGTGCAATTTTTAATAATGAGCAGAAACTCTTGGGACCTTTTTTTTTAAACATAGTGATGAAACACCTCAGATGTGAGATATACATTTGGTTGATTTAGCACATGATGTTAAATTGAATGAATGTGAGTGTGGGTTAGGACTACTAAGTTGCTGAATAAGGATGAAAAGGTAGCCTGCTAGTAATGTTCTTGTTGCCTTATTGGAAAAATTATATTTTATACAAATGTTTCATTTTTCCCATCAGAAAAATGTAATCAATTTTTTTTTTTTTTTAACTCAGACTTGATAAATAATAATAAAAAATTTTCAAAGTAAATTTCTTAACCCCTTCAGTAAACCCTGAAACCCTTTTTACATGCTTGTGCAATCTTTACCTATTCTACAGAGTGGTATTAGCACCATCTTTGTTGTGAGTTCACATCTCATTTCTTCTGTGGTGGGATCCCTACAGATCTCATGCCCATGAAATCTTTAACTTCACTAGATCCTCCACAGCAAAATCCACATGCTGATTTAGCTTGAGTCTTTAACTGCAATAGCGTTGGAGCAGAGCCTAATAATACTTTTCTACTGCTACAAGAAGAAACAGTGATGATGAAGAAATGATGAATGAATGAGCTGAATTATACAGCTTGATTTTGATCTTTCTCCTCAGATGACCAGATCTTCCAAAACCTAAAACTAGAAATAAATCTGCTCAGCAGGAGAAGATTTTGTTCCAGCACTTCCTTGGTTGATTATCAGCCTGGTTTAATGAGGATGTCCAACTAAAGTCTGCAGGAAAAAATCGTGATACATGGGTGCCATATGAAGGACACTATTTGTTCACTCTGTTCTATGGCCTGGGCTGCTCACTCACATCTACATAACTCATAAAAGTTCCACAGTGCATTCTAGGAATCACAAGTCTGTGGTGCATGACAGAATAAGATCACCCAGTTGGGAGACTCCAGAAAATAGGACAGAGATACAGGGCAGCAGATCTATCACTGCCCAAGGCACAGAGGGGTTCCAGAGGTAAATGAAATAGTCACACTGAACTGAAATTAAAGTCCTAAATTGAGTTGATTTCTTTTAAGTTATTTATTGACAGAAGTAATGGAAAAGTGTTCTTTTAACTCTGGAGAAGTTTTGAACTAGCAGAATTTCCAGTAGGACGTGTTGAATGTATCAACACACAGTTCACACCAGGAAAAAACCCTATATTGCTACTTTTAAGGTTAGGTGGCTTTCACTTGTATTTGTCGTAAGTGTGGAGTATCTTTCTTTCTGTTCATTTAATGAAAGGCAGTAAAGTAAAACTGTTAAAAAACACCATCAGCAAAGAATCTTGGTTTAGATGTTCAGTTTTCTGACTGCAAACATAGATTAAGGGGAAAACAATGTTTGAAGTACAAGATTACAAAATACCTTTAAATGCTATACTTCTGTCAAATTAGTCTTCTCCTGTGCTTACTAGTTAACGTGCAGATGAAACGCATTCTGAGATTAAAGATTGTAGAATTATAAAACTCTGTCAGTGTGTTACCATAAGTTTGCTCAAAATTTTTTGATTTATTTGAACCATTTTCACTTCTGATTGGAGATCAGGCATTGCAAGGTGTATATGAAAGTAAGTAATTGATTCAGAAGGGAAATCAGAGGTTAAAAGTGCATTTTTCTCCAAAGGAAACCTCCCATGTTTTGAATTTTTAGTAGCTGTCTGTGTATTATTAACAACCCTACTTAGATTTGACAGGCAAGTAATAATGTGGTTATTCATCTCAAAGACGGTGGACTAGAATACATTTCTGGCTCTATAAAGGCATTTTAAAACAAAGACAAATTTCATTGCAATAAAGAATGGGGATTTGGTAAATGTAATCTTTGGGGTTTTATTGGTAAATAAATCTTTCTTTTTCTACAACTGCTGTTAGGGTTTTAGAGAGTTTAATAAATAGAGTATGCATTGCCCTATTTATTAGTAACAGTAATATTTAAAAGCTGAGAGTGTGGCATCCATTTCAGAATACATTGGGTCAATCCATCCGGCTTGTAGTGCCACTGAACCCAGTCCAGTTATACAGGTCTGGATCTGGTTCAACAAGGATGCTTTACCTTCCCTGGAAAAAAAATATCCAGTCAAAGTTAAAGACAAGACAAATGATGAAAACCTGTTCCTGGTAAAACCTACTGAAATTTGTCCATAGGTTTAAGGAGGTGCCCAGCTAATGCCCCAATATGATTTTTCAGAATATCATACATACATGCAAGTGTATTGATGGTAGTGGTTTCCTCTCATAGAATATTTTGTAGGGAGTGTTTTCCTTATGTAAAATTGACCCTCAGCTTTCAATAGAAAACTAGGATTTGGGGTAATAAAAAAGTAATTGAATAAAAAGATATAAAAGGTGTCCCAGTGCATTTGACTGTATTTCATAAACTAACCCTGTCTCTCTTGTTATGTGTACCAATGGCAACTAGAAACTAAGTATTAGTAATTAGAAACTGCCAAAAATAGTATTGTGGCATTAAAGCATTTCATTGTTTAAAGGTAACAATGTAAAGGTAAAACGGAAGACTTCCAATGTTCCTTAAGCTCTTTCTTTTCCTAAACATTATATTCTCAGAAGTCTTTTCTTTTTTCTTTTTTTTATTTTTTGTGTGATGCTGAATTGATATCTACTTATTTTTCACCAATTAGTTTGCTTTTGATTATTCTCAATACTTTTCATTCAGAATATAGACTTTCGGTTATGACTTTAATAACTGCCCCCAAAAATCCCTGTCATCCTGTTTCTTTCAAAGTGCTACATTCTAGAAATCATTCAGTGCATGAGTTCCGATAACAATAACTGAAGTAATAGTAGTTTCACCTGACATGATGGAAACTGTCCAGACATAAAACAAGTGTGTTATCTTTATGTAGCATATTAAATAAAGGCAATTCCTTAAGAATGTAATTTAATAATTATGTAAGTGACAATATAAAGTTATGATCTAATGAAAGCTGTCTCTTGTATGGTTCATACCAAAAGATCATTTCTTTTTTACATTTGTAATTTTTAATTTAGTGTTCATAAAATGTACACAGGAAAACAAAATACTTGGAATTTATTCTTTGCTCTTCCCAGGGAGTGATAAATTCTGGTTCGTTGTCATAGTCTGCATGTTATCCCTTCAGCTGAGAAACTGTGTGATGAAGGCTTATCTTGTTTTTGTGAAGTTCTGCCAGATTAAGCACATTGTTCACCCCATTCTATGAAGGAAGTGAAGTGGAAGTTGCTCTCTGGTTATAACAAGAAATTGCGTGAAGTCCTAGAAGATGTGAATGGCTTCTAATTCTTTGGCCTTTTATATTAAAAAAAAAACATTAGTACCTTAATACATTTGTTGCCATAACATATTGCTTCACTTTCCACATTGTTCGAGTGTGTATAGGTTCTTCAATAGTGATGAGAGAACAATCAGATACATGGCAAGAGAGGCAAGAACAAAGTCATTTCAGGCACCTGACTGTCAGGTGGGTACCAGACACAGTCAGAGCTATGGTCCAGCAGAGGGTTATTAAAGAGCCTCTTTTGTTCCTGTCCACCCCAAGCAGTGAGACCATCTGGAAATGTGACATAGTTGAAGCTGTGAGCTTTAGACCTTCTGGATTGACTTCTTTAATTCCTACATTTGCTCCCTTTGTCTGACATTTCTGAGCCATTCTCCACCCAGAGAAAAAATACAAATCTGCATCCCAGAAATTCTGTGACTTCATATAATTGACCTTGCCTTCTTAAGAACATCTCTGTAAACCATCCGAATTTTACCCTTTTTTAAACTCAATAACAAACCACAAACACACAAACACTAATTAAGCTGCTGCTTCAGATTTTCTCTGGATTGTGCAGTAATGAAAGATTTTGCCATGTGATAAGAGTTTTTCTGGCAGATTTGTTGGACTCAATCCAATTTTGAGTGGTCAAAGATGTGCATAAACCAAAAGTAATACTGTTAGGTCCTGTGCATTTGAAAATGTTGACAAGAAGGCTAGAGAATTAATGGAATGAACTATATTTTCATTTTTAGGCCTTACTTCTAAATTAAGGCTGGAACATTTTGCTAATGCTAGTCTGGGAAGTTTCCTTTGCTATTGCCTATATTACACTGGAATAACCTGAATGGCAGGTTTGGTTTCTAAATCACTGTGCTTTTCAGTGGTGTGACAATAAGTTTTATTTCAAAGCACATATCAAAACAGAAACAACTATGAACAGCAAGAACCTGGTAGAAACAGTATCTCCCCGTTCTTCCTCTCCTCACTGCAAATGCTGTCATCCCTTCTCTGAGCAGTTGCTGATTCATGAGCTCCCCAACCAGTAAAGGCATGAAATGACATACAGCTCTTCTTTGTCTAATTAGCAGTAATGTTTGGGAACCAAAAAATAAAAATAAGAAGAAACTACAGATACTAATATTTTTGGAACAAAAAGACAAGAGTTGAAGACAATCTTTTGTGCTCTTTGGTTACCCCTTCATCCTACACATTATAAATCTTTGACAGACGTGTGACCATCTTCACATATCCATCAGTCTTATGGTTAATTGGAGAATTTCAAATCGAAAGCTACCAATCTGCCATCTTTCACAAATACTCAGCCCTCACAGAAACTAAATTTGTATAACACAATCTCTCTTGAATTCCTAAAATCAGCTAATCTATAAGTAATACAGACAGAAGGCACAAAACACAGTTTATACCCTTTTATCCACCTGCTATCAAGTCAATGCACGTCTGTTATCTAACCTAAATTGTTGGCAGCAAAGTTAGAATGAGCTTTCTCACAGTGATTAGATGTCACTGCTGGCTCTGTTTCTAGTAGTATATGCTACTAGAATATATCTGCCCTATAAATTGGAAGAGTAACTATATCAATTATCATTTCGTTGAACATCAAACCCATGGAGCTCTCTATTCATGAGGTCAGAATTACAAAGTGAAATATAAAAAGGATGCAAAGATTTCCAATATTCACCTAGCCAGCAGACCATCTCATTTTCATTCTTCTTTAGAAGCTGACTGGCAACAGATCGCTTATAACAAGGTGTAATAACCCCATGAGGGTAATAACAATGAGAACTTTCCATAAATATTTACATCATAAAATATAGAAATTTATATTGTTATAGACTTGCATAGACTTGTTCCATTTTTACATATATTGATGGTAAAAGTGAGAGTTCTGTTCATCTTTTTCAAATTTTTGGATAGCAAGGACATCTTGCAATTATTACATTTAAAAGCTAATTGGGTGTTATGTTCAAATTTACTTCTGCTGAGCAGTGTGCAATGCACCACTTCAAATCTTTATTGATAATTTCCCCTTCTTGTATTATGGGACAAATTATAGGAGAACATCTGCTTTACTGTCTATACTTCATTCATTATTTCTTATAAGATTTTCATCCAATATTTACTGTTACTAAATTTGAACAATCCCCAAATTTTCCATTTCCTTTCATGTATTTTTTTTTTCTACAGATTTAATTTGTTTCTTGTCTTTGATTCAGTTCTGTTTCTGCTATATATTTTGAGATCAGGTGGCTAGAGCCCTACCCAGGCTGGAAATCTACAATTATTTTATTTAGTGTCTTCTCAACACTCCTGTATTTGTTCTGACCATGCTACATTACGTAAGAATTTCTGACTGCTGCTGCACATGCAAATATTTTCATTGGTTGTTCTAGGATTTTCTTTCAAGTGCTTGCAGTTAATTTCCAACTCAAACATAGATGTATAATTCAAATTACTTCTTCTACTTGTAGTATAAAATATTTGCCACTGCAACAAAGTCCAAACCAGCAACCATTAAAGTCCGTAGAAAGATTTGCACGAGCTGGTTCACTCACCTGCTCTTTTAAAAAGGGCTGTGTTTCTATCTCATTTACCACTATATGTACCAAAGAATGTATAATTACAGTTTCATCCACACTTTTTTCAAAAATAGTAAGCTAAGTTCTAGACATGACCCAGCCTTTAGTTGCTCAGTATGAACAAAAATTCAGATTCTGAAACTTTTAATTAGGCTTGCAGTCAAATCTTTCAAGGTTCTTTCTATAGAAGAAATGACACGTTTAGGAGTCTGGTGGCAATTTTTGAAACATTATAGCTAATTGTTCTTGGTGCCAGGGAAGTTGCTGATAGAAGCCCAACACATCACTGGTACCAATTAATCTTTATCACTGTCCTAGACCAAGAGAGAAAGGCAATTCAGATAACAGAGAGGCTAAACAGCCCTGTGTTGATGCATGTCTCTTTTCATCTACCTCATGGGAGCGCAGAATATACAAGTTCCTAATTTAATCACTGCAGCTGAATGTATAAAGTTTGGTAGCATGAACCCATATCACTGTTTTGCTTTGTGCAGGGTCATTACTGCAATACAATTCAGTGAAGACCAAAAGAAGGAGTTGGACTGTGATGCTAAAATAATTCATCTGGTGTCTGCATATGTTTCTCCCAGAATAAAAGAGACAAATTACAATAATAGGAAAATTCTGATGTGCAATACCCAATCAGAAACTAACATAATTCCTATTGTTACTATTATTTCTTGTCCAATTTTTGTATCTTAACACAAAGTTAAAAAGAAAAAAACAAAACCAAAACCAAAATAAAAACAACCAAACAAAAAACCCCTACCACCCACAAAAATTAAAAGGCAAAATTCATATAAACTCAATTGCAAATTTTGAAGTACATCAATGCTTAGATAAGGAGTCTTCCCAAAGCACGTAAAGATTCCATGCCTGAATTCTAGAGGTATTCACTTTAAATATCTCCATCTGAGAAACTCACCACTGGACTTAGTACAGCAGATGACTTTATAACATGACTTTCACATTTCCAGAACAACCAAGAGAAGAAACTTCCATTCCCTTTTCATATATTCATTTATTTGTAGACATTTACTCTAGTGATAGGGAATTTATTTCCAAGAGAACATGTTACTCATAAGGCTATAGATTTTTCTCCAGTGCACCTTTTATCTGAGTGCCAAAAATTCCTGGAATGTTTAACAAAAACAATATAAACACATTTTATTGACTGAAATATTGTTTACAAATACTTTTAACTCTCCTGCCTTTTAGGGACTGATGTAAAGCTTTTGGAAATGCACTCATACCTTTCCATTGATTTAGATGACCTTTTGAGCAGCTTCTTGGAGTAGCTTGAGGGGAGAATTAATCTGTGATCAAACCAGATAAAATCCTAAGGGTTTCTAAAGCTACATACTGCCATCTTAAATAGGAAGTCATTCATCTGAATTCAGTGGAGAATCCAGTATAAATCTGAGTTAGTGAACCACAGCTGAAACTTGCAAGGGTGCTAATACAGAAGCTTTTGTTGTTACTTTATTTTATTTTATTTTATTTTCCCTTCCCTGGTTTTAAAGTATCTAAGAAGTCACAAATTATAGCATTTGTTTTCAGTAAGGAATATTTTTAACTGTTTACCAGCTCATGGCTTCTTTGGCTGTTCTCACTTGCCTGAAAGAGAAGAAAGGATAAAACTGTTCAGAATCATTCTGCAAATAATATTTCAGAACCATACCCACTCATCTGAGAACAGCAAATCTCTTAATCTGACCCTTCTCTTATTCATATTAAACTCACACTCACAAGGTGTCGATTCCTTCATTAAACTCACATTCAGATTTGCCATGAACAAATAATACCTTCCTGTTCTCCTGTCCTCTGCTACCTTTGCTCTGCTTCTAGAATCAGCAGTACAAATATCAATAGCTAATATATTTAATTGCCAGGAAAAGCAAAGTGTTAGCAGCAGAACCATGACAAGGTCATTCTTTCAGTTTTGGGCTACCAAACATGCACAAACACTTGCCAACACCGAAGACAATGAACAGCCTTGGATTCTGCCAGTCTGTTGTGCTAATTGGCCGCAGCGTGTATGTCAACACACAAAGCACATTCTGTGGTATAAACACACACACACGCATATGTATGCACGTATTCCAACCTGGTTTTTGCCATTGCACTAATTTACTGCTCATTAGAGCTTTTGACCTTCCAGATGATAAAATTTAATTTTTATTCTCTTGTAATATTCTATCATAATACTCCTTTTTAGACAGATCTTAAGCTAGAAAATGGGATTTTCTGGCTGTATCACAATTAAGATTAAAAGATCTGTAAGTTCATAATTTCTGTCTGTATTGTTCAGAGTGAATGTGTGTTGAACTGTTGAAATCTTGAGAGCACTGAGCTGACCAGTTTCTCTCTGTCCTGCAAGCCTTAGCATGGTGACAGGTACATACACTTCCTCCACAGGCCTCAGTTCAGCATCAGGGGCTATATGTAGCATAACCAAGACAGGTTGGTTGTGCTGTATGGACAGGTTCTTCTTTTCTATTCCTACCTGTGTAACAGATGAATGACCTATGGGAGACTGCAGTTAAGTCTTGTATGCAAATGAGACTTACTGATAATGGGACGTTGTCCTCATTCGCAAAAAGCAGTGTTCCAATTCCTGTAAGACTTCTGCAAGTAAAGGACTATATAGTCAATCTCTCCTGTCCTTCTTCCCCTTGTAGTCTAGTTTGTAATTAAAAAGCAATGAACCTGACAGGAAGCAAACCTCAGATAGAAACGCCTAGAACACCTCCATAACACAAAGGTTCAAGCCTACACAGGTAGAAAGGTACCTGAGATCAACTCAAGTTTGAGCACAGCACAAGGTTCTTCTTGGTTGTCTCATGATACAAATCTTGGGTAAGTCTGCTGCATTTTTCTTTTGCATATATATCTGAACCAGTTAACTTATGCTGTGGAACTATCTACACAAAATCTAGTTTCAATCTGGATGTTATTTAATCATTTTAGTACAAAAGTGAACACAAAACAGTAAGCCAGTTGCTCAGCTGGGCTTATGGGTCTGCCATAATTTCATTATAATTTAGCTATGCAGCCTTTAGATCAAAGCTGTCTTGCAGCTGAATGCTGCAAAGTATGACAAGGATGAAATGTCTTTCAAAAGGTCCTGGGTGCACATGAAGTGCCATAGGTAAAAAGCAAGAGTTCATCCCTGTACAAGGAGTAACACTTTCAACAGAAAAAGGTTTGGAACAACAGAAGAACTTCTCTGTGAGCACTTCCCAAATTGTATTTTTATTAATGTCTTTCATATCAGCTGACAGGATAATTCATCATAATTAAAAAGATAACCTAGGTTAGTGAGGCTTGTTCTGCAACGAAGTTGTGGAATTGATTTCTAGATGGCCTTTGCAAATACAGCAGGGTTTTCAATCCTTATGAAAGCAAATGCCTCCACTGAACACAAACAGTGCTAACGACACACTTATCCTTCCTTTGGCTAAAAAAGAAATTTGACCAAATAGACTACAGATCAGATTCTCAGCTGTATAATTTTAAGAATGCCAACACTAATAAATTGTCATGAATGATCATATAAATATGTGTACTTCATGGAAGCATGTGTATTTCTCTAGAAACTTTAGCAAATACTTATGATACTGGCTAATAGGTGTAAGGAATTTTATCAGAATAAGTTTTAGAAAACAGAAATGATTCTATGTGCATAGGATTTATCTGCTCCTGGCTTTGAATCTAAGACAGTATGTTACAAAAGCAATCCATTGACACTGAGCATTTTCAGAGCTCCAGAACTGTCTGCAGCATCTACAGATGCTCTAGTCATGCCAGGTTCACTTTATAATTAATGTAGACAAACATGCATTTATAAGATGTAATTCATCTGGCTTGTTTAAAACAGTCACTTTAAGATGTGATGAATCATACCTTAGACTCCATTGGCAGTACTAATGAAAATTCCTTTAACGGATGTCCATGGTGACTGTCTTAGACAATTGAGCTCAAGAGCACCACCTGATATGGTGGAATCATTATTGTTTCCATTACCAATTTTGCAAAGGTTTGCTGCATACATATGGATAATTATATTTTTTGAGAGTTAAGAACTCCAAAATTAATTCTTTTTCCAGGGTTACGGGAACCTTGACTTCTCAGTGAAGAACAGACAGGTTCTGCCAAGTTGCAGAAGGCAAAGGCAGGGACTGGAAGAATGAATAAACACCCACAGTAGGAGATCAGATTCAAGGCCATCTAAGAAACATGAAGGTGCACAACGTAATGGGACCTGATGAGATGCATCCACGCATCCTGAGGGAACTGGCAGATGAAGTGGCTAAGCCACTGTCCATCATACCTGAGAGGTTGTGGCAGTCTGGTGAAGTTCCCACTGACTGGAAAAGGGGAAATGTAGCCCCCATTTTAAAAAAGGGAAAAAAGGAGACCTGGGGAGCTACAAGCCCATCAGTCTCACCTCTTTGCCCAGCAAGATCATGGAGCAGATCCTCTTGGAAACTATACTAAGGCACATGGAAAAGAAGGAGGTGATTGGTGACAGCCAACATGGTTTCACTAAGGGCAAATCATGTCTGACATATTTGCTGGCCTTCTGTGACAGGGTTACAGTATTGGTGGATAAAGGAAGAACAATAGATGTCATCTACCTGGACTTGTGTAAAGCATTTGGCATTGTCTCACACAACGTCCCCGTCTTTACAACATCTCATCCATGGAAAGACATGGATTTGAGGGGTGGACCACTTGGTGGGTAAGGAATTGACTGGATGGCTGCACTCAAAGACTTGTGGTCAACAGCTCGATGTCCAAGTGGAGACCAGTGGTGAGTGGCATTCTTCGGGGGTCAGCATTGGACCAGCGCTGTTAACACCTTTGTTGGTGACATGGGCAGTGGGATTGAGTGCACCCTCGACAAATTTGCCGATGACACCAAGCTGTGTGGTGTGGTCAACATGCTGGAGGGGAGGGATGCCGTCCAGAAGGATCTTGACAGGCTTGAAAAGTGAACCCATGCAAACCTCATGAAGTTCAACAAGGCCAAGTCCCAGGCACAAATACAGGCTTGGCAGAGAATGGATTGAGAGCAGCCCTGAGAAGAAGGACTTAGGGATGTTGGTTGAGGAGAAGCTCAACGTGATCTGCGATGTGCCCTTGCACCCCAGACAGCTGGGCTGCATCAAAAGAAGCATGACCAGCTGGTTGAGGGAGGCAATTCTGCCCCCTACTCCACTCTCATGAGACCTCGCCTGGAGTACTGTGTTCACCTGTGGGGCCACCAGCATAAGGACATGGACCTGTTGGAGTGAGTCCAGAGGAGGGCCACAAAGATGATCAGAGGGCTGGAACACCTCTCCTATGAAGACAGACTGAAAGAGTTGGGGTAGTTCAGCCTGGAGAAAAAAAGGTTCCAGGGACACCTTATAGCATCCTTTCAGTACCTAAAGGGGCCTGCAAGAAAGCCAGAGAGGGACTTTTTACAAGGGCCTGTAGTGATAGGACAATGAGTAATGGGTTCAAACTGAAAGAGGGTAGACTTTATGCATTGTGAGGGTGGTGAGGCACTGGCAGAGGTTGCCCAGAGCAGCTGTGGATGCCCCATCCCTGGCAGTGCTCAAGGCCAGGCTGGACGGGGCTTTGGGCAACCTGGTGTAGTGGCAGGTGTCCCTGCTCATGGCAGGGGGGTTGGAACTAAATGATCTTTAAGGTCCCTTCCAACCCAAACCATTCCATGATTCTATGATTTTGAGCATCACAATGACTTTTTAAAGCTGGTGTCTTTTGGTAATATTGGTTTTAATTTCTCTGTATGTCAGCACTTCCATATGTAAAATGTGAATTATACGATTAATCTCATTATGACCTGGTTTGCCTTTATTAATTCAGATTTATGAAGTGCTTGAAAAACTCAAAAGGATACAGATGCCAAACATTATTAGCTATGTTATTCCTCTTTATTACTGTCACCTATTCATAGACATTTTCAACTCAATGTGAATTTTGACCCCTGTTCATCTCTTCTTTCTACCTAAATGGGATATTTAACTGTCCATCACTGTGCTTTGATCGCCCTGAATGTTCACATTACCACATTTGTGATTCAGAGCATATCCCATAATGCCCTTTTCCACCCTGTATTGAATGTGCCTTCCATATGCCATTAAAGATTCAGCATTGCAAGCTATCATTATATTAATTTTAAGAACACTTTTTTATCAACAGATGAACAATCACGATGATTAAAAATGCTTCTCTTCTCAAGGGCTTGTACAGTATTTTGCATTCTCTGGCATGTTGATTAGTTATGTTGATTGAAAATGAGTGAAAAACAGAGACAACTTGTTAGCCAGTTTAGTTAGCTGCTACTTACATTAATGAGAATGTCTGGATGCACGCCCATTAAGAATACTTGGGAGATCAGAGGTTGAAAAGTGATTCCTTTGCTTCTCACTGCTGACAGTTTGGAAAGGAGCATATCCACAAATGGATGGATGCTGAAGCATGCACAGCCTCCACAAGGAAACATTGCTGCTCTGGAGTCCAGTCCAGAGCCAAGCACCCTCAAGAACACGGGAGCCATGCTTGGCAGGTGTGTGCATGGCACCCTCCTGAAGGCTGGCATTGGAGGTGCTTTGGCAGCAGTAATATTGATCAGCAAAAGCAGCTAGTAATAGCTCCATTACTGCCTCTACTAACAATACATGTCTGTCTTTCATTGCCAGAGAGGCATCGATGGAAATAAGGAGGGGCACATAGCTGGTTTTCTGAAGGACAAATTTAGTTTTTCACTTCACAGTTTGTTTACTTGTAGGGCCACCTCAGAGTGCCTTTAAGGCAGCAAAGCAGGATTTCTTACATACATCTACATTTCATTTCAGCTGATGCCAGGAAGGTTCATGCTGAACACAAACCCCATTCTCCCCGCTGTGTACAGCTAGTAAGGTGCACGGGTAGCCCATGGTGGAGGGAGGGAGGGAGAGGGCAAAAGAAATGTTGCCAAGATTTTTCTTCCATATTTGGAATTGCAAGGGTAAAACCAGTAAAGTGATTTGCCCAAGGTGATGCAGTAAGTGCCAGGAACTGAATTCAGATCTCCTGAGTCACAGCCCAATGCCTTAATCAGCTGACCATGTTTCCAAGCATTTGGCTTTACATAATCAGTTTGCCTGATTTACTGGCAAAGTCTTACGATAGTGAATTTTCCCACTACAAAATGCCAATGACCTAAAAAAAAAAAAAAGAAAAAGTAATGGACTTGCCTTTGCCCCCCCCCCCTCCCCATTACCTGGAAGCATATGATACCTGAGCAATACTGCAAAATAAATGTTGAAGGATGCCAATAGAAATCAGGATTACTGGTAGTGCAGCACCTATTTCAGCACCACTGCAAGACACAGGTGATACCAATTTGTCAAGAGGAACTGTGCATTAGAATGAAAGACAAGGATCTCACAATTGTCAAAACATCTGCTTCTTGTCAGCTGCCACTTAGACAGTGGGAAAGGGATAAGAAAAATTTTGGAGAATTTTGCTTGTGATTCTCAGACCACTGCATATCCACATTGTTTTTGCAAATATTTAGTTCTATCTGAACAAAGAAAAGAGATTTCACCCTGACTTTTCCCTACCTCTTTTGAGTGGACTTCAAACAGAATAAGTATTAAAATCTGCCTGGGTAAAAGAAGAGTCATTAAAGTCGTTAATATTCAGAATTGGTGATTAATGTTAAAGCTATTTCTAAAAAAAAAAAATAACATTTTCAATCAGAATGTCCATATTGTAAGCTATATTGTTTTTTATTCTGGTCATTCACATTTTGAATCATTTATGAAAATATATAGGTAGACAAAAATATATTACTATTCTGCTCATATGGACTTTGGATAATTGGTACAATAATGTTACCCATTTCTGACGCTTCAGAGTTAATGCAATTAAAGTGATAAGTTACTGAAAAAGCCAATGCATATATGTGGGCTTAAATGCAGAACTGCTGAATTAGCACTGAAAAATTCAAATAGTTTTCATTTATTTCCAGTTTTCCAAATGTAAAAATGGATATTTTATTTAAATGTGTGAAGTAAGATGAACTATGCTATTCAGTACCTAAACTGAGGAGAGCTAATTAGTAGGCACTTGTTTCTGTAACATAGCAGGCTAAAAATTACACCAAAGACAGGGTGATAGAGAGATGCTTTATCAAAGCCTTCTGTTCTACAGGTTCTAGCCCTTATGAATGGTGGTGATGATCTCCAGAAAAAGAGTTCCTGCCTGGAGAGGATTCTCATATTGCATATATCACCGGTATGCAGCACACAGACATTACATATTTAATCACTGAATGCAATCATTTTTCAGCTGGTGAGAAATTTTCTGTTGTGTCATTCATAGGCATCTTTTGGGTTAAGTATATCTGCCATTCTTTAGTTTCAAGTTTGATTAATAGACAGGTGTTATCACATAGGACAGCTGAAGAAAGAGCCTTTTTTTTTGTACTCTGTTGAGAGGGTCATCAGTATGTTAGAAGCAGCACATGCCCACTAGTGTTTAACTAGGTTAACCAGCCAGCAACTACCCACCATGCAGCCATGTGCTCGCTACCCCCCAGCGGTGGGATGGGGGAACAAATCAGGAAAAATGTGAAACTCATGGGTTAGATAAGAACAATTTAATAAATGAAATAATAATACTAGTAGTATGTCACAGCACTATCCAACCTAGCAAGCTGCAACAAGGCTTTTACCATCCCATACCAGGTTAACTTCAATAAGTAGTTCCCACACCTTGCCCCAGCACACACACCAATCCTTTACAAGGTTTCAAAAGTTCATCTACTGTCTGTGCTGTTTCTTCATCCTCTTCAGGCCAGTCCACCCTGCTTCTTGCCTCTGATGTGTCTAGATTCTCTCTTCTACAGGCTCCTCTTCCAGCCAACTTCTCCTCATCCAGGCCCCCTTCTTCTCCTGGGACCTCTCCTTCATCTGAGGCACTCACTCTTCTACCTCTGCTTCTTTTAGATCTCCCTTCATCCACTACTCCTCTTCATTCAGTCCTTAGAGCTATTACTTAGCAGGAACCAGCCACAGCTGCATGTTATCCACATCAGCCAACCCACACCCCTGAAGCCAGCCCACAGCTGTATATTATCAATGTTAATTAACCTGCCTTCATTCCTCTATAATTCTTCTACAGTAGTAGTAGTAGTGTTAGTAGTAGCAATGAAAAGCAGAGAGAAGGAGAAAGGAATAAAACCCAAAAGAAGAAAACAAGAAATTCGTGCTACAATTGCTCAGCATCTACCGACCAATGCTCAGTCAGTCCCCGAGCAGCGATTGGCTGGCCCTGACCAGCTCCCTGCAGTTTATACACCGATTGTGATGTTCTGTGCTATCGAATATCCCTTTGGCTAGTTTGGGTCGGCTGTCCTGGCGCTGCTCACTCCTGGCTTCTTGCGCACCTCCTTCACTGGCAGAGCATGGAAAACTGAAAAGTCCTTGATTTAGAGTAAGTATTACTTAGCAACAACTAAAACATCAGTGTGTATTTTAACAATATTCTCATATTAAATACAAACCATAGCACTGTACCAGCTACTAAGAAGAAAATTAACTCTATCCCAGCTGAAACCAGGACAACTGGTCTGCAACAGGTATATTTCGTTGTCTCACCAGCTTATTGTATTTGCTACTACTAAAACATCTACTATGGGAAGTGCTTCATTTTGTACATGTAGTGTCCATGTGCTTGGGCAAGGTCCATCTTTGGAAATCCAGCTGAAATCTGCAGCCAGGGAGACAAAACACACACAACAGCAACTCAGAAAACAGTAATGGAAAGAGTAATTACCTCTTCAGCTGTGGCTAAGGTGGTGGTTAGATACAGCTCCTGTAAAAAAAGATAGCTGAACATCAACTAGAGAGATTAAATTTTCTTTCTTTTCTTCTTTTTAAGAAATAAACCTTATCCAGCAGGCAACTATCAGGCCAGTTGATTAACAATAAATAACCCCAATTTTTCAAAAAGCTTGCACATTAAATCTCTTGTGTGTACAGTTCCCTAAAATCCTGATAGAAATACTTCATCTAGCTGTTGGCTGTTAAAGGAAAGCTCACAGGATTTGCAGGTTTTTTAAAAAAAACAATGTGATGGGAGAGTTATATGATTTAGAGGTATACACAAATCCCTAAACCGAGCTAGAAAGAGGTTTGGATAGTCTTGAACATGCCTGATATGATAAGTGGGAGGGGAACTGCAAAATGTTCTATTTCAGCCATGGGAATGGCTTTCTTACTAGATTTTGAGTCATTAAAAGTTCAGTAGAACAAAACATTATGAAATTAATAAATAAATAAGTGTAAACCAAGCTGGAACTTCTTTGAGTAAAAAGAGTTTCAGATCCATCTGTGATAGAAGAGAATGGAGTAATAAGTCCATGTCATCTCCCTACATCAAACTGGGATTTTCTGTGAGTTTAAAAATATTAGGGGGAAAAAATGCAGGAAAAATCTTTATACTCGTATTGTCTTGCACTGCATGGTAGTATGCAAAGAGAATACTAAGAGAAGTGGGCCAAAAGCCATGTTCATGTAATCCTTAGCAGGCAGTAGATCAAATTTACACCTAAAGAATATGCTTCTTTGATAACAGTAAAAAAGTGCAGTGAATTAGCATGAATATTAAGCATGGTGAGATAAAAACACATCTCATTTCTGAGTACAAGAATATCATTGTCTAATTTCCTCTGAAATGTGTCATGAACGTGCCTTTTATTCAGTATTTTGAAAGAAAAATGGATCATAATACACTTCTCAGTAGTATAGTTATGCAATACAATGGGGGATGAAACGTCCTGATTTAATAAATAGGATAAAGATTAGTAAAGTAATCTAATCACTGTTCTCTCTTATTTTCAGTCATCACTGAGGATGGAAGAGAGCAGGAGTAGAAGATTAATTTGAAACTTCGTGAAGATATAGGTCAGTAGCCCACAGCTTTCCTGGTTTTTGTAGGCGCTAACATGCTTCAGCACAGAGATCACTGAGAATGAGACAGTGACTGTAAATGAACTACATGCTTCCCTGAGCAAGCAGCAGTGGGAGTGCGTTTCTCCTTGCAGGTGGCACCCAAACACGGTCAGGTCTGCTTTGCTCCCAAGAATGTGCACAGGATGCCTAAGGCAGTCCTGAGTTGTATTTTTGCCTTGGATGCTCTGCTTGGATTTACCCATATTTAAGGCTAACTTTGAGGTGACCTTTGAAGCTTTGTGTTGCATGTGCTCGTGTTGCGCTGGCTGGACTGTCCTCAGTGTCTCATGTTGCTTCACAGTCACACACACAGCCACACTCAGACAGGTGGCCTGAACCTGGACTGGTTTCGACTCACTCAGCTATTTCCTAGGTGTCTGGGTACACTCATTTACATCCCTCTTTGGAGCTACAACACTCCCAGTGAGCCCCATCTTCTTGGAGGTCCATAAGCCACTAAGTACAAGCTATGGTAAGCAGGGCTGTGCAAGGCTTTGTCTCACTGTCTATTTTTTCAGAGGAACATGTTGTCTAAACGCCTACGCCACTATTCCAGGCACTAGGCATGTTGAATTAATTACAGGTATTGATGGTACCAAATGAGTCCGTGATTTCAGCAGTCGTATATGATCCCTTCTATTTTCACACAGTGGAGAGGTGCAGCCTCAGCCCAAGCCTGATCTTTCAGCGGTTTTGACCTCCCTGGTGCTACACCTGAGTTGCACCAATGCGTCCATGTGGACAATTAGATATATAATCTGCCATAGTGCTCTCATGGAACTGTTATTAACAGATGGAATTTTTCCTGTCTAAAATATGTGCCTGTAGCTGCTCTCTTTCACACTTCTCCCCTACCCCCAGCCCATTTTGAGGTTTTCATCAGTTATTCACTCTGCAGCCTCAGGTTGCCATCAAGTCTGAAAGCCACTGCACAGTCCAGATGCTTGTGAATTTATCATGCTACCTGTTTAGTCTCTGGCCTAAAGATTAAAAGCTTCTTCTGGGTTCACTTCAGCCCTAACAATGTAACTGTACAACACATTAACATTTCACCGCTGTAACCATGCCAGTGATGACAGGGACTTGGGGCAGGGTGCTGAGTCATAACATACATCCAACTGTACATCTAAGAGCAAATCCAGCTCTCACAAGAAAAACTAGGCTGTGCACAGAAAAACAATTGAAAGTTCAAAATTTGGGTAAAAAGTCTTTGTGATCATAAAATCCCTAAAGTTTAGGGTGGAGATGGTTTCTTTAGAAAGCAATAGTTGTGGTTTATCTGGGGAGGCACTGGCAAGCTCCGTGGCTACAATTTTGGTATGGGGTCAGAAGAATAGTATTATTTACTGCTCATCCATGTTACTCCTTAATGTTCATCACAACCAGACCCAAGTGTATGTAAATTAAGCCACCTGTTATTCTTGTCTAATCTGCCATGCTTATAAATAATCTACTGAATAAAGGTTTCTAGGTGGAATGGTGGTGCTGTTTGCTATAGCAGCATGATCTGTGCTGTGCTGCCTGGGCAGGATCTGTGGCCCTGTGAGATGTGTGACCAAGGAGAGTGAATGCTGTCATGAAAAAGCCAGAGGCAACAAGTTATAAGGCAGTTTGAGGAAAAAGCAGGCAAAAGGAGGGGTAAAAAGGCCATGACCTTGCTGGCACCATTGCCTGCAGCTGAGGGTTGGAAATCCAGGGCATCCTCTGCCATTGCTGCAAAAGCATGGAAGGTTTCTGCTAGGATGAGAGGAAGGATGGAGCAGCAGTAACTGACAACATTATTCAGGATTTCCTATCCCTGTCCTCCCCTCTCACATCAATTTTCCCTCTGACTCTCCATTCCAGCTCTGCTGCTTCTTCCTTCTCGGATCTCCTTTCCTTAACAAGAAGCTGAACAAGGTTCTAGCCCCTCATCTCCAAGGTAGAAAAATTCAGTTTAGCCCACACTGCTCAAGAGCCTTCAGGTAGCTCTGACGTTCGTTCATGTGATGTTTAAAAGCCCCAACAATCATCTGACATTATCAGAGCATGTGCAGATGAGTTGACTCCCTGAGGCAACCCAAGACAATGTTTGTCAAGTCTCAAAAGCTGTTTACCATGAAAACATAGAAGTGCTCCATGGAAATTTGGTGCTGTGCCTTGCATCACATGAACACTATGTCAATGTTGCTGCTTTTTTCTTGTTTAATCTGTTGTACTTATAAATCATTTACTAAATAAAGGTTTCTAAATGGAACAACACTGATATTTTTAATATCAGCGAAGACCTGCACTGTACTGCCTGGACAGAATCTGTGGTTCAGTGAGGTATGCGACCAAGGAAGGGGAAAGCTGCCATAAAAAGTCAACAATATGCATTAATGATTTATTTGCATTTCATACGCTGGCATTTAGAAGGCT
This sequence comes from Falco rusticolus, assembly GCF_015220075.1. Classification (NCBI taxonomy): domain Eukaryota; kingdom Metazoa; phylum Chordata; class Aves; order Falconiformes; family Falconidae; genus Falco; species Falco rusticolus. The sequence goes on along the minus strand of NC_051190.1, from coordinate 64,059,431 downwards.
GCAAAGTAATTTCCATAAACTTCAGGAAAACCTTGTGCTAGTCAGTTACAACTGGTGGGAACATTTGAATCGGACACTGGATGAGCTGCTGACTGTGGACTTTAATAAAATTATTTATGAGAGTTGTTCCATGTAAAGCTGGGGATCAAAATCAAACTGGGCCTCACATGGTGAGGTTAGCAGAGACAAATAAGATCCTTGACTCCCCTCTCCACTCCAGCCTAATTCACAGATGCTACAGGCTTTATGTTTGGAGGATTTTACTCCTTTCTCCTCAATTTTTATAAGGGAGCTACATCTGCCCTTCGCCCTACCCTGATACTCTATGTAGCCATTAGAAACCCTGGGAAGGGAAAGAATGTTGCTTTTCCTCTGAGTTATCGGGTATTTCAGGAGACGTGATGTTTCCTGCATCCCCTCCTGCTGAGCAATCCATTCAAACCCGTGTGTGCTGGGGCATGGCTGAGCTGTGCAACACCTAGCATGTGCAACATCTACTTAATGACAGCTATGTAAGGGCATCTTTCTCCAGGTTTTACCCCAAGGGCATAGTTCTTCAGGACCCTGTGTGTGTTTCTGTGACTATTTGACTGGTTTCAAGCATCTGGAATTTTACAGAAGCCTCTAAGAATGCAAATCTCCTTTCTGTTTATATGACTCATCCAGGATGACTGCCCATGGTCCTAGCTGGGGGTGGTGTAAGGGAGATCCAGCAAACACACGTTAGGAATAACTGCAAAGGTTCTGGAAGCCTGGTAGACAGAGAACACGTCACACCTCAGGGTCTGTTTGAGGGCTCTGGAGTCTAACATCAGCTGTGATATAGACCTATTTGTTTCAGAAAGGGCTGATCTGTAGGTCCAGCCCTTAGCTGAACAGTTGGCTGTAAAGTTTAGAAAAGATCTTACCACACTGATGTGAGATTCTGTGCTTCCCTGCACAGGCTGGGGAACCCTCTTAGTGATCCAGTCCTGTGGATTTCCCTTCTGCATAACTTGTTTTCCTTATGAGTCTCTAGCCTAAAACAATAGCAGAGTTTCCAACAATAAGGGGATTTTCAGCACTCAAAGCTTAGTCACTTCCTATTACTCAAAGAAAGAAAATGTGAAAAAGTTCCAATTTAGAAAGTCTCTGGCTGGTGGTCCAGCCAGTATTTATGTATCTGTTTTCATAAAGTACTAAACTTCAGAACAGTAGGGGTTTTGCCTCTCTGTGAAAACAATATGGTATTTTAGAACAGTCGTTTAAACTGGTACAGTAAATAGCTTTCAAGATAATTTGCAGTGGACGTGTTTCCGTGGCAACAGAAAATGCTGTCTTGTTTGTATTTTGTTTTGCTGGATATTAAAGGAAAACTCTTTGCACAGTTCCAGTGTGCTCATATTGTAACTGCTGCTGCTACAAATCTGCCCAAATGTCTCAGAATCCGGTTCCAAAGGCTATATTGACTGCAGCTTTGGGTATGTAAGCACATGTTTGACAAATAGTTTTTACTAATACTGTGGCCTCTGTTAAGTTAAATTTAGCTGTGTCTCAGGGTTGAAAACTCCAGTTAAAGAATAAACCTTCTAAACTGAGAAATAGCACTGGTATTGATCAGTTAGATGGGAAACATATACCAAATACATGTAGATCTTACTGACATATGATTTGTCTCAATGATTTTTGTTGAAAAAGTGTTTCTTGGTAATTGGAATTGTGCATATGTGCAAAAAATCTAGTTGAAGCTGCTTCGGGCTTTTTATCCTGCTGGATTTATAGCGAGTATTTTTTTTGTGGTAATTTCAAAATACAGCTTCATGAACAATTTTATTCTATGTTCACATTGTTTTATGATATTGTTGTATGAAATTTTGAGTAGTGTTGTGCTACTGTGTTCAGCTCATGTCATTGCCCTGATTTGCATATCACTTTCTAATAAAAATAAAAATACTTTTGATAGTGCCGTAGAACCATAGGATAATATAGGTTGGAAACAGTCTCAGGAGGTTGTCTGGCCCAACCCACTGCTCAAAGCAGGGCTAACTTCCACAGGAGATCAGGTTCCTTGTGGACTTTTCCAGATGAGATTTATGCATCTCCAACAATGAATATCACATAGCAACCATGTCGTCCCTTGGAGAATAACTGCTTCTCTTGCCTCTTTGCCTTTCCCTATACTGACACCAAATGCAGCCATCCCTTTCTGAAGACAATTGCAGAGGTCAGTGAGAAATATTACATTTAAACACAACTTAAATTATCTCAGCTGCCATTTTGAACACCATGGCACTGCTTTTACATATTTTACGCTAATTCCTTCAGATAACATTCTGTTCCACTGTAAGCAATAGGAATTTTGCACATCATTCCTGTAGTTCCCTCTTTATCATCCTCTCTGTCCAAAATACACCTAAGAAAATGGAAGTAATTATTTTTGGCAATATTTTCCTGTGAGCTCCCTGAACTTCATCCATATCTCATCTTGGTTCTTCTTGGATTTCATTCAGTTCACTTCTGTAAATCAGCATTCCTCCTTTGTATCAAAATGATGCAGCAAAACCAAGCACTTCCCAGTCAGGTGTTTCTTGAGAAAAAAAGTCTTTTTAGGTATCTTAATTATTAATTAATAATATTGGAGGGAAATAATACTTTTTTTTAATTTTAAAATTTTTATCCTTTTTTTTTATATTAAATTTAGAATTTGTTTTCCTAAATGGAGCTCTGTAAACTTTAGGCAATAGAAAGCAGCTAAAAAGCCTCCTCTTGAGCTTGCAGAAGTATAAGCAGTCACTGCAGTCACAGGAATCATGAGATGAAGCAGGGTTAGCATATTGTAGCTCGCCTGATTGCTTCTTCCTACAGTATGCCAAAACAAGATTAGAACAGCTGATTCAGGGATGTCCGAAAGAGAAACTTTTTCCGTATCAGTGTCTTATCATATGATTCCTGCAAGGCACGTCCTGAAACAACAACAAACATTCTTTCATAGTTTAAGCAGTCCTTGTTCTTTAATCAGATGATAGTTATTTGATCTAGACATCCTGAACCAAAATAGCTCTTGTGTTTTCCTTTTTACAATTACAGCATGTTCTATAAGATGTAAGCTACTGCAGACATGGAAAGTAACAAAATACAAAAAATTAAGCGGGTTGCCTACACTGAGTAGATGTGCAGAGTTAATGCTTAAACTAACTTGCCTCTAAATTCTGATGTGAGTGTAAGAAAAAACATTACATCAAGAATTTTCATATTAATTTTAATGACATCACCTATTTAGTATTGTTTTGTCTCATATTCAGAGCAGCAATTTATGTATGGGTTGATGAATAAACATGTCCTTAAATACAGCAATCACTACTGCAACAAAACTAGATGGTTTAGGAATGGAGAAACCAAACATTAATAACATGAAAGCCAGGCAGCCCAATGAAAGGCTTTCCCAACTTTTAATTTCTGAAGTCATGAATATAATTCTGTTTATTATCAAAAATGGGTATATTTCCTAAATTCATGAATAAAACAAAGCTAAATTCGATTTCTGGTCTAAATTGGCAACAAAAATACTCATCGTTAATATGGTTACTATATGAGTAAAAAAAAAAGAAACATGTAAATAGAAACAAAAATAGAAACTTACACCCAAGAGAGTGAGCTTTTTCCAGACTGGGAACTACCTGTGGCATGTTTGGTTTTGCAATACTTGTTGTAATAAAAAACAGTTCTTAATTTAATGTTAGGTGCTATTACAGTAGAAATAATAGGTATTACTTAATACTTACACTTTACATGTAACATAAAAGATGCATATACAAAGGAAGACAGATAAGGAAACATGAATAAAATTCAACAGCAAAAAATATTATTCATCCTCTGTTGAGCAGATTCTGCAAACTTTTGTTCTCCTAGAACAGTCCATGAAAACAGACATAACTTTAATCTTTCCATTTTCTTGCATATGTCTGGCTTAATCATCTAAGTAAACCACTGAAGAGTATGAGCACTGATTTCATGTTACATTTCAGAATTCTAAACAAGCCACAGCCCCAAGTATTTCTTACTGAAGACAAAGGAGATTCTTAGCATGAGATTAATTTAATCTGATGCATCTAGCCAAAGCTATTTTTCTAAGCACATTATAAGATTAGTAGAGAGAAGTCATCAGTTTATGAGGGTCATCTGAAGATGGATAACAAAGTCTGGTAGAATTACTCACTTTCTAGAAGTAGCTGCCTTTTTCTGTACTGACTCTAGAGAGTGATAGGGGAATTTTAGGTAGATGACTTGAGGAGAGATGAATCTTCAGGACGTGTTGGATCAAGATTAATCTGTGATAGTGACATATTTTTTCTCATTTCTTATGAGTCTGTACTTCTAAGAAGACAGAAATTTGGTGAAAAACAAAATGAGAAGTTACAAATTAAAGAAATTTAAATAAAAATGGTTGTGGTATAAACAAAATACCACACAGCAAGAGCAGCTAGGGTTTTATAGCTTCTTGCTTAGAAAAACAGGATAGCCTACCCTTGTGTAATGATCCTTCCAAAGTTATGACAATAAAACTTTATAGCGCCATTCACTGTCACATAGTCTATAGATACTTCCATACAATATAAAGCCATGTTAAAGCACCTTTCCCTTCCCACACTGAGAACTTGTATGAATCCTCCCCCAGTCCATGTTTGTTTAGAATACATTTTTTTAGCAAAGATGTAAGCTCAATACATGCAGTGATTTATCTTGGGAATACAGACTCAACAGTAACTGCAATGAAAGCAATATGGCAGGAAAATAAGAGATCTGGACCATCTGGGTGAAAATATGTGGCTTTGAAAAATGTTTAGAGGAAAGAAAATTAACATATATCTGGAAGTGAAAAGCTCTGAATTCAACTGAGAGTTTTAACACTCATTTAGTCACTGACTTTATCCATGACACTGATGGTAGCTTTTCAGGGTCACATGGTGCCCATCTTTTCTTTATAGTCAAGAAACCAGGGAATTGGGCTAAAACTTGGTTTCCATATCTGGGGATGATGTGTAATCAACAACTATTTAATAACTGTGGAACAAGCGCTAATGGGTTCTTTAGCTATCTTTGCCTCACAAGAAGTCATTTTGATAAATTGTTACATTAGCATAACTGTTACAGTATCAGTTCCCTCTCTCAGCTATGTTATTTCTGATCATGTTATAAACAGAATATTAAAAAAAAATAGCCCCCCATCTGAAAATCAGGAGCATTATTCACATATAATATTCAGTCAGCTATATAAAAAGTTTTGTTCCCTTTTTCAATGTTAGTAATATTTATATTCTCAGATAAAAGTAAAGTGAAAGATGAATTCCTAGTGATTACAATTAAAGTTAGATGCTTTCCAGTGCTGAAAGAAATGCAAGCTTCTGTGTCGTATTGGAAAGGTAAAGGGGAACCGGTTTATTGCTAAAACAATAGAATTTTATTCTTATCCCTGTTCTGGTTTTTATGGTTTCTCATTGCACTGAAACTCATCTAGTATTTATCAGGTAATAAAAAGGACAAACCAAATCCTTCTTTACTGGAAAACTGAAGCTTTGTTGTTATAGCTGATATCAAATAGACCTACTAAGTGGGATAGTGTCAGAGTCCTGAATACAAGTGAAATCCAGAGTTGTCATAACGAGTAAAAATGTTAGTTTGGTATTGTTCAGAATATTAAGCTGGATTCTGATATGATTTATATTGAAGTTTTAAGAAACTCAAATGGATGTCAGTGAAACTGTAATGCTCTTTATGTCTATAAATAATAGGGATTGCCCAAAAGGTACCTGAGAAGGTAACAGTGCTGAAATGTGGGATCCCACCAATGGCTGGAAGCAGAGCTCTCTGTTTTTCAAAGCTGCATCTTTACTTGCAAGTCAAGAAGTTATCATAAGGTAAAACTTATGGCAGCAACTCATGTACTGGGAATGTCAGGTCACATAGTTTATCTGTTCAGCACTGCACAATTAACATGCTTTCACTTCACCCCTGAATCAACTATGTCTGTATTCAATCACATTTTCTTCCCACCAAAGTCCCTCACATGCTTTCTAAAAGGAGTTGATCAGGGTGACAATTTTGCAATGGCAAAGTTTTAGTTACCAAGAGAAAAGAGTCCATCTGCAGTGAATTGCTTCAGTACCCTGGTGTGCCTGGCATAAGCTTTCAGACCTGAGGGAGAGACTGTTCGTGTTAAAATAAAGTTTCATCTAAAAAAAAAAAAAAAAAAAAAATTAAAACAAGCTTGTACTGAAAATAGGAAGATATGCTTAAATCATCTAATGTAGTCCAAGGGAATTTATTTTGAAATATTAGAAGATCATTTACTAAAGTCAAAATAATCTGCAGAATAGCCAGGAGCTGCTCACCTCTCCATGTGTGATAGCAGAGCACTTTCCATGAAATGAGTTCCCCAACCCACATGTGACTCAAAGATGAGGAAAAGCCAGAGCTGTTGCTTCCCAATCCTATCCTCCAACACCAAGCAGAACAAGGAAAAAACCTGTTTGGGAAATATATGGTAAAAATATTTGAATCTGTCCCAGATGCATGCAGTAAGTCAAGGATCAAACTGTCAACCTAGAGTCAAAACAATTAAATCCCACTCTTACCTAAGATGGATTTTAATATATTAGGAAGCCCTAAAACTTACCATAGATCTCTGAAACACTGCCTCAGCAGAAAATCTAGGGGTCTGTTTTTAAGGTAAGCGAAATTACAGTAGGAGAAAGTAGAAACTCCTTCCAGAAGGCAATCTAATGAAAATTCATGGGACCTTTTTAAAGTTTTGGTTACCAGTGAAAGCTGAGGAAAATTTCACAGCCAAATAAAAAGTCACAAAATTAATATCTTGCCTGAGGGAGTTCCCTACTCCAAATATCAATGTCTCCGAAAACTGTAATGTGAAACTATACTCAGGTTTTACTGATAATAAGTGGTTACAAACCACCATTTCCTCTCTCCTGCTTTTGTTCCACAAAAAAATCCGAAGTATAACAGCAAAAGTAGAGGAGGCATCCACCGGAGCTGATAATGCACCAAACTCAGAAACATGGAGAACAACGTAAAAGAGGAAGAAGAAACAAGGGGATATCCTTCCTGGACTTCCTCCACCCTCAAATTGGGCTAGGGGCTCCTCAGTTGCCATGAAGGCTGGGGAGAAAGGAGAGGGAGCTGAGAAGCACCACTCCCGGGATCCCTGATCCCTAGTGCTGGTACCCAGCAAATCCAGGGCCTGGAGCCGCAGCACCTTGTTCAATGCAGCTGGGGGACACGGTGCTTCCCGGAGCCTCTCAGCACCCCATCCAGCAACCCTCCCAGCTGGAAGATCAATATTACAGCAGTAACACACTGCTTTTTAAGAAGAGGCCTCTCAGCTCCCAGATGAGCTTCTATCTGCATGCTGGCCCTCTGATTTCTGAAAAATAAGGTCAGGTATGTCACCTCTGGAAGGTGTTCACAGTCATGACATATAATATGATATAACATGTATCAGAACTACTTATTAATTTTCGCTTGGATGTCCCATATCATTCAGTACAGAAGCTGTTTTTAGGAAGGGAAAGGATGCAAACCGGTGGCCACCATTAGTCTAACATAATTTGTTAACTTTTCTGGTTGCACCTGCAACTGATTTAATAATTTTTAAGGAAGTTTTCTGCAGGCCGTTTCTTTTCTGTATTCAAATAGCACATAATGATCTGATAGATTTCTAATGTCTTTTAGTATAAAAGAAACCTACCTGGATTTAGTCCTATTTTAAAACAGAAAAGACAAAGAATGTTTACAATTTTTTTCTGCTAAAGAAATCTGGTTTAGTATGAACACATTCTTTAACCGGAGCAGCCAAAAGAACAACTCATGATCAAACTTGTGAATACCCTTCTCACCACATACACAGAACTCTCTTCAGTTGTATATAATGGTACAAATGAGGTAGAATCCTTCCATGCCCTACAGGAAAAATATGACAACCTATTATGGGAATTACCCATCACCTAGCTACAACTGAGTAAATACATCAAATTAGTATCAGAGAACAAGAGACACATCAAACTATGTAAAACAGATACCTGGCTCTAAGTGTTACAGATCAGCTTACCCAATTTCTTTAGCTATGTAGCAATATCCCTATGTAAGAGGAATCATAAGAGCTCATTTGTGCCTTGAGAAATTATGGAAGAGGGTTCACAGTTCTTTATATGGCCAATCACTTCTCATGAGCAGTATGTGAGGCCCCGTCTCTTTCAAGCCTTTCCCTAATGTTCTGGGGAGCCTTCAGAGAAAACTTTTCCTCTTAAATATGTCCCGTGGATCTTTCTCCCACCCATCTGCATGCATCAGTCTATATTCACAGATGTTTTACTGTGCAGTTTCCACACAGAGATCCTATATAGAGAGACATGCTCTCCTCAATCTCCAGCTTTGACAGCAGAATATTTCTCTTAAATTATTGACGCTTACCTGCTCTAAAAATACAGCGTAAATACCTCTGGAGGTATTATTTGTGCATAAAGAATATGGGTATCTGCAGCTTTGCTTAGCCATGCTTAAGTTACTAGAAAAGCTAACATTTACATACTTCTATATCTGTTACCAAAATATTTCCCCTCTGATCCTTAGCAATATGATCATCCTAGAGAAGAAAGGCAAGCAGCTCAGAAAATATCTACAGGAAAACATTTTACAAACTGGAAGTACAAAAGATCTTTATTGAAAATAAAGAAAGAGGCAAAAATACTTAGCTAAAAGGACTGAAACCATAAGAAACAGCCACAAAAGGGTGGAAACAGAGATCAATAGGGAAAAAAACATCCCTTCAAGGACAGGGAAATGAAAAATAAAAAAAACAATAGATAGTGCTTTCTGGCTTAATGCAATCAAGTCCTACAGCTAAATCCACCAATCTTACCTTTCTTCATCAGCTACATTTCTCATTCATTTACCTCATTAACCATTAAGAGAGATTCAGTAGGTTCATAGTCTCTAACAAATGGCCTCCAAAGCAGGCTTGATTTAATTAACAGACAAACTTTATGATTTAGCCATAATGGACTTCCTATTTGAGATAATATTGTCTTATTTTATCCTGTTGCCAAAATAACCCACATACTGTGTTCACTGATCTAAATTCCATATAAATACCTGATTTTCTAACACCTTGAGAATTATGATGAGTCTTTCTTTAATAAGCTTTTCATAATGTTAGAGGACTCAAATGCAACCTGAGGAAGAAAGTGATGCTCTAGAAGGCTGGTATTTGTTATTCTGCAGAGAAATTGTTTGATCAGTCCCTAGGGGAATGGCTGAACTAATTGGAAATGGTGAATATGAAGGAGATAACTGAGAAGTGCTAATCCATGGTATAAACAAGTACATTTGCCAAAAGAAGTCTGACTGAGAAATACAACTTCATGACTGGCTGCTGAGATGTTTCGATCCTCAGTGGCAGATGCAGATTGCACCCCCTTTACATGGCAGGTGTTAAGAAAGCTCTCACTGGCAACGTGAAAGATGTGTGGGGAGAGACTGAGAGCTGAACAGGCTTCCAAATAAAGAAAACAGCATTTTCCATCAGCATAACTGGATTGATGTTTAGAGGTAAAACACAGGGGAACCACCTTCGCCCAGCTACTCACCTTTCCGTACACACCTTCTCTATCCTTTTTCCTCTCCACTGTCCACGGCAGTTCCCAGTCTCCCTTTCTGACCTTTCTGCCTCTCCCCTCCATCTTCCACATCCACAGGAGATGTTTCTTATCCAGGTCTTCCCTTCCTTACTCTTAATTAGACCTGTAATTGTATTTCTAGAACCACTGGAGGTCCCAGTAGCAGTCAAAATGTCGTTCTATTAGGCATTATCCAAACACACCCAAAAAGTATACCGTGTGTTGAATAGGACAGTGACCAAACGTGAGAAACTAAAAGCAGGAGGTGGAGGAGAAGAGCAAGGCATGGGAAGGAGGGTTGCTCAACTAATTCAGTCAGGGAAAGGTAGGTATAGAGAAAACCAGGAGATGCTAAACTGCCTCCTTCAGATCCTGAAACTACATTCTTTTCCCCTGTTTCATCCACTTTCCCACAAAAAAATGTTTAGGAAAATGGTTCAGCTGCTGTAAAATGGGAATGACATTTTGAGACCTGTTTCCCAAAGGAATGCAAAGAAAATGGGGCCAATACAAACTGATGTCAATCAATATACCATGCCCAACTTCTTAGCTGTATGGGCCATATAAAGTTATTTTTATCAAAAAATATTGTCTGCACAGGGGGGAGAGTGACTGTTTCAGTCCTCCTTGTGGCAGAGCTAGGTTCACAGGTACAGCTAAGTCCATAGGTGATGAGTCACAGTGGCCCCCAAAACCCCTGCTGTCTCTCTTACTCTTGCCAATTTAAAAGAAAAAGAAAAAAAAGATTAAATTTATGATATGCTATCAGATGTCTCTGACGCATAGTTGCCCACATTTATGATTACTTAGGCTAAAAGGAAACTTCAGCATTCCCTAAATTTGTTTTCATTTGAAATCAAAATTCTTTAAACTGTTTCATATATAATTAACATTTTGAGCCGTTATATTTTCTGATCTATTTTATTCTTGTGAAAGTTTTCTTATTTTTACTTTAGAACTTTAGTTTGAGTTCCATATTATTTTATCTCAAGTTATCATTGTTCTGACATATTAAGAAGTCATATTAAATGGGAATGCAAAACTAAAAACCATGAAACAGTACTCTATTAAAATTCTAGAATTCTAAAACAAAATTCCAACATCCCTTCTTCCTCCGAAGACAAAATTTCATTTTCTTATGATTTTTTTAATGAAAATGGATACATCTTTCTGTACCTAATCCTAGGCAATTATTTTTTATTGATAAAAAACACATATCACCAATAAATTTTAGACCAAGTCCAATCCAAAATTATTAGAAGGGACTTCTGTTTTACAGTATTGGCTCTTATGCCATTGAAGAATAACATGCTTCTTTTCCTTGTGAATCAGAATGCAGCAATTATTTACCAGATCCAGAGCTGAGCTCTATAGTATGCATCACCACCTCAGAGGTAAAAATATGTAAAAAGTAGCAGCTGTTTAAAGCTGTTGTGATATTTTCTTCTCACTGATGACCTTTTTTTCACAGCTCTGAAAACATCTTGTTTGGGCATCTACACCTAGAAGCTCTTTTCTAAAATTAATGATAAAAACACCACGCATTTACCCAAAACTCCTGACAAGTTGCCAGTATGGCCTTCTGTCACAAGTACAGTGCATCCCTCATTTTCCAGCCCTTCTTATACACATTTCTTTTTACCATCAAGAGCAGCATTGTATTGTTTGTGCTCTTTGAGGTTTCGTAGACAAAAGAGTAGCTAAGCCTTTGTCAACAGCTTCTCTTGTTTACACCTGACAAGAAAATACTATTTTACAAATTCCTGGAAGAAAATATGATCTCAGAAAAGAACATTTCCTGAAAGCATTATTGTTTGATCTTGACCCTGTGATTACTTCTCATGTGAATGGCAGCCTTGAAGTCAACATTCAGACACAATAGGACTGTTTTACATGAGATAGATTTGAAGATATATGATCATATGACTATGTACACTACTAAGGCAGGATTTTAAGACAGCCTGAAGCACTTATGTACCTAAAACCAATCAAAATTCATTACTTGGTTCCTACATCTCTTAGATACCTTTGATATTTTTTTTAATATATTACCCTTTAATTAGATATCTTAGTTATACCTAATAGCAATTATTGTAAACATTAAAGGCTGCTGTAATACTTCTACTTTTTTTCCAGACCTTTATAGTCTCATATGGAAACCTTACCTATGTTGTAAATTACTGCTTTCCTGTAAAAGATGTATTACAAATTAGCATGAGAAAAGCTGATGGTGCCATCAAGAAAATTAATTTAGATAACAAGTAAAAATCACTGTAATATTCTTAAATTTTCATTGACTCATACTCTTGGGTATAAAATTTGTAGTATTTAACTGGAATGGATTTTTATTTTTTTTTTTATCAATGCAATGATTTTGTGCCAGTTCTTTGGCCATATCAGGATGAAATTTATTACATTTCAGAAATCTAGTCGAATATCCAAGTCCAAGCTATTCTCATTCCCCTAGCAGTCAGTAAAGAGACACAGGCTTCCCTAGAGGGCAGTTTATCTGATCTGTCTTAGACACCTATCTTAGAAAAAGATGAATTGCCATCTGGAGATGGTATTTTTCTCCATTGACTATTAAGAGAGAGTGTAGTAACCGTCTTAGTTGCTTTGCAACTTAGTTACCATGTTAGATGCCTAAACCAGGGCAGATGGATCTCTTTTTAGGTGACATTTTTACTTTTGCTGCATGCCAGGTTCAAAAGAGCATTACAGGCGAATCAACATGTTTGTCTGCTGTCCCACTTTCTATATATGTACATGTGAACATCTGGTTTGGAAGATAATGAAAGTATTTCTTCATATTCATTCCCCAAAGTTGTTTTTAGCAATTTCTCCATATATAGTAAATGCCAGATATCTGTTGAGATATTCTGCGCAAATGCATGTTTGCCAGTCCTTGGAAACCTGTTGTATCATGAGTTCCCAGTCTTCACATTAAAGCAGCATAATGCCAAGGTGCATGTACATGCAGGAAAGGAATGTAGTAAATTACAAAGTGCCAAATAAAAAAAACCCAACACCAACAAAAAAAAAAAACACATAAAAAAAATCCAAACCTCAGCCTCAGGGGGAAGAAAAGACTAATATATTTCTCAGAAGAGAACACAGAGTGCTAGAGGCTGAAATCTTTCAAAAGCAAGTGCACTCCACTAAAAAAGTTCAGACATGGGAAAATGAATAACATGAGGTTTTGATAGTTAAGAGACTGGAGCAAAACATTGTGAACAGTGTTTGTGGAGTAACTCATTAACTTTTTCTGCCTGTTTTGAAAGGTTATATGGGTTGTTGCAGTACTGGCCTTTCACATCTGGTGCTTAAGGTTTAGAACTCCCCCGTTCAGCTTTCATGCTCTAAAATCTTGATTACAGCAGTTATGCTACAATAGAGAGGGGAATGAAAAGTGCCTGCCTCAAACCAGCCATAGGGCTTTATGAGCAACAGAGAAAGTAAACCAGGAGAGAGGAGGGGAGAAGAGGTTTAAAGGGAGGGAGCATAAATAAGAAATTCAGTCTTCGGCATGAGTTACCATACATAATATGCAAAGGTGTGCAACACTTGTTTTCAATTGCTCTCTTCTTCTCTGTTTCATTTAGTTCTGCCACGTCTGAACCAGAATTGAAAATATTACATGACTGCTGGCAGGACCAAAAGGCTTCTACATCATCCATAGTGTCATCACCTCTATAACTACATATTGACCGTAGAACACTGAAAGAAATCCAGGAAGCTTGAGGAGGAACATAATGTTTGACAGCCTGGGGTCTTCAGATATCAGAAAACAACTTGCAAAAACGTTACAGGAAAAAAGCCCTTCAAATATATCTATAGATTCCAATGCCTAGGAGCAAGCAAACAAAAACAAGAAAAGGGAAGTACAGGTGACAAGTATACAAAGGTTGTTTTGCCTTTTTTTTGAACTTAAAGAAAACCACTGTAGCAGTGCTACAGAGGACATTGTGTTATGTTGTGTTTTGTTTCCAAAAAGCTGAGAGGCAGGAGACAGGCATATTTAAAAATGTTGGAAAGCATTGGTCTAACTAATTGGCCTGAGCTGGTGCAGGTTGACTTATATTTATACCACTACATACAAATATTTGTCCAGCCTGTTCTTGAAAACTTACAAAGATTTACATGATTCCACATGGTAGTTTGTGGTGGTCTTGATCTCCTGCAATATTTTGCTGAAATCACCTCTGCAGCAACAGGACAAGTTCTTCTTGCCACCCCCAGAGAAAACAGAGCTGATAGAGCTCTACACGTTTTGCATGCAACTTTTGTACACGCTGGAAGGTTGTTACTGTGACCGTTGCTCCCTCTGCATTTCCCCTCTGCCACTTGAGATCTCTATTTCTCAGTTTTAAAACAAACAACAAAAAAAAACCAAACACAAAAACCAACCAACCAAACCGATTCTTCCAGACATTCCTTAAAGGAAATTAATAAGTCTTTCATCTTTGCCAGTATTATTCTGTAGACTGTCTCTGGCTTGTCTACATCTTTTCTGAGATTCGGTGCTCAAAACGCCCCTTCTGAAACTTCATCAGTTCCAAAAGGGGTGGAATAATTACTCCCTTGTCTGATATATGAGACTTCTATTAACACATCCCAAATGAAATCTGCACTTTTTGAAATAACACCACTGTATTGACTCATGTTTGCTGGAAATGCACTATACCACTTGAATCTTTTTCTGCAGTGCTGATGCCTCCCACATCTTCCCCGGTGTCTATTTGAGAAATTGATTTCTCCTAGAGCATTACAGGTTTTTGTGCAGCAATGCAAATGCTAATCTTAAAGTCCTTGAAATTTTAAAAACACTACTTCTGTTGTGCCATTCAAAATTTATCTTGAATCTTTACTTACAAAATGGATGAAAGATTCAAGTCCTGCACCAGATTACTGAATTTATGTTGTTTGTTCCACAGACGTAGCAAATGCTCACAGTGAACTATGGTGAGCTGTTGCAGGAAAGAAAATGTATTACTACATTCACTGGCTTTAAAGCCATAGGTAGGAGTAGATGTAGCATTTGCTTTTACTTAATTTTCAAACTGTCAATTTTTGAGGAGTCTTTTGAATTCTGGGAAGTGCCCTGGAGTGCTCACAACCTCTCTCAGTTCCTCTGAGCTTCCAGTTTTACAAGTGTACCAATTGCTCCATCTGAGTCATTAAGAAACATACTACTCTGAAAAGGCTTTGGGACAGATCGCAGCAAAGCCTGACTGGAAGTGCTCTCCTCATCTGGCAGCAAACTTCTGTGGTTTACCAGCCTGTTACACAGCCTTATTATGGTAATATATATAGCCCCAGCTTTGTTATGTAACCTTCTAACACACACTCATAAACACAGTAAGGCAGCCTATTTGGTTACGGCTCTTCCACCAATCCATCAGCGTGTTTCAAATTTTAGTTCTATATACACTGAAAAGAGAAGAGAAAGGGGGTGCCTGACTTCCTTTATAAGTGAGATATAAATGAAATAGTGAAATATAAGTGAAGTGCTTTGTAAGTGAAGAAAAAATCACGTATGAAGTCACAGTAGCATTTTAAAGAGAAAGTCAATGGGGATTCCTAACTGATTTTGAAAACCTGAATTTTGTTATTAGGTGAAGGAGGAGTTAATGAAAAGATTTACGCGTAGCATAATATTATCTGATCTACTTTCTTCTCATTTCCATAAACTCATTGTCTGGCATGGGAAGCTTCATTTCCATGTGGTTGTTCTCACTGTATGCAAAAAATTTTTTGCAACACAGTTTATCTCTACAGACTGATCTCTGTGATCTTTCCAGCACATTTGGAAGCAGCTGACAATGTAGTTTCTACTATCTAAATGTTTGTGTTCCCAAACACATTTAATCCATTTTAATAGCACTTTCTGCAACTTCCCTACTTTGTGATTTTATTCTCTTTAGATTTTATGGGTTAATTGGGTTCATCTGAGCTCAATGTTTTGATTGAAGATCTCCAAGAAAAGAATCAAGTGCTACAGGGAGAAATACCGATGAATCAGTAGGATGACTTCTAATAGCCAGAGAGCCAATGTCATGTTTTATAGCAATGCATTTTCTTATAAGATGATAAAGGTCCTGGTCATGTACTATCACTTAATATCTCATAATGGCTTTGTGAAAATATTAATACTACCTCTAGTATCCCTGCAAAATTGTGGTGCTGGGAATTGCATTGCACAAACTTATATTGTTCTTGCATATTCATAGGAAAAAAAATTGTTCAATTTTCATTCTAAATGTTATGTCATGTATGTGTATTTTTCTCTTGAAGAAAATAGTTAATGTAAATCATTAACAAGCTGCTAAGTTGCAGCTGTAGAATTCAGCCAGGTAGACTGACCTGGTCCATATCATGAGCTACCACATCTCAGAAGTTATCCCTCCCATTGGACCCAACAGACTGTATTTGACTAAGCAATTAAAAATTAAATCACATTTAATTTCAAGGGGTTAGGCTAAATAAGAAATTTGTAATGCATATGGTAACTATTTTGTCCTCACCATAGCTGACCTTTATGTGGTTGACATATTTTGTCAATGGTAATTTTATGTTTATTTCCAGGTCATTGATGAAATTATTGAATGCTATATAATATGACTGTTATGTGTGTCCACATTATGTGCATCCCATTTGATGATTAATCCCCATGGATAACTGGGGATTTTTTCCAATGTATTAGTTATTTTTTAATCTCTTTAATATACACTGTATTAGTATTATATAGCACTAACATCTTCACCAGAATGTCAAAAGCACTAACCATATTGTCAATTATAATAATGCTTGCGGTGGCCAATCAATTGAAATATTCTTATTGACTTCAGAGACTGAGTTGAAGAAAAGGGAAAAGAAAAAAAGAAATATTATGATTTTATCTATAAAAATAAACTAATTTTTTTTTCACCAAAATACAATATGAGAAAAGGGAAGTGGAAGCATTAATGGGAAAAAAGATATGTAGCTTTTTGAATCCATCATTCTCAGATTCTGAAGATAGTTGTAGTTCCATTGCTTCCCTTCAGGTTATCCAGAGCAGTGTCCATCCATATCTGAAGTAACCCTTTCTTAAAGGTTATAGCTTCTAACTTAATCCTTTCATAATGCCATTTTAACAAGAATTTAGAAGCATAGGGTAACTGTTAGGTAATACAATTAGACATAAATCCATTAGGATGTGTAATGTCTAGACCAGACCAGAGAGGGACAGAAGTGGTTGCTCAAAGGGATCTGACCCTCTTTGCTACACAAGACATTTCATGACATTTAAAATATCCCAGATATCTTCTCTGGTTTCCAATTGATTCTTCAAAATTACTCCTGTATCCTGAAGATGCTTTGTCACATCTACTAGCTCTACACCTTATAAACCCTACATTAGCTTAGATGTTATAGATACCTGTGTCTGGACAATTGAATTGGGTTCCAATGTTATTACAAGTGGGAAGATATATAGGAATTGTAATCAGAAATATTAAACTGTAGAAGCGTTTGCTCTTTCATCCAGAATCTGGATTTAAATCTAATATAGATCCATATATTTTTATATATGTATATTGTCTGCATTAGCATGAGAAATACTTCTTTTACAGTTTACACAACCAAATGTCACTTGAGTATTTTACACATTCCATTTTGTGTCCAAACCCAAATGAATATGATTGCATATGAGCTCTTCAGTATCACATGAAATCAACTTTGGAAGTCTTTATGCAGTTCTGGTTTTAGTCAACACTCTATTCAGCATGCAAAATTTAAAATAAAATTTAAAAATAAAATAAAAATAAATTAAATAACTAAATAACATAAGTATTTTAATTACACAGGTGAAAATTGTGGCTTAATGGGTGAAATTCTCAGGAACTAGCTTCCCAAAAGACATGTAGTTTTCTAAGAATTAGACATAGTGCAAAGAACCCCAGGCTCAAAACCACCAACCCAGCAGACCCTGCATTCCTTCTTGCAGAGAATATGACAGTGCTGCCTCAGAATAAAAGTGATACACTACTGGTTTTATATGCTTGTATCATGTCCCCAAACATTTTCTGATTATGAGGTTAACGTGAGCTGGGCCAGGTCAAGTCCTGCTATGTATATTGACCCAAAGAATTCCATAAGCTCCATTTCACCTTAAAGTTGGTAAGAGAGAGGAAGAAGGTCCCAAATCAGAACACACAAACTCAATTACAAGGTATTTATGTACCAGCCTCAGCTGGGTTTGAATGAGGCAGTAGATTTCATGCACTGTTTTTCTTAAGAAAATTATGTTATCTTCCTGCATAGAAAACATAGATTCATAGAATAATTTAGGTTAGAAGGGCATTCTGTCAATCTCTTGAAGAAGGGCTAATTAGATCAGGGACCCTTCTCCTGTAGGGGTCAGTGAGGGATTTGTCAGTGGCTTTCAGAACACTCGGATGTCCCCATTTACTTCTGAAAAAGCCTTCCACTCACAGGAAAGCAAAAGAAAAATAACGACTCCTTAAGTTTTACCTTCCAAAAAAATTACTGAGACAAATTCATTAGTGGATTGCACTAATCATTATGCCAGGGAATTACATCTATGAAGCCCCTAAATTTGTTGCATATTATCACATCTGCTGCCCTTTCAATGATACACTTGAATTAATCTCTGAATAACAGGATCACATCTCCTTAATTAAAACATTAAATGACTAAATAAAAAAAGATAAAAATCTTTATGTTTTTTAATTAAAAGAAAAAGGTTCACCAAGTGTCTAAAGAGACACATAACTATCCCTGGAAGAACTCCAAGATATCACATGTGAAGGGGATGGGTGATAATTACTTTTTTTTTTAAGGGAAAGCGCAGAAATTGGAAATGGCATTAGGCCAGGTTCTGCCACACCTACACATGCTGAATAACAATTTTTAAATAGCTCCACTGAACTCAAGTATAAATCCATTGCTCAAAGGAGATCCTAATCAAGACCCTATAAACTGAAGATTATACAGTATACAAACTGAGAATGCATTTTCTTGTCTGATACAGGAAGAGCACCCACATCAGCAAATATGTAAGTTGAATCCTTGACCATTAATTCTTTTCATTGTTGAAAAACAATTTTTCTGCAGCAGTTTAAAAATCTGTGCTTTTAAACAGGTCATCAATGCCCTTAATTTTAATCTAATACCAATCAACAGTCTATCCAGATGGCAGCTTTCAAACTGGTGGTTATTTAAGCTTTTCTATTTAAAACACAAATCAGTTTCTTTAACAAAAGTATCACTACTAGAACTGTTGTATCATTAATACCATAATTCTGGTTTCCCTATAGATTTTTCTTGATTGAGTACCTTTATATACATGTATATTTCTATAATTGCCCCCTAAAGAACATAAACATGAAAACTGATTTTGAAAACAGTAATAGCATCTAGCATATGGAAAATTAACATTTATGTTTCCTCTTGGATTTGTGCAGAATGATACATACAATATATATGATGCTTATAGACAAGATTAGCCGACCTCAACTGACATAGTAATGACACTGTTATGGAGTCCCTAACAGTTTCCTTGAAAGTATTGGTATGCTAACAAAACCACAAAGCTTTAATAATGAAGATATAAAAAAGCTTCCAGTGACATTACACTACATCACCTCTCCTTTGGACAGATTGCATGGGATGTAAAGTGAACTACAGTGATGTAAATTACTGTGTTTACCATCTGGGGAAATCTGGAAGATTATGAATAAAACTTCAATAATGAAAGAGCCAAAGAAAATTCATGACTCATTCGTAAACAAGAAGTCACTAGAACATCCTAAACTCATATTTGCAATGTTTTCTAACTTCTTTTAGGCCTTTTATTTCCTGGGCATGTTAATGTATATGTTTATAAATATTACAGACTAGAACATTAGCTGAGGGCAGTGTATGTATTGTATCCTGGGGATCTGATCCCAGAGTTGTTGTCTTGGATTTGGCTTGATTTCTCCCCACGGGTGTTGTTTAAAAAAAAAAAAAAATGCTGCTGGGTCAGACTCACTAGTACCAAAACACTGCTAAGTCAGTAGAGTTACAACAATAATAAAAGGGGTCTTTGTATGTGAATAAAGCATGAAAGATTTTTTAGGATATTATTAGATTTACACTTGGTGTATCTTTTCATTACCTGCTTTTAGTCCTAAGTCCTTAATAGTTGTTCCCTCCTGTTCACAGATCTGAAGGAAACCAAACTCAAAATGAGATGTGCCCCACCAGAAAAAACTTTTAAAACCCAAGGAGCTGTTTTTCATGGCATAGTGAGGGCTTAGTTCACCATGCCATTGACAACAATCGCATAAAGCTGAGAAAGGTTTTGCAATTCAAGGCTCAATTGTACATTTATTTACACCAGCCCCCTTTTCAGAGTATGGAAACTCTCTGCAGTGCAGATTGCAGATTCAGCAAAATAAGACTCCAGCCTGTACAGGTGAGAGCTGAGAAATGTGCAGTGTTGAATTTAGTGCAGCTTTCTGTCTACTAAGTGACCTCAAAATTGGCAGGGTCATATACAAACTTACTCATACAAATGAGGACCTGAGGAGAGGTTTGGTCTTAGATGGATACAGATACAGGTGCAAATTTCCACATGATAAATTAAAACTTCAGGTACTTCAGCTCTTCTGTGAGAACTGCTTCCAGCAAAGCACATGGTAGGTAAACTCACAAAGTAAGACTACATGCACAAGCAATTACAGCAGAGTTCCCAGGAGTTCTGAAATTTCCTACTGCAACCTACCCTCTGTCAGCTCATCTCTGTGCCTGCACTGAGAGGCATCTGTGGAATCTGGGTTATCTCTAAATTGCATTGAAACAAGATTTTTTAGATTCTTTATTATTAAAGACGTACGTGTCAGGAACCTGGACACCACTGCAGGGCTAGTCTTCAGTGCTTAACATATACATATATACATACATATATATATATATATATATATATTTGCATACATATTTATATATGTGTACATATGTGGTTTATGGGGGGTGTATGTGTCCTTAGATGAGCTTATAACTTAGCAGCTTAGTTGGGAATTGAATAGAGAGATTCAAGGTCTGGTGAATTAATCTCAGTCCCTCACTAAATAGTGTGTGGCTTCTGAAATAGCTGTTGGTAGCATGGAATGATTTGACCTAAAACATATTTTGAAAATATGCCTGAAGACTAGGAGGTATGAAAAAACACAGACAAACAAGCTATGTAACAAGAATGTAACAACATTTCCAAGGATAAGTAAATATGGGAGAAAAACCATGCAAGATATTCCTTGTGTTATCAACAGACTACTCAGCTTCTCTACTATCTAAATGATATTGATGGAGGTACTTGCTACTCCAGTACTGCAAATATTTATTGTGTCTAGTTTGTTCTGTCAGGCATTAAATAACATTCCCATTCTCATTTTCAAGAACTATGTCTAATCTTTTTTTACACTAATGCTTCCTTTGTTGACTTTTAACAATTATGTGCCATTGACAATTGTTTATTGTTGTTTAATTAGGAGGTGGATTATTCCCATGTTTTAATGATTACTCTTCAACAACTTGACAGGAATGTTATTCCCAAAACCACCAAGCACAAATTGGCTTTGATTTATTTTACTTAATCTTGTTATGATTGTATTATAAGCTCTCCAAATTATAATTTGTTTTATTAATTACAATATCTCCCTTTTTCAGCTCAGTAATGTGTACTAAAGAAAACAAATATAAACTGCCCATGCTGCTGAATTCTGTTTCTTTAAGACAAAAAAAAAGAAAAGTACTGGATAGTAGAACAGATACATACAATAAACTCATTAGCACCGACTCCAGAACTGATTTCCAGTTTGCAAATATGAAGTGTGTCCTTTTGCTGTATTATTTTAATCATCCAGGTAGACTAAAAGTGCCCATCATCTGTTAAGTATGTTCTTAGTATTAGATGTAAAACCTGAAACAAGAAAATATTGATAATGGACAACTTATAAATGCTGATTTTTATGTAGAGAAGGGCATGGCATCCACCTTCATTAGCCAATGCAAACACTTATTTTTTTTGGTCATGAAATATTGATGATCACTAAAATAATAATGAGGAAGAACTGCACAGGCTAAAATTTGCATGAGATAGAGCAGTAGCCATTTCCAAATGCAGTATTTCACATAACAACTGAAAAAATGTAGAAAGATTAAAATAAATATTGTATCCAGATCAGGTGACAATGGGCTGTATGTAAATTAGCTATCTCCCATGCATTTCTGACAATACATATTTTTAATACATTTTTTTTCTGGAAAGGATGTTATTGTCATCATCATCTTTTAAATTGTAAATCTGATCAAAATAAAGAAATATGAGAAGGAAAAATTCAAATAAATAATAAAATCTAGAGTCAAGGGAAAAAAACCCCAAACAGCTGAAAGTTCTAGTTTATAAACATTTCCAAACTATCAGTATCTGTTTGCCAGGGTTTGGAATTCATACTTGAAGAAAAAAATGCTGTGAAATGTTATAAATCATTCATTTAAGAAGCCCTGACTGAAATTCCCTTCTCATGGATGTGAACTGAACCTGATTTTTGCCTGGATTAATAGATCTGTTGAGCAGCTCCCTCAGGTTTTTAAAGTCCATTATTCTGGAACAGTTCTGTTGAATAGACTGCTAAGTGCCTAGACCCCAAAGGTGCCAAAATTTATCTCAGTGCTGGCCTGGAGGGTTTTTTTCTGCTTTCACCTACATTATTAGAATGGGGATGACAATTTACCTGGAAGACTTTGGGTACTGAGAGGCCGGGTACCCTATGCTGAAAATAAAAACACCCCAGAGCCTGATACCCTTCTGGCTGGGGTGAGCTAGCACAAAATAGAGCAGAGCTATGTCAGAAGTATTTTCGAAAGCAGCACATTTTCGTGAAATGTCTTTGCTTTGTCGACTCAGCCATTTCTGACAGACCAATGCTGAAACTGGAAATTTACAGCCCAATCCGGTTATTACCACTTGATTCCATCTAAAGCATTTGAGGAATCTGCCTTACTCCTCTGTGGTGTTTCCAGAGATCATGCAAGACAGCTTCACTTACTCTTAGCAGTTTCTGGAGTTAAAGAAAGTAGTTGTAGGAAAGAAACACAATTTTTAAAATGTGAAACAGGCTTTTAGGGATGTTCACATACTTGAAGTATGACACTAAGCAATAATACTTCAAACAAACCTAACACAGGGTGCACCAAAACGTCATTAAGGATAAATGAATGAGACAAGTGAAGGTTTCACCTTTCTTTTTTAAGATTGTGTACCTTTCTAATAATAAAATGTTTTATATTATAGTTGTTCTAAAATATCTTCTTACTGTATAAAATCCAAAGATGATATTTTCAAAAGCACTTCTTGAGCGTACTGGAGACCTTCTGCAGGGTTTGAGATCTTAATTTAGTTAGGCCATCTGGAAATTCCAGCTCAGGAGATCAAAACTCCTAACGATTACACTGTGCTATTTAAGTTTTCTTTTCAGCGGGTCTACATCCACCCTGGAAGTTGTATCCAGACAACATATTTACTTGCAAAAAATTATTACAGACATGTTATTAACCCTTTTTGCCTGGAATTTCCTTCACATTTCTGGCCCAAACTTTAATCACATTCCCTAAATCTAACTTTAAAGATCTTCCACATCTTTCCTACTTCTGCTTCCCTTTTTAAAAATGATCTTTGTATGGATGATGTTTCAAAGGCTTTTCAAAGAGATTGTGAGGTATTCAGCTGGGAATATTGTTAGTGAACAACCACAGTGACGGAGAAGCACCAAACATTAGTCTAGTTTAAGTCATATTAAATTTGACAACAGTAACCTAATAATTCTTCTAGTCAGTAAACTCCAATATAGACCAGACAGCTATTTTTTTCCATTATCCATGAAAGTGTTATTTCAGTTTTTGATGACTTATTTCAGATTTATTTTTTTTTATTAACTACTTAGACACCATTTAGGGCTGATGAATAGTAGGCATTCATGAGCATCATCTGTGCGATGTGTTTACAAGGATAGTGCATAGTGGTGAAAACCCCCAACATTCACGGGATAGATTCATGTGTAGCTTAGGGTACAAGGATATGAATACAGCACTTACGATTCCATAACACATCCTTAGATGATTCCTAGGAAGAAGCAAGTGCATTTGATCATAGGGCTTACTGAAATATTAGTTTATTTAGGTGGTTGCTGATGTAGTTGTATCATAAAATCAATGCATTTGAATTCTTGCAAAGACATAAGAAAAGCAGTGAATTAATTCTTAAGAAAGTGTCAGACTCAGATAACAGATTCTACTGCCTTTGAGATAAATCACAAATATCACATTCACTTTGTTAGTAACTGGACCAGACTATTGATATGGAAATATAGGTGAAAAGTAAGAAGTCTTCCTAGGATTTCTTTCTTCCAGGAACATGAAGTCAACACAATGAGATTTAATCCTACATATGCTAAAAACTATGTGAAGAAATTTTTGTGTGAGAAGACTGAAATAATTTTAAGCCAACTCCTTTTCAGTAAAATAACAAGGAAAACTCATTAATACAAATCAATCTTCTATTTACATATATAAAAAAATAGAAGGAGAAATGTATTATGTGTTAATATTACTTAGATATGTGGATATATGATGTAACAAGAACTGGAAATGGAAGATAAAGTAAGATATCAAGAATACAATTTAACTTTTGAAGGATATGTCTAGATTCCTAAATCTTGCTTCTGATATCTTCCAAATTACTTATAAAATGTGCCTGAACCTGCAAATCAGCAAAAAAGCTATGTTCTTTTTCAAAATTATCAGTTTTGTCATCACAGTTTCTTTCAACATTCTCTTATTTAACATTACATATTCCTCTATCACCTTCTTTCTAAATATAAACAGTAATCTTTTAGATTATCAAATTTATTGAAATTATTTCTGATAATATTATGCACATTCCATATGTGTATGTGTTATGTATGTCTGTGTGATATATAAATATCTATGAATCTACTTAGCTACGGTCTCAATGATAAATGGAAAAGTGGCTCATTAATGACATCACATGCCTCATAACATCAATCCACAGTCCAATTCTTTACATTGCACCATCTACACAATGCCTTTACAGTCAGCAAGTATATGGAAAAAAAAGCCATATTCTTTATCCCTAAATTAAAATAACAGGAAATAGGATTAAAAGAGATTGGAAAAGATGTGGTCGTTACATAGTCCATACCCAGATACTGCTGTGTCAGTAAATTTTGTCATATATTCAGTTTCCTAGGACTTTGAAGCCAGTTGGGGTTCTTGTAACTAAGACAGGCCTCATGCTTCAGAAAATTAGGAAACTTTTGTTTCTGTGCCAGAGCCAGGTTAAGCTAATTTATTCTTGTCCCACCACTTACTTTATATATGTCTTCTTCCAACCTGGTGTTTTATAACATCAAGGTATTTATGAATATCAATTTGTTTTAACACATTTTCCTTAAGTTAAAAAAAAAAAAGAAAGAAAGAAAAAAAAAAGCCATGCTTTTTTAATTTCCCTTTGTAAAACAGGTCTTCCACTTTGTTCAGTTTGGAAGTTCCCCTCTGTAACCTCATCCAGTATGAATGCTCTTCTCTTGAACACAGTAAACTATAATTGTGCATGGCACTGCATAAAAGATCTTACCAGTGGCTTTGTTACATTTACTCTATTTCTTTGGCAGCTCCTTGCCTAATAGGTACTACAGGAGCAATTGTTTCTGCATGACCACATCTCATCAATGGTTTACTGATGCCTCTAGATCATATGTCTTCACTATTTCTAATAACATATTTGTACTAGTTATTATTACATGCAAGAACTTTTGTTTTTGTGCTGTTTTCCTTGCTTACTTAAACAGATCTTATAATGGTTATTCTGAAGGGATAGATATGGTTCTATTCTAAAAATCTGATCCAATCATTAATATTTACTTATATCTTTCAAATTTCTTCTTACATTCAGAACACGAATGTTAACAGGCCCCTTAACCTGCATGCATACAATCATCTGAGTATATTCATACTGTCAACTAAATGACTTTCTGATTATCCATAAGTGATCCAGTGTTGGATCACTCCTGGGGTTTCTGCATGGATATTTATTTTTTTTTAAAGATGAAAGCCAGATGAGGTTATGGATGTAGCTCAGAGAAGGAGGGGCATTATAGGCAGTGTGGGCTGTGCTGGCCTTAGTTCCTTCAAAAATGCTTTTTCTCATAGTCATTTACCATTATTCTGAAACACCTTTGATCTTCATATATTCCTCTCCTACATGTTCTATATAACCTCATACCAATGCCCAGTGCATCTGTGACACCCCCTCAACAGCATGATCTAAAAGTCCTATCATGGCACAGCATTTACAACATTTATGCTCTTTGATCAAAAAAAAATATGTTTTAGGGCTGCCAGATGTGCCTCGGAAGCAGTTTAGGTGAAGTATTACAAAATGTGTACACAGCCAGTCTGCTCTGGATTAAGTAGCTCTGAACTATGTAACGACAAGCAACTTTTCAGCATGTTGTCTGATGGACGAGGATCAATCCCAGAATTACATCTTTATCAGCACAGCATTTACATTTTGGCATTGTCTGGATAATAGTAATTTCTATGTTGATTTGCACATCTCCATCAGTCATCTAACCTTCTGATCCATGATCTGCATCCTTGCCTAAGACAAAAATTATTCATATGATTCTGTGCTCTTAAAAAGTTAACTTTATCTTTTGTCTTACTCCCTGCATTGCCAATTCCACATGGCCTTCTTTTTAATTTCTGTGGTTAAAGACCTCTTTATAATTTGTGATAATTTCTTTGCAAGGTCTAAAAGACATTTTTACTTTATCCTATTGTTTTCAAGACCTTTAGCATGTAACTATCTATTCTGATTTCCCACTAGATTTTCCAATAGCCTTTTTAAGGTTTTCACTTTCATGAAGGCTCGACCCTTTTTCTCATTAGTCAGTTATCCTTACTTTTTCAGTCTCTTAATATTGAAAACATTGTTTACAAACTTATTTTGTGTTTAGCATTTCACACGTTTAAACACAGGCAATCCATGCTTTTTCAGAAGAAGGTTCTTTTATTTCTTGAAGTAGCTTTCTTCTACATGATCCTGCTGCTTACTACAACTATACATAAAACAGCACTAACCCTTGCATTTTCTCAGTGACTAACTGGTGGAGAAATCTGACAACTATCACAGCAAGAAATATGCTGGATCTACTTTTAACAGTATAATTTGTTCTCTAGTTTATACTGTGAAGTCAATTATGTTAATAGATAATTATTTTAAGTAATTAAAGTTTGTGATGAGAGTCATCTCACTACAGATATGTCTTTATATGTAACAAGGGTAACAGGGAGAGTTAAGGAAGCTATAGCAGAATTCCAGCCTTTTTTCCATCCTTGAATCTAACCTGGTTTACTTCATCTATATTATAATTTATTTGTTTGCAGATAGCTGGATAATTAATGTGTCAAGCAATCTTTCCTTTGTTTTGTTGTTGTTAGTGCTTTTTTTCTTTAGAGTGTCATCTTAAATCTCTTCCTCATCTTAGTTTGCCAAACTCATCTACTCTTCCTATTGTATCACACTCATATCTGTTACCAGTCATGCAAGTTTCTCCATTTGGTTCATTAATGCATATGTAACAGAACAAACAATGTCTTGACTAATGTAACTCCCATTCATCAAAAATGTATGACTTATGAAGAAATTTGGTGTCTTAAGAGGAAGAAAAAGAAAAAGAGATAGAAAAGTCATCTTATGCTTTATAAGTGGTTTTTTTTCAGGTGTAAACCAGAAATATATGTTCTGGTAATCAGTTCGTATTTCTTCAGCCTTGTAATTTGTGCAGTAAATTAACCAAGTTTTATGTTTTTTTCCAAATCAACCCTTGCTATTATTTGTGTATCCATCTCATTGACCCACACTGCCCCTTGACTGGGAGTTTTCAGAATCTCTTGGCAAGTTACATAGTAAGTTAATTAGGTGCTGAAAAGAAGGGTAGATACTAAAAACTACTGCTATTTGTCCTCTGTCTCCCCCACTCTTCTTCATTCACATTTTTGCATGTGTCGGGATTTCAACATATTTTGGAATCCCTTCCTTTATCTGTACCAATAAAGACAGAAAAATACTTTTTTTTTTAATGGATAGAGTCACTCCTTACCTTTTTATTTGGGATGTCAGCTGGGAGGAACCAGTTAATCAATACATTCATTTGGTTTGGACTCGGCAGCATAGCTCCTGGAAGTACTGAACACAGCACCAAATGGAAATAAATATAAAGACATATACAAAAGATAAGATTTCTGACAATCAGGTCCTGCTATCTTTGCAATTCAGTAGTAACAGAAAGTCTTTCACAAGGGGACAGATTCTGGTGGAAAGATAAGGAGGGGGCATAACTCATGTTTTGTCCTGCAGTGATGCTGTTCAAGGATACTACTCAGAGTCTTTATGCCTGCTTTGATGTATCACTTAATTCTGATATCCCCCCACCTCCAGCACTATGAAGCTACTTCAGTGCATCCAAAATATTCCAGACATCAACTCAAGGACCACAGGTCTTTCGCTTACCCCATTTCAGGGAGAACAGGTTATTTCCCATGTACAGACTTTCTCTGTCCTTGTATACTTCAAAGTGACATGGCTAGCGATGTCTTTACATGAACCTACAAATAGGGGAACGATTGGGGTGCAGGAGTCAAGGATGAAAGGAATATTACTTTTTTTTTTCCCATCAACATCAAAGACATCAAAGTTAGAAACTGAAGTCTACATAGACCCTAACCTTGAATCCAGAACACATAAAAGACAGCAGCAAAACACCCTCCAGTGAGAGTCCTTGAGACAACCTGCTTGACTAGGGGCATTAAAAGGGAAATGGAAACATTTATGAAGTCAGAGAACACCTTTTGAGAAAGACCTATTCTAAGAAAAAGCACATAGTGGACTATATAGGCATGACTCAAGGTGAAATAGTCACTCAGTAGATTCAGAGGATGACTAACTGCTAATGGAGGCCTGTCAACACGAGGGGTGAGTCATCTACCCAACTTGGGCATCTAAAACTCAAACATCTGAATCTAAGGAAATTACTCAAGACACCATTGAGATTCAAATGATAAAACATATGTTTCCATAGTGCAATCCATTTTAAGATAGGCATCTAACTGGGGCAGACAACACCCATACATTTGCTTTTTGGACTATGAAAGGAACTTACATTGACTGAATTAGGTTCAGATGTCTAACTAGCAGATACCTAAAGCTAGGTGTCTTAAACTAGGTGAGACAAATCTCACTGTTCCACAAAACTTGAGATATGAAATGGAGGTGGCTGCAGTGGATCCTTTGTCACCACTGTGGGAAGGTGCATGTTTCTCACCACTGAGAACAGAATACATAGAAGGTGACAATGTTTACAGATCAGGTACCTGATTTAAGCACATAAAGTTAAGACCAAATATACCTTGAGCATTAACTTTGGCAGTCCACAAACAAATCTGCAGTAGTAGAACTGACAAGTCTGAACTGGAATCTCAGTTCCATATACACTAAAGAAAAGGGGGTTGGTGCCTTAGAGAGGGCTTCAAAATGTCCAGCAATATAGGAATTAAACAGCTCATGTATTGTTTTCTTAGCAAAAAAGCACATGTCTCTCTAGCAGAGACCACATCTAAGATCACCCCATTCCCACAAGACTATCTTCTGCTATGCTACAGGCTAATGAAATTAGCTTTCTAGCTTCGTGAAATTACACTGCCTTTTCCTTCTTCCTTCCTCCAGTCTTACTTGCTTGTTAACATTGAGGACATTTGCCTGGGATGTCTATTCAAAATTCTTCAGACTAACAAGAACACTGCTATTCCCTTTCCAAATGGACAGAGGAGCATTCCAGCCTCCTGTTTTTTATACAAAAAGTGGACAGTGGTCTCGGAGTTAATAAGGCCAGGTCTTTTCCACTGAAGTCAGTTCTAAATGCAGTGTAAAGGGCTGGTTGTGAAAATAAAGCAAGAACGGACATTTCTACCTCGTATTCAGAGTAGCTAGAATCACAGAATCATAGAATCATTTAGGCCAGAGAAGACCTTTGAAATCATTAAGTCCAGACATCAACCCAGGACTGTCAAGTCCTTCACTAAACCGTGTCCCTAAGTGCTGCATCTATGTGTTTTTTAAATATCTCCAGGGATGGCGATTCCACCACCGCCCTGGGCAGCCTGTTCCAATGCTTGACCACCCTCTCAGTGAAGAAATTTTCCCTAATATCCAATCTAAACCTCCCCTGGCATAACCTGCGGCCATTGCCTCTTGTCCTGTCACTTGTTACCTGGGAGGAGACCGACCCCACCTGCCTACAGCCTCCTGTCAGGGAGCTGTAGGGAGCAATAAGGTCCCCCCCTGAGCCTCCTCTTCTCCAGACCAAACCACCCCAGTTCCCTCAGCTGCTCCTCATCAGACTTGTGCTCCAGACCCTTCACCAGCCCCGCTGCCCGTCTCTGGACACACTCCAGCATCTCTACGTCCCTCCTGCAGTGAGGGGCCCAGAACTGAACACAGGATTCAAGGTGCAGACTCACTAGTGCCCAATACAGGGGGACAATCATTTCCCTTTTCCTGCTGGCCACACTGTTTCGGATACAAGCTGGGATGCTCTTGGCCTTTTTGGCCACCTGGGCACACTGCTGGCTCATGTTCAGCCAGCCATCACCCAGCACCCACAGTTCCTTGTTCTCCAGGCAGCTTTCCAGCCACCCTTCCCCCATCCTGTAGTGCTGGGGGGGGTGGGATGGGTCGTGTTATCCATGTGCAGGACCTGGCACTTCTTGTTGAACCTCATACAACTGGCCTTGGCCCATCAGTCCAGCCTGCCCAGATCCCCCTGCAGAGCCTTCCTTCCCTCCAGCAGGTCAACACTCCCCCCCCCCTCAACTTGGTGTCATCTGCACACTTACTGAGGGTGCACTCACTCCCTTTGCCCAGATTGTCGATAAAGATATCGAACAGGACTGGCCCCAGTCCTGAGCCCTGGGGAACACCACTTGTGACGAGCTGCTAGCTGGATGTAACTCCATTCAGTACCACTCTTTGGGCTCAGCCATCCAGTCAGCCGTTAACCCAGAACACACAGCTGAGAAAGCTTTGAAGCTTTTCTAAACGAGTATCTAGCTCCTAATGTCGTAATAATGAGTTTCAGTGAGTTGGCTGCATTGGTATTGTCCAATTCTGTTCTCAGAACGTGGGTTGCCTCTTTCCGTGCTGCCTCTACAGGAAAGTGAGTTGGAGCAGGCAGATAAAAAAATGCTACAAATGGAAAAGCCTTGAATAAAGAAGCTATCATGTGTGCTAAGCAAGCATTGGTAAAGACTGCAACTCTTTCAAAACAGGGTTCAGTGTTTCAGGTTTTTCCAGCTTCACATTGTTTTATGTGACAGAATGTCTTTAATTAGCTTAGCAAAGGCTGAGATAATGTCTGTGTTTGGCAAATGTGCTCTGCAATGGCCTAAGGGCTTCTCTGTGGTACTGAGCAGCTTCAGTTCCTGTGAATGCTTGAGACTATGCAGACTGAAACCTCTATCCTAGGCAAATGATGATTGCATCATTAGTAAGTAGTTAATTACTTTCTTTTTTATCTTAACTGAATCATGGCTTTTTTTAATTATTATTATTTTTTGAAGGTTTTATACTCTTTGTTTTCTCCCACTTGTCTGTATAAGTCTTGAACAACAGATTCCACTGTATTTGCAGGCTCTAGAGCACCTTCTTCCAGGGAAGCAAAGACAGTGTAGTATACGTGTTCTCCTTGGAGTAATGATAAATAAAATATCCACTTGGGTTCCTGAAGAAGATGCCCTTTGTAATGCATGAAGAATTTCTAGGTGTGGGACTTTGCTCTCTGTACGTACTCACACTTCCTCATGTGGATAGTACAAGGTTTTCAGGAAGCAAATTACAGCTTTTTTACAAAAGTAGAAAATAAAGTGACTGGCATAACTCAATATGTTTTGTTTTTTTTAAGTTTAGTTTATAAAATATTGCTGTCTTCTCTCCTTTTTTCATTTTCCTACTTAGAAAAATACTTATAACTTGTGCAGTCTTGAAGACTAACCTCCTTTCCGCATGTTAGAACACATAAAAATCTCAGATCACCCATATCTTTTAAGGTATGTGAACTGCACTTGACTTTAAATAGCAGTATTCAACCATTTGAAGTTTTGCATCTACCAAAATGTTTTACTGAATGAGACTAAGTTAGAAAAAACATAAACTGTAAATATACTTTCTATTTAACATAAAAAGTATTTAAAAAGAATGTATGTGCATAAAAAAACCACACTCATGCCATCAGCTTGATATGATGGATTAATTCCCCCATCAAGAGAAGGTGAAGAAAAAAAATTTCACAGCCCTACTCTATACTGCCCAATAGGATTAGTGGGAAGGTTAAATTCTGTTTCTATGATTTCCGAATTAATTTGACATTTTCCCACTCATTTTAATGAGACTACAAGCTACTTTTAGTGAACGGTAAGATCCTTCGCCTGTGTGTTCATCACACAGAATGCATGGCGAGGAAGATGTTAAAAAACTTTGAAATCAATATGAAACAATGAATTCTAAGCTGTGCTGTTAAAGGATGCTTCTCTGCTAACATAAGGCCTTATTCAGAGGACTTGTTCCGGATGGCTGTTTTCTTCTAACCAATATTCTGTAAAGCCTGTTGTATTAGGTGACATCAAAAACTAATGAATGAATTGAAAATGGCTTTCCCTATGTTTAATTGTCATAATCATGCTATACAACTAAAGGCTAATCTCTTGATTTTCTCTAGGGCTAAGGTGACTATCAAGCAATACATAACTCCCATTCCAAATATCAAGAGGTTACAGAAAAATAAATATTTCTATTCATACTGAGAACTCCTTGCACTGGACCAAGGTCATCAAAACAGCAGAAGAAATTTCATATTTAGGGAAAAAAGGAACGGCAGGAAGTTTTAATTTTACTGAACGATTCTGCTATTCAATATTTGCATTCCACCTTTCTCCCAGCAATATGATTTTATACTCAGGTGTGCTGTAAGAACGTACTGATGTGAGTTTAGGATTAGGGCTGAGCATTGTCAAGATCTATCAGCTGATAAGGACGGTGGTCCCTAAATTGTCCAAAACCTTCACTTTCCCTAGTCCTCTCGCTCCCAGTGATCCATTTCACATCATCCATCCGCAATCCCTTTTCCCTCGTCTCTTACCCTTCCTATCATCCTACAGTACATTCCCTTCATTTTCCATAGCATATGCCTACTATTCCTTTGGATCCTAAAAATCACAACTGGTTACCATGAGACAAGTTTAGCTGAAAAGCAGAATGCTAAAGAACAAGCGGGCAGATTTAGAAGTTGCTGTATCTTACAGAATTCCACTACCAAAGCCACGTAAATTACAATGGACAACTTTATATTCATCATATGGGATAACAGAGGAATTTTTAACTGTATGGAAAAGAGAAGGCTACTTATTGTGGGGCAGATATGGATGATGGTCATATTGCAGTTGGTACATGGTCATTTTAGGAGAGGGAAATTCAGAAATGCCAAGTTTGGAGGTTTAGACCTAAGGTCACCCTTCCTCAAGGCAGCTATGTTATTCATCAGTTATGCTGATTGTTTACAAACACCTGTAATGAATGTTTTTTCCTGTACCACAAAATCGGTGCCTTCTAAAACCTTTTCTTTTTTAATTGAACTGTTATTTTATCAAGTTTAAACAAATGATAGTGTTAGAAGTTCGCTTTAGGAGATACGGAGGAGTGAGCAGAGCATAGATGAAATCAACAGGGCTGTCCACAAAGACCTGTATAAGATTGAATGGCACATATTTTACATAAATCCCTGAGTTCACAATTAAGACAAATTGGAATGCATGTATAGGAAAAATTCCCTTAAAATGAGAGTCAATATTACATTAACATCATTAACATTCAGATGATGCATATAGTTTAAGACCATTTTGAAAACCATATAACATAGTTATATGTTACTAGAATATAATGTTGCCCTTTAAATTTCAGAGTAATTAAGAAATAAATTGTTATAAGGAATTTAATTGTGTGTGGTTTTTTCTTTCTGTTGGTTTTTTGTTTTTTTTGTGTGTGGGTGTGGGTTTTTGGGGTTTTTTTGGGTTTTTTTGCCTTGCAGGAGACAAGAAGGATCATAGGCTTTTCTTTATGGTATGGATTAGAACAGTCCTTAATTTTATATATAGTTTCACTCTTATGTACTATCAGCATTTCAAGAATAAAGATATCCATACAAAATTAAATTTGCTTAAACATAGTCAACCCTGTGTGACAAATGACAGATATTTTTATTGTAACACAAAAGAATAGTAGCAATAAAAATATCTTAGAAATTACTAAGAAAAGTCAAATGCTTTAAGGGTAATTAGAGCCTAATTAGAAATAGAGATGCTATCAGTATGGTAATAGTTGCCATTTTATTCATGCCAATGCATAATTTCTCTCAGTGACACAATGTGGTTCTATTCTGAAAGCATGCACTCATAAATTGCTCACAGCAGTTAGTGGTTGAATTAGTAAAATAACTGTGTTTTGTTTTCCGTAACTAGTTGTCTTCTAAGTACTGATCTGATCGTTTAAATTAATCATGGCGAATATTTATGAAAATTAACATCAGTTTCCAGAGAGAAATAATTTACATTTGAAATAAAATGTTAACTACATGAAGCCACCTTGATATCACAGTAAGACTGGATATTATGGACGAAAATAGGAAAATTCATTGCAGGAAAAAATATTTGAGAATACTTTGGAAATTGCCCAACACTGATCTACTAGACATCATAACTGTACTTTTTTTTAACTGTCTGTGGTTAAGACAAGTTTACCAAAACAATACTCTTTACAAACAAGATATTTTCAAAAATGGTATCTTGAATATTAGCATATTACTGCTTAATGTTCTTATTCATCTCTTAACCATAGAAGACTGATTATATTTTCTTATAACATGAAGGATTATGATACTTTATTAATTTTTAAATGTTCAAGAATTCAAGAACAATGATGAAGCCACAAAAGACAGAAGTCTAATCACTCATTTAGTCTTTCAAAGTGCCACTTGCCTACTTGCAAACATAGTAGACTCTTGAGTATAGCCAGAAGATATTTATTTCCTTTTCTTCGTATTTTTTTTTAATTTTTACAAGCCAGTATAACCCTTTTGCCACCAATAAATTTGGCTTTACATATAACAAAAAAGCATGGAGTTAATTTTATTATTTTGCCTCTTTGATAATAAGCACTAGGTAATCAAATTTGCTGACTTTTTAGAAGATGTTCAAATATCACCAAGGAAATATTCCCAGTAGCAATGGATGTTGAAAGGACCAAAGACCTTTTGCTCATTTTTCTAGCTGTGATTACCCATTTTTATTGCAATGTGCTAACACAGTTCTTAGTCCTCTGAAATTTCAGGATGCCTAAGGCAAGGGGAGGTCCTCCAATACTCAAGAGTAACCAGAAGAGATAAGAGTCATACCTTCCATAACTTACAACCAGCAATGAAATCACAAATGGTAATTCTTATTATTTTCAGTCAGGAATTTCTATCAGAAGATTGGTATCTTCAATGCCTATCACTCCAGTGGCATAAGACCTGGCATAAGCTAGGCAAAAAAAACCCTACTCATGAACTACTAAGAATAATGTCTAGTGACTAGACGCATGCATCGTTCTGTGAAAAATATCAACTAGTTAATTCACTTAAAAAAACCCACAACTTTATGCCTTGACTAAGAGTAAATGAAAAGCCACCAGTTGAGAAGTCTTCTATTTCTTGAAGTTTCATATCCACTTCATTCTTAGCAGATTTTTCTTCCAGCAGCAGAAAATCCCCCCAAAGTCATGCTAGTTTCAGACATGATGTGACTTGACAGCCATAGCCCTCAGTTTGTCTAATCTGGCTAATCTGCAAGTGAGCATGGGTTTTTTTTTTTTCAATAAAGATGTTACATTATTATCTTCATAGCTGTAATCTAGATCACATACTTGATACATATTCAAGTTAAAATCTTGTTAAAATCACGATCAAGTGAGCTTCCTCAGGGAAGGACCTTTGCTTTATTTGAAGTGGATGGTCATTGATAACTTTATTTATGTCATGGTTGAGAAATAGGATGGGGGGGTTACAATTTAGGATTTTCTGCAAAAAAGATTGTACTACTTCAGAGTTAGACTGACACAGTTACAGCTGACTGCTTCCAATAACACAGCTCAACCTCATAGTCGGCTGCAGTGCTGGCTAAACCAAAGCAGAGAGAGCTGTATTGTAAACATCTAGAGCTGAGCCAGACTCCTACTCCTAAATTCCCTTTACAGTCAGTTGAAGGTGTAGGTCAGGTGTATCTCAGACTAAAACACTGAGGTGTTTTTTTTTCCTCTAAAGCCAGAGGCCTGAATCTTTAAAAAGCCCAGTCTTGTACCATTTTCCTTCAGTTTCATCATCTTGCTCCTGACCACAGGCAACTGAAGAAATTATGTGGTAACCCACTAAAACTTTCTGCCATTTGGAAGAAGATGCTTTGGGTGTCATTTCTGGTGATTTCTAACTAAGATATTACACAAACTTGTTCAGGCTCTCATTTCTTTATTCAAGCCCATTATTAAATGTGAGATGGTAGATTGCATTGACTGGCTACCCATGAAAAGCATGATTTTCTGATCGCAAGTTATGGACCCAAACAGTTGTAATAGGCAGAGCTGTCTTTTGGGAGAAAGAATGCATTTTCCAGAAGAACATGAAGACTGAATAACTAGCCATAGGTTGGATGACTACTTTAACAAATACAACATGGTTTTCTTCCCACAAAAGTAAGTAGTCAGGTGTCGTGAGCGGAGAGGAGTGAGCAAGTGGCCTCATGGTGTTTGGTTGCCAGCCGGGGTTAAACTACGACATCAGGTAGCAATACACTGAAGACATTCATTATAGCCAGCTATAGCTGACCATTATGTCTGTATCTTGAACAATTGTTCCTCAAGCTACCATGTAACAATCATAAAGACACACTTTGACACACACAGTTAGCCTCTTTTATTCATCCAGAAAAGACAGCAAAAATTTTCTTACCGTGAAAGATGTTTTGTCTCTTAGGTTAGTTTCTTGGGGAGCTCTTAGCTATTGTCACTTACGTCCATAAACAGGTATCAGCAAGAAATAGTGCCAAATCTTTTAAGGCTTCAGGACAGTGATTTCTACACATCTACATATGCAGCTGACGACGGTTACCAAATATTCTCCTTTTTTTGTTCATCAGCATCGCCCATTTGGTTCCTTACCCAGAGTTGCATATGCTTTTGTGAGGGCATTGGTCCTTAAATACCACTAACCTGTTTGTAGACTAATAGGCTTTTTGATGCAAGCTGAAAATTTATACTTAGCTTTACAGTAATAATATTGAAATATTTTAAATGCCTCTAAGTAGCCATGGGAATGTATTTGATGTATTTTTATGATCTTGGCTGATTGAAACATTTCAATCAAAATTTCAGCATAAGCTGGGACAGTCTATTTCCAAGGAAAGTGAATTCTTAACAATGCTTCATCTTCATCAACTGTAATTGTTCTTGCAAGCATTTTATCAGAGAATATTTCTGTGACCATCTCCTACTTCTTGTTCAGCATGTGACTCCCTGAAAAGGATGGTTTGATGCCAAATTGACATCAAGAAGATAAAGAGTGACTCTTCCAGCCCATCACACTTCAGTGTAAAAGAAGCAAATGAGATTCTGCAACTGTTGAACCTGCAAAGCTTGGCATGTTTCCCCAGAATATCTAAATTCAAATCCTCTTGCCTTGCTTTTATTAACACTAGCAATATGAAAGATTAAAAAGGGCAGCTTACTAAATATTTGCTTTGGGTTCAGCACTTAATACTTGCTAAGTTCTTACAATTTCTTTGGAAACTGTTCAGTAGGATGTGCCTGTATCTTTTATCTAGGTATCAAAGCTGTAGACAGTGAAGTCTTCTGAGTAACAAACTTAAGTAGCTACATCATGCATAACAGCTGATTATTTAATTAAAGCTGTCACTGCTGTTGCATTCTACATATGCACCAAATGTGCATTAGTTTGTCAGATGTATTAATTAAGAAAAGAAACAGTAAGGGAAGTCAATGCCATTTTAACACATATCATTCCTTATGTACCAATGAAGTTACATGCAAGAGTTTGAAGTTTCTTACTACCAAGACAGGACAATACTCATATTATTGTTGTTTTGTTCATTATCCGAAACAGTCTTCTCCCATTTTCAGTCATCTTTGGCATATTCTTGTTCTTATTTATTTCATTCCTTCCACAGCTACTCTCTAGGAGACTGTACCAGGATCTTTCAGTACCTATGTCCTGAAAGACAGAGCACTACTACTTCACTATCCCTTCTGCATTCCCCTTCTATACTGCCTTTTATTAGTTATTTCAATGTGGTTATCCTCTCATCTTTCCCTACTGAAAGAATTCAGACTGGATTATCTTGTTCCCCAATTCTTTCTCCCTCTTATTCTTTCTCTTGTCATAGTGAATAAATACTACATTTTTGTTCGTTTATTTCTTCCCACCCTGTCTTAGCAGAAATGAAACCTGGCTTGGAAATCTTTTAAGAAATTTTATTATTTTTCATCATAAATGTTTTAACTGCCAAAAGAGAAGCTCTTCACAAGGTCATTGTTAACAAGATTTCCCTGGTTCAAGATAAAATTTCACATTTACCTCAAAGCCAGGATCATACAGAACAGTCCTAGCTGCTTGTTCTGAGAAAAGGCAGCATGACCAAACACAAATGCAAGTCTGAGTTTTCTGCATCTCAGGTTAGTATATTTACCTGGGGTTGTGACTTGGGTTCTCGGTTCACCCTTGGAGTCTTAAAAACCTTCACAAAATAAGAAAAGTAAGTCCTGACCTATTCCATGGCAATATGTCTTCTTAGATTACTATACCTCATCTTTTTTTAAATCTTACTCATCCTTCCTATGTTAGGTACATATTGCTTATCCCCTGGGAAATATTTAAATACATGACTTTCATCCTTTAGATTTTATATGTTGTTTTCTCTTCTAATCTCATTCATTTGGAGACACCTTCCTTGTATAGCTTTTACTTTTTTTGTTGATTTGTTAAAAAAAATTATGCTTAATTCTATGCATTGTTTTCCAGAACGTTAAAATAGTAAATGTAATGTTTTCTCATAGTTTTCCATAATCCTGTCCTAATTTTTTTCTGCTCTAATTATAGCTTAGCTTCCTCCCTCTCTTTCTACCTGTATCTCTCCATTACATTTTATGGGTATTTTTTCTTTCTTTCTTTCTTTTTTGCAATCCCATGTGATTCCTTGTTTAGAGCAATATCTAATTTCTTGCTTCCTTAATCAGTAACCTCTCTGACATTTTCTATTACTCCCTATTTATACAATGTGTACTATATGAATGCCTAAAAGCTTCTACTACAATAAAACAGATAAATTTTGTCAAAAAGCTTTTTTTTCCCTCTTTTTTTTTATTATAAATATTCTACTATTTTCAGTATTAGATGATAAGTTACTTGAGGCAGCTTTCCTCTGCATTGTGCATTTACAATGTGTATTAGAATTTCGTAAAAATAATGTCATTCATAAAAAAACTTCCTGGTCCTATCAGTGTGGCACAGAGGGGGGCTAATTTCAAGGACAGAACTAAGAGAGACCTCAATAACTCAGTTTAAAGGCATATAGAAAAACTAGGTTTATTTCAATTGTGCAGCATTCCTTAGAGCTCTTGATCTGTAGGAGTGTCTGCTGTGAGGCTAAATACCACTTTCAGAAGCTATGGACACAATTGCTACAAATCTAAATAAAAATTTTAACTACTTAAAAAATGGAAGATCCCATTTAAGATGTTTTGAAGACTGCCTTCAGGAAACTGCAAACATCAAGGAAGTTCAAGACTTGTTTTCTTATCACTACAAATATTTATAAAAGGCATATTTAGACAGTAGAAAGGAAAGAACTCTGGTGTATATTACAGGTACTGTATTTTCCAATAATAAGTATAATAAGCTTTAACTTATATCTTCAGCATATCTCAATAATTGATTACCCAGCTCAGATACAGAGAGGAAAATTCAGGGCTTCTAGGAAAGGCAAAAAAAAAAAAATTCAATATTAAAGTAACCCTAGGAAAAACAAGACCAGGAAAGATAACATCTTCTTTACAAGAAAAAAATGTATTTAAAATATTCAGGTAAGATTCTCTGCTCAGAGTCAACTTGTGAACCTCTGAGCCTCAAAGCAATTTTTTTCCTAGCTGCATCAGTTGGTGTAATAAAGGATATTATCCCTCCTTTCAAAACCCTGTGTGCTGGTACTATTACAGCAATACACCAACTTAACTAAACCTGAGTTATGGAGTAGTAGTGCTCAGGATAGCACTTCAAGGGCAGCACACATAGTAATGTCTGTGACAATGCTTGTACCTTCAACCATCTTTCAAAATGGAAAGTCTTCCATAGCATCAAAATTCAGATAACTCAAACATACACAGAAATTAGCTGGCCATAAGAAATTCTACTTAGAGCTGCAAAGGCTGATACACATGTAAAGCATCTTTTCCAGTGATAAATACAAGTTATATAATAAATTTACCAGTAATTTACCTAATATTGCTGTGCAAAGAGAAAGAAATCCCATTCTCATTGGACATAGTGAAATTATTCATTCTGTATAAATGGAGAAAAGACATTTCTAAGCTGATTCATCCCGGTTCTTTAATCTACTTCAGTGAGATAAGAATTGACTATATTCACTAATTTACCATAATAACAGTGGGATGCCTATACAATTAACTCAAAACAGATGTCCACAATTTAGTCAGATGAATCCCATCCCTAGTGACAAATGTCATCTTAGAAGTATCTTTAGAATCAAATTTTCCTACTGTTTGCAAATGCCATGTTGAATGATAATTTAGAACAGTTTTGGGGAAGCATTTCAAACAGCTGAGCTGTACCAGTAAATAAAAGTTATAAGATTTTGCTGGTTTGGTATTATAATCCATTTTTTGCAAATGATAAAGGACAAGAGATGTGGAGTTTATTCATAGGAAGGGTAGTGGTCATTCTTTTAATTTCTGTAATTTTAAAGTATGTAAGAGTAAGCTATAGGGATTCCTGTGGTCTGGAATTACTTTGGGATGCTTTTCAATATTAGAGCAAGAATAACTGTACCTGTCCTCAGTATTTCCCAGGCCTCCCCCCCATGCTCAGTGGCATGGTGCTATTATGAGCCACTTACCTTCCTTTCCGTTGTTTAGATAGGGGACTTTTCAATGAGCAGCTGCGACTTTAGCCCCAGTGAGAAATATAAGAGCTGGCAGTTGTCTCCAGAGAGCTATTCCACCTTCAACATCTCTGTAGTAGATGTGTATTGTTTGCTTGCTGCTGAAGAAAATCTGTTTTGAAAAATACTTATAAGATACCTACCTGCCCTAAAATGTCTTTTCCTGTTATAAAAACATTTTAATATAAATTCTTAAACTTTCATTGCTGTTTGTTATATATCACTGCTTTACAGAGATGCTCTCAATAACTTCTAGAAAGGATGCTGAGGTACTGTGATGAGAAGTGTCAAGAGAGACTACTAGAAGAGAAATTCTGATAGACAGTAAAAACTTCCTTTCATCTTTTTAAAAAGTGCATTTTAAATAGATGTAGACATTGCTGCAACGAATGCAATATTTACCTTCCCCTGTCCCTAGAAATAACTTTTAAGTAACAAAATCTCCGACTCATCCTTTTAAAACTGTTTTAATTTATTTTGTTTTAAGCTAATATATCATTTACTTGCAACATGGCATAAATATTTTGGAACTGATGTCTGAAACAGATGAGTTTTTTCAGTTTAAAAAGGAGAGTGACAGTTTGTGCCCAATATTCTTTCTGAAAGTTTCAGAAGGATTTTTACTATATAATCAGAAATTATAATTGTGTTATTATGCATAATTACTCTACACCATTACATCACATAATTGGATCAGTTCAAGTTCTAATTGCATGGTTACAGAGATTTACTCTAAGTATGTTGGGATATAATTACACTAATTTCATAATTCTGGGACCTGCAGAGTCCAAATTTTGTAGGATTAACATTTATTTTTGTGGTTCTGTCTCACAGCAGGAAAATCTTAAAATGGTATTTTGGTTGTGTAACAGACCCTATTTGTTTTCACCTGTATGGTATTAATCTCTATTTGTATTTGTAGTGTACTAAATTCTATTTGGATGTGCAAAGATTACAGTATTACCTGGCTGTAGCAACGTTAAACCTGCTTATACAAGCCACCTTCATCTGAAAATGAAAAACAATTAAACACAGTGGTCAGCACATGGCAAAACGCAGATGGGTAGAGACTTGTAGGACCAGAGCCAGCTCGCGTGCAAGTGACAGGGTCTGCTTTGCAGTTTTGTGAGGGAGCCACTTCAGAGAAGCTGATGTGGTATTACTGGGACACTATTAATATCACGGTACTATAATGAAACATCTGTGGGTGGGCCTGTGGCAGCACAGACACCAGCAGGAGTATTGCCAGCTTTAGAAGACCAAAAGTCATCAGTAAGACAGCCAAAAATCTTGACATTGACCTTATGATATTAGCATTAAAAGTAATCAGATTATGTTTTCTATTCTATCTTTTGACTTTTAAATGACCACCTGCTTCTCTTCTAACAGTAATCAGCGTATGATGGTTTCAGGTTGAAGAGTCAATAAGGTACAATTTTCCCTATTTCTTCTATTTGGTCCTTTAAGCTAGTGGAACTACATTAATTTCATTTTATTATCTTCAGTTTTGCAGTTTCTACCTGTGTCTATAGCAGGTACTACATCCACAAAAGTAATAAGAATTTTTGTGTCCATTATTTTCACATCTGAAATACTGGAAATACTGCTCAGCCTAACCTTGGGAAAAAATAATGCCATCAGAAATACATCAAATTTCCAACAGCAATAAATTTCTCTATTAAAAAATTACCATCACCATCTTCAAAGCAATTGCCAAAACGATTGCCAGTCGCTGAGTTAGACTTCTGCTGGAGTATACATTAAAGGCAGAGTTTGGTTGCTCACACAGAATCACGCAAAATCACAGACTAGTTGGGGTCTGAAGGGACCTCTGGACTGTCCAGAAGGATCAGTCTGTTGCTTTCTATACTGAGAGGGAACAATATGGCTAAGCTTCATTCTGTAGAACCGAAACTTTTTCTCTCCTTGTACACAACCTAATGTTCTTATCCTCTTTTTATTTCATTCTTTTTATCTTTTTTTTTGCGGGGTGGGGTGTCCTGCTTACATATAGCATTCTGTAATTATATTTTTGATATTAGAATTAATAGTTCTATTTCTGTGTGATAGATGCTGTTTGCTGTAATTTACTGTCCAAGCACAAAACAGTCATCGTGTTAAAAAGAACTTATTTTTACTCCTTTCTAGAAAGGCAATCCGTGATCCTAGCCACGTCATCTCTTGCTCTTTGCACCGACTACTCAGTATTTTTATAAGGATTTCTCCTTAACCTGCCATCTCTGTTTCCTTTCTTAGCATCCTTAGAAGTAGCAACAAGTTCCTTCTCTGCTACTACTCTGGTGGGTCTAACCCACAACCTGAGGCCACGTGGAGGGACAAGAATCCACCTGTGCCTCCGACTCCCCTCCCCATCTCTCTGGGCTGGCAGACCACAAGTATATCAACATTTCTCGATTTTCCCTGCCAGCATGAAGGTCTTTTAGCTAACTGGTGCAGAAAAAATTGGTCTTAGAGGGTCTGGGACCCAGCACCAGTGACCGTGATCCTTTACAGCCACCACACAGCAAGCATGGGAAATAAAAGCGGTACTGTAGCAGATCACAGCCTGTCTCCAGAGAAAGGAGCTTATCCTGCTTCTGTGCTACTTGTGCTCTCCTGTTTGACACCTCAGGTTGGGGTTATGTGTGATTAACTAAACTAATGAGATGAGAGGCCATATCTTCGTTTTTA
Source organism: Falco rusticolus (assembly GCF_015220075.1). Classification (NCBI taxonomy): domain Eukaryota; kingdom Metazoa; phylum Chordata; class Aves; order Falconiformes; family Falconidae; genus Falco; species Falco rusticolus. Next base: position 64,015,623 of record NC_051190.1, on the reverse strand, counting down.
ATGACATAATAATATTTAATTAAGGTAGACTTGGTTTAGGCAAAGACTATTACAGAAATTTCTTTATACTGGGAATTTTATTTATATTAATATGCATCTATTTCACTGTATATATAAGCAGAGGAAACAGCAAGTATAATAATGCCAGTGTTTCTGCAGGTGGAATGGATAAGAAATTTCTTTCTTTTTTTCATTCCAAATGAAACAGAAAAAAATCTGTTCTGAATTTACTTTTTATTTAACTTTTTTCCTTATAAGTACCATTTTATATAATGGATTAACAATGCTAAGATAAATAAAATTCTATCTATGAACCTTTATGTTTTGTACCATAATTGAAGGATAATCACAATAGTGCTGGACTGCCCAAAGTAATAAATAGCATTTTCAGGTAATTAAGTGCCAGAGCAAAGCTGAAGTATTTTATGACCTTAGAAGTCACTTAGTGAGAGTATAAGCCAAAGCATTCTTTTTCTGAATCCATATTTTAAACAGCTCATCAGGCATGAGAGAGCTTTTTGGAACTAATGATCATTCTCAGTTGTCTACAACAACTTTTTAGTACTCTTTTTAATGCTCTATCTATAAGTGTATAAGGTAAAAGAGGAATTTTTTAGGGTTTCCTACCATAAACTGCATGAACCGTTTTCTTGGGAAAAATATTGAAATAGTTTATCTTCATTTCACAGGAGAATAAGAGATGGTCTAATTTAAGAAAACTTTTTCTTGTGTATATATTCTGTTTTATTTTATAGGGAAAGAGGGAGAGAGAGAGGAAGGAGGGAAGGCAGGATGGAAGAAAAGAAAATAGGAAAAGGAAGGACATATCCCAGATAATAGTGACTACAAATACTGGCATCAAATAGAAAATGTGAAAACATCTTAAGATAAAAAGAATATATTTCTTACCGCTGTGAATTTTGCTGTGTCTGTAATGTACTATATCAAATCACTTGAATAAGGAAAAGCTTGCTTGCTTCTGGGAATGAAACCACTGCACATTTCAACTGCCTGAAAAGATATCATTTAAGATAAAATAAGTACAGAATCAGACAAAAGAAAAATGAAATCTGGTAAATACTATATTGCCTGCCTCATCCTCTAGACTTCATCTGTAGCAGAGGTTAAAAAAGACATTTGGCTTTGTACAATAGAGGTCCTGTTTAAGATTTTTTCGTGCTGTTAGATGCTGGGCTGATATTCAAACAGAGAGGATTCTTCAATTAGGTTTACTCAGGTGAAACCCCACAGAAATTTCTAAAGTAATTAGGTACCCTAATCACTTAAGAAGCTACTGCCTTCTGATTTCTTTAGGCTGCCTCCCAATACTCTTCTAAGCTGAAAGCCACGCAGGGAAACCAAATGCCCTTTAGAAAACAAGCATTATGAAGATAATAGAGCTACAAATACTCTTTCTTAGCAAATAAATATATGTTAATTTGTTCCTTCTGTATGATTCCCTGGATCTTTACTCTAATATTCACAACTGAAGCTCACATATTAATAGTGCTTAATCAGTAATTGATGTATTTTGTAGGTGGGCTCAAAGAGGAGCTAACTATTTTCTGTTAGGCTATTGTTATTATTGTTTGTTGCTTGTATTGATATTCCGTTTACCTCCCAAGAAAAACTGAAGTCCTATTATATTAGGTATTACACAAACCCATAGAATGAGCAAATTATGGAGAGGGGTTTACACTCTAAATGGGCATAGCAATGGGTATGAAAGGAAATGGAACAACCGATGGTCTAAAAAAAGATTCACAGCAGAGGCAAAAATAGAACTGCTATTGTCTTTCTCTGGCCTTTCCCCTATCATGTTCTACAGTCTGTCTGATTTTAATGATCTGTTCCTTAGAATTAGTGGACTCCAAATTTGCCAATAAATCTAACCTTACGAAGGAGTATGGCACAAAGCACAACAAAAGTATGAGGATGCATTCTGTTTTCATTTAAGGATATACATCCATCATGCAGTCCAAATGTAATTACAAGCAATAAAAATATTCTTTTTAGTCCTAAGCAGCCTTCTCAAGAGTGCTCACATGGAAGGCAGTAGAATCTGAAAAAGATAATCAATATCCAGATTGACAGTAAAAAAAGAAAATTTCTTCTGGAATAGTGTTAAAAGAAAATGCTCTGATAGATGGAAAGAGAGCAGTAGGTTGAGAATTAATTCTTACCCTCAGCAAAGGTACAGCATATGGAAACCTAGATTAAAGCTTTCGGAAAGGGTGTTGGCTTTACTGACTTTTTTTAATAGGCTTATTTTTCAGTTTTTCTGATTCTGTTGGGCTGCCAAATATGGTGGCAAGCTACCAACAATTCTAATAGTCTAGCTGTCTACAAGATGCAATAGTGATCCTAATTAAGACCCACAAGTGAAAGCACAAGCAGTTGAATACAAATTGCAAAATTCAGCTGATTATTTATACAAGAATGAAAATTCTCTTCTCTTGATTAAATTCCTCTTTACAGGCTGAATTTGTAATTGACCATTTCTCCGGTATTTTGAGAACTCTAATTAGAATGAGCAGCTTGAGCTCTTTTATTTGAGGGAAAATCATGAAAACCAACATAGTTACAAGACTCTCCATGACATGTAAGTGACACTAATAGTATTTCTAAATGTTTCAATTGATCTCCCCCTTTGAGTGACACACAAATCCAGTTTATGGTTTTCTTTTACACCCTCCAGATATGGAGGGTAAGAATGACTTCAAAGCACACAGGGACTGTGAGATTTAATGTCTGATTTCAGAAGGGGCCCTTGATGCTCACCAGTAACTAGTAACTCTCAGTAGACACCCCACCTGATGAGCAGATTTTCAGTCTGCTAACATATTATATTAAAATCTTGTTTTGATCATGCATACTGAAATTTACTTCAGTTGGTATTAATTACACCAAAACTTCTATGACAGAAGATGGCATATCTTATCAAACCCAGATAAAACCAGAAATATCACAGTTCACAGCTAACCATGTTGTCTAGCCACAGGCCTTCCACGGAGATCATCTCCAATTTTGGCTTCTGCTGCTGCTTGAGGCAGGTGAGAGGATGGACTTTGGACCTGTAGCGCTACCAAAAGCTGACATATGCTGGAGAATTGCTGAGACTTGTCAGCTTCTTTGATGGCATCACCCACATAAAACAGATGGAAATGTGGTTGTGAAATTCCTATACGTTGATTTCCTGTCTGTGGTAGCAGCTAACTAAACAAATAAGAACTTCTAAGCCATATGGTCCTTCAACTGGCTCTTGATTTCTTACTCTAAGGGAAGGAGAAAAGTAAGCTTTATTACACAATACTGAACTGAAAATCCTTTTTGAGAACTTACCATGAAGATTATTTCCTCATACAGTTGTTGATGACCAAAACCACAGGAACAAAGACAGCTGGGGACTCTTTATTTTTCCCCTGTAATGGCTGTGTACTGTGTGTCTAGAGCTAGAGCAGAGAAGTTTAGAGTCTGACCAAATATGCACAGAATGTAATAAGTTTCAATAAATTCAGAAACTGATAGGCTAGCAAAATTTGGTTCAACTTACTGATTCTGATACACTTCAAAAAAATATAAAAAATATTGACTGAAAATACACTGCTAAAGTCCCTGTTACATACCAGCATATGTACAGGCATTCCAGCCCCTTCCACAATGCTACCTCAGTTTTTCCTTATGGCAAGAATTTGTTGAACTAACTATAAGTCGAAATCCTTAAGAAAGAGGTGCTGTCAGGAAATCAAAAAATATTGTTGCAATAGCTTCATGCTTGTAGGAAAATAATATATGGATATTTTTTCTCATTTCAAACAATAGCAGGAAAGGATTTTCTAAAAGGCCACTTTTGTACTAATGTTGCCTCCATTGACTGAAAGGATTTTTTCTCTGCCTGTGCTGTTGATAGCTTAGGCTGAATAAGACAGAATTGTTCTTAAAAAAGACAGTGTTTGCTTTTCCTCCCTCTTTTAGTTTGCTTCCTTTTCAATGAAAGACAAATAACACAAAAAATTTCTAGGTGTTTTTTGTTTGGTTTTTTTTTTTCTTGTAAGGAAGAGATTGTTAAGAAAAGGAATTAAGTTAGCTCAGAATTAAAATTCACCTGTCATCAGGTATGGAACCTCTTTCCTGTAAGTAGTGTGACTGCATCTTTCAGTGGTCAGGAAAAGGTAGCTTTACAAATATCGTGCTGAAACACCTTTTCTGTTTAAGCAAACAGGCTGAGAAGTTAATTTGTTTTTGTTTAGACTGAGAAGTCAGCAGCTGTGATATGCTCTCCTGTTGTATGCCTGACCCTGTTACAACTTGCCTGTTATTAAATAAAATCTCTTTTGTTAGTTTATCTTGAATGTGAATCCCTGTCCATGGTGAGGATGAATCTGATATAATGGCTCATTGGAATTCAGGATAACATTCTCTCCCTATCTTCTTGTCTTCTGGAACAAGCACTGCTGGTGACCCGCCTTTTCAGGATGTTTATTGTTTTTAACAATGGAGGCAGTGCTCACTTCTCTTTTCCTGCAGTTCAAGGCAAGTTGCTCAGACAGAGTACACTCCAAGTTCATTCATTGTAGTTAGTTAATAGAAATAGTCCATAATTTTTCTGATTGTTATCACAGAAACAAAGATAACAGAGATGAAGGCTGCAGTGCTGTGTTCTGATGAATCATCAGAAGCCAGCAGATAGTCCCTCTTGAAAAGCCTGAGGTATTAAGTTATAAAGCAGGAAAATTGTGGGGGGAATGAGTGGGTAGTAATGGCCCGCCAGTGTCATGTCAGGTCCAGGGTTGCAAAAAGAGCAGCAATAGAGGTGAATTAACCAAGTGATGTACTGTTAGAAGATGATATGGAAAATGAAAAGACAAATCAAGAAAGTAAAAGGGGCATTGATGGAGACGCAGAGAAGGAAAAGTTTTGAGTATGGAAGTTCTCAGGCTATTGTCAAGGGGAACACCAGAAGTTACCATCTGTCAGATGGTCTAACAAGTTAAGTGAGCTGGTTTTGCTTGCCCAGAGATGCTTCACTGATCAGAATATTTCTTTAACTAGGTGCAATTCCACAAAGTGAAACCATGAAGACAAAAGATGTGCACAAACCACATTTATTTTGTCAACTAGGTCTGAGAAATGGCTGCTGAGAATATGCAACTAGTATTGCTACTTTGAAGCTCTGTCTAAATGTTCTTTCTGGACCATGCTTTGGAGTATCCCAGAGCTGTGTGGTGGCTGCTTGAGTGAACCACAGCTCCACTTGGCCTATGAACATGGTTTTCCTTGCACAGCAGCTACAAAGCAGGAAGCAGAACTGCATTCCTCTGCGCCATACGCTGATACGCAACCCAGAGATTAGTAAACTACATATGCCACACAGGAACAGGGAAGTGCTTCTAAATCCATAACACCCATAACCTAAGGTAACTCCAAGGGTACAAAATTTACTTTTTTCAGTGAAAATCATGTCCTCTTACCAAGGACCCTTCAAAGAAGAAACAAATCAGATGTCTGCGTAGCTGGTGCTTTATTCTTGCATTTTTTCACACATAACTCAAATAGTTGGTTGTGCCCTGAACCAGTCCCAGAAGTTCTGAAAGATTGGAAACCCAAGGATATCGATGGTGATGTAGAATTCTGACAGTAACTGTTGTCTCTGCTTTCAACAGGTCACCGTAACACAAAGCTTCCCTCATTTTTATCTGTGATCTTGCCTGTGATAGAGATTAACTCATTTGGTTCCTTGAGTCTAGTACCTGACCAACATTGACTTGTGCCATGGATGCCTGTGGTCGGTTGACCTTGGCTGGACACCAGGTGCCCACCAAGCCAAGCTATCACTCTCCTCCCTCAGCAGAATAGAGGGGGAGAAAATAAGGTGAAAAAAACCTTGTAGGTCAAGACAAAGGCAGTTTAATGAAGCAATAGCAAAAGTTCACACACGTGGAAGCAAAGGAAAACAGATGTTATTCTCTACTTCCCATCAGCAGGTGATGTTCAGCCACTTCCCAAGAAGTAGGGCTTCAGTATCTTAGTTGTTGCTCTGGAAGACAAATGCTGTAAACAACAAATCCCTCCCATTCCTTATCCTTTCCCTTAGCTTTTATATCTGAGCAGACATCACATGATACATAATATCCCTTTGGTCACTTGGGGTCAGCTGTCCTGGTTGTCCTCCCAACATCTTGCGCACTCCCAGCCTATTGGTTGGAGAGACAACCTTGATGTCGTGTGAGTGCTGCTTGGCAGCCGTCAAAGTACTGCCACGTTATCTAGGTACCAATACAAGCACAGCACTACGACAGCTGCTATGGGGCTCAGCCAGACCCAATACAATGGCTAGACTCCTATCCAGCTGCTAACAGGCCCACAACTGCTTTTTGCTACTTGAGAACAATCTCAGCTGCATTAACTGAATGAAGAAATATTGACAAAAAACCCCCCCACCACACACAAAAAGACAAATTTGGTGCTAGAAACAGGAGCTGGACTGACAACTCTGATAGACAGGTAAAGACTACAGTTATTATTGTTTAATTGCCATGGCAACTAAACATGGCCTTTTTGCTGAAATAATATCATGATAACACCTTACTCATTGTAAGAAATAATAATCAGTCAACCTAGATTGCTATCGGGGCTGCATTTGAGTGAAAACTGTAGACTTAGAAAAGAAAGGTTAATAAAATACACAGAACAGAAAACAAGGTTAGAGGTGATGTTTTGCCTGTGGGGCGTTTTTCAGAATGCAGAAGAAAAAGATTAGCTGCAGAGACAAGATGAACATTAGCTCCCTGGTTTCTCCCTCGTTTCCTTTGTACCAATAACCTTTTAAGGATCTTTCCAAAGCGCACAAAATTCCCTGCAGCCATAATGCCACCTTCAACCTTGTTATCTATTCCAATTTTCAATATATATTGCTATCAATGCTTTCTTTTCAATCTTTTGAAGCAGCCACAAATTATAACTGTTTCACATCCTTATTAGGTATTTGGATCTCTAAGTAACCTGACAACTTTCCATGTGCTTCCTTTTCAGCTACTGGGAAAACTAAGTTTGTGAAATAGCAGCAATGGTACTGACATTCCTCTTCTCAGCATTTTGATCTATGACTACATAAACTAAACATATCCCTGAAGAAACTGTACTGATTCATTTTGACCCATTTTCTTCTATTATGTCATTGTTATATTAAAATAGAGACTAATACAATGCACCATGAGAAATATAAAATGCTTGATCATCTCAACTCAGTTCTTACCATTGTTTGCTATGCATCTTCTTATATTACTTTTTAATATTTTATAAGCTTTAAAGTAGCTGAATCTGAAAAGATTCATTTATCCCTACCTTATAAACATTTTGCATGCTGAGAATGGCACAGGAACAAAGAATAATTGTAAAGCTCAAAGCCAGTGCACTTTAACATACAGGAGAAATAATAATTAGAAAAAAATTCTGAATAAGAAACAATGACTTACATTTTCAGCTGTTAGGCAAAGTTTATCTGCTTGATTCCAGTTAAATTCCATGTGGAAAAATTGTATCCTTTGCAGATCTGGGGGACATACATTGCGTGAAAAGGAGCACCTACTGTTTTATAAATGCATTAAGGAGGTCATTCAGTCCATTTGTATTTTTGAATTTTTGACTTGACTATGGATTCTTTTTTTACAAAAGTGTTTAAATTAGAATCTTGTGATTTTTCTTGATATGAAGGGAATGACTGGCTATAATGACTAGCTTGCTATCTGTTGATAGTTGTGTTGACAGAAGAGCTGTACAAAACCTTACTTATCTTCACAACCAAGCACTATTTTTAAAATAGTATTATATTTCCTCTTAAACATTACTTCTTCTTGAAGTATTCATTCTTTACAGTCCAACGGACATCTTGAGTCCAGAGATGCTCTAAAGATGAATAACTCAGTTTGTTCTAATTTGATATGCCATTCTGAATAGTAATTTGCAAGATGAAAAAAAAAGCTGAGTACGTACACTGAATGTCTTTGTAAAAAAATTTATGAAGCCTCAGACATGGGTAGTAGTAGTACCATACAAAAAAGCTGGTTATATTTTATATTAATTTTACTCACTGACTTTAATCGGGTTTTAAGTGAAAATGTTGTCTTTGTATAAAGGAACAGATTAAGATCCAAAATCTGCCACTTATGGTTAAAGAACCATCAAATTAGTAGTTTGAATCATTGCATTTTTAAAAAGAAAAATCACTGTATTTTTGAAAGAAGAGACATTAGCCCCCCTAAACATTGTCAGGAAAAGAGTTTAAACTTCCAAATAGAACTTTTGTGCAGGTGATCACACACATTTCCTACATATACTTTGCTTTTACATGGCTTAGTGGCTTACAAGGAAGTGATACACATCATCCTGCACCCTAACACTGCTCTTGAAGCTTGGAAGAACACGGAGAAGTCCAAACATTAACAACTTCAATGTTCACTGCTCCATATTTAGATAAATGCTTTTCATCTGTGCATTCAGTTAGCTTAAGGACGTGGAGCTAATGCAGTTTATTTTTCTTTAAGTGCCATTTACAAGCAAACAGTTTAATTATAAAGAATATATTGTTTATTCCAAAAAGAATTTAGCTTATTTATCTATTTTTAACTTTTCAAAAGCACTATAGTGCTAAAATACCAAAAGCACTATACTACCAGGTAATTGTGGACATGTCCCTCTGAATTTCTTGCTCTATGTTCATTCCCCTTTAACCATCCTACAACTGCATCTGACATCCAGGAACCCTACTCAAAAGCAAAAAAAATAATGTGTTGTTACAAAAGAAAACATTTGTGCCATCCACAGGATATATCCCTTTGGAGAAGCATTTCTGAGGATTGTTTTTACACCTGAAAATTATTTCTCTTTGATCATTACAATGCAATAAAAGATTCCACACACTGTGAATCCTGTGCATCTCTTCAAACCAGTAAAATCGAGCTGGTTTTTTGAGACTTGTAAATGCAGAATCCATATGAATCTCAGAAGCTGGACAAAGACCAATATCATCAGTTGAAAAGTGCACTCCATTCTACTTTTCCTAGGGCTCCATATTTGTAGCTTCACGCAATTGGTATAACCTCATGATGAGGTATATAGGTGGATGATGAAACTGTGCTTCATACTTGTGTCTAAGGCTTCCTGGCAAAAAGCTGTATGAGATTTCAAAAGCTGGGAAAAGGGAAGGAAGTGTGATCATCAGAACTAATCTTTTTGAAAATTATTAGCTGAGAAAAGCCATTAATTGCCTTTCTGAAGTAGACACTACTATTAATACAGTTGGAAATATTATTTCCAATTATTAGGTAAGATTTTGAAAGTTCTGTAGGTTTTTTTTTACTAATGAACTTGTAAAGTAATCCTTGTAGATTTGGCAGAGTCTGGAAGGGAACTAATTTAATGAAGTTTACATAATAGAGCGCAACACACTGACAGGTTTCTGCCTTTATATAAGGTACTGAAGGTGGTAAAGTGCCAAAGGTGAGTTACATGTACACAATTCTGTCCATATTACATATAGACTAAAGGGCCTGAAGTTGCATTAAATTTCAAAATCACTTCTTTATAAACTTTGACATTTCTTGCAGAAGTCATATCATTGGTCTTACGTTTTTCCAACAGGTTGCTATATGCTTAAACCACTAGCAGTCCTACCGCATATTCTAGCATATGTGATCCTGTAAAACTCATCTAATAAACATGAAACACTTAGGGTTTTACACTATACTGAGATCTGGTAGATCAGCTCAAAGCATAATTGTTTGAATTTGTTGCTACAAGCAGCTTACAGGCTCCCCAAATATATGTACATATTTAGGTTCAAAATGGGATTCAGGAAATTCATGAGGTCTAAATATATCAGTAGCTATTAAATTAAATTGTGTGGATGCAATCTGGTTCAGAAATTCCCCAGACAATATATTGGAAGGGCCTCCCAGGGAGGGATCTATGAGTTTTAACAAGTCAGATATTTTCTGGTGCCCTTAGCAAATATTCCCATTAAACAAATAACTTTTAAGGGTGAGGAACTGGTGAATCAAATTATAGTTCTCAAGAAATATAATTTAGCACAATTCATTTTAAACCAAACCAATCAAAACTCCAACCACAATGCTGAAGTTTTATAAGTAAGAAGATATTACCCATTCCCTTGCTTGAATATTAGACGTAACAGGAAATGCTCAATGTAAAGCAAAGTATTTGGTTGAATTGCTGTAAACAAAACCAATGTTTTTTGAAGATGCTTCAGAAATGGTAAGTTATTGTACAGAGCAAAGTAGGGACATCCACAGGGAGTCGTTGACAATTTATTCTAATTTGTCTTTGCTTAGTTGTTATGCTTGCTGGAATATGCTGCTGGATTTCAGCATGGCTACACTTGGTTGCCCACAGTGTGTTGGAAGCTGACATTAAGGACTGGAAAAGAACCTATGCTCCTATTGCAGTAAGAATATTGGATCTTTATTATGTCAGGAAAACAAAGGTTCAGCCTCCTCTAGGTGTTTCCGTTTCCTGAAGACATATCCATTTTGGCTTGCGTCTGCTTTGTATCTCCCACAAGTGATCTGAAGAGGTTTCAGGAGGGACAGAAAACCCTTTTCACCAGCCTGTGCACTGTCTGCTCTGCTAGGCTTTTATAAAGGCTGAAAGCTGATATATCTGCACTCTGTACCAGGGCCCTGTATTATTTCCAATACCTAAGCCAATATATTGATATGCAAAATCCTGTGCCTAACTCCACCTCACATGCATTCTCCTGTCAGCTGTCCCCATCTCTGAAGCAAGAGCACTGAATCACATAAGAATTCTCATCTTTTGTTTAAGATGAGCAGAGTTTTCTACCACTGATAGAAGCAGGTTCCCCACTTCAGTCTCTAGCAATACTAAGATGCACCAGCTGATGAACTGGTCCTTCACTCATGACGTATACTGTCCAGCCACAAGGAGGTAATTTCCTCTAGGGAAGAAAACATGAAATTTCTTGAATTCATAGAAAATAGCTGATAAAAATGATTGTATTACTAGGCTGATCATGCTTCATTCTTCTACTAGTACCTAAGATGCCTAAATATCTTCTGCCCTATAATTTCTGTTGTTTCTTCAAAGGAAGTGGGTTTTTTAGGTGCTATTTGCATAAATGTACTCCTCTTTGTTATCAGAATAATTTCCTGCTTTTGGAGAAACAAGCTTTTCAGAGATGAGCATATAAGATAATAGTATTGCTATGAAAATATAATCTCTACAATAAAAAAATAAAGAGATGCTTTGCCTGTTTATAAAGTCTCCTTCATATGAACTTCAGTAAACCTTGTAAGTTTGTGGTTAAATTATGCAGTGCTCCATACGTTAGGTAAACACTTAATGTCTATTACCACACAAAGAAATTCTGGCCTTCTCTGAAGTTGGAACAGGACCTGACTCAGAGTATCTTGCTTTACCATTATACTCCCCACCACACTGGTTTGCTGACAGAGAGCTTGTATTGGATACACCCTTTTTCTTATGCACTGTACATATTCAGAAGACCGAAACCCCCTCTTTTCAGATCATTGTTTTCATGCTTAAACAGCTACAAAGCTGACGTGTTGAGAGCTAGCCAGCTGTTCAGAGAACTGACAGGTGACTAAAGGGCCAATTTCATACTTAAGCTCACCTCACTGAGTGCAAGATCACATAAATCTTGCTTAGGGGCAAGATGTTATCTGACCTGGGATTTAAGGTCGAATTCAAACCCAAAATAAACGAAAAGAAAAGGATTTTGGCACCTATCTAAGGAAAGGGTGATATTTTGGTAACTACATCCAAAATGATGCTCCTGAAAGTCCCTGTTCAGGTGCCATGTAAGCATCAAGGGCACCCAGTCTTCACAGTTGTTGCCTTTTGTGATCTTAAACTTCCCAAAGAGCTTAACTTCTGCACAATTGCAGAAGCACTTATGTTTAGGCATGGTTGAACATTGCACTGTAAAGCTCACACTGAAGACCAGGCTGGGTGTTAAACAGGCGTTCCTTCACTGAAGTCCCCCCAGGGTCTCCCTGACCTGGTGAGCATTATCAGGGTAGAACTTATGCACATAGGCCAGGTCAGACCCTCATAAAGCATGAGGTATTTTCACAGCTACTGGATTCTTGGAGAAGGGCACAGTGCAACTAACGATTTATCTAAAACATAGTGGCTTCCCCAGGAAGTGGGAGATGGAAGCTAATTCCTTCCTCTGCCAAAAGGTTTTCTTCCTTCTTATGTTGGTGGTCAGAGCTAACAGGCTATGAAAAAAAGCACTGGGGTTCTTTGGGCCAGAAAGAAACCAGAAAAGTTAGCATGACTCCTCTGAGAATGACACATCCTTTGTGACTTGACTACTGAGTGGCTACCTCAACTGTGCTTTCTGTTTAAAATTCCCTGAATCCTACATTCCTTTCTGCAATGTGACAAAACAAGCTGCAACAGGCATGTGGAATTTATCTTTCCTCCCCCAGCTGCCAATGTTACCTGGAGCTCTGTGGTTATTGTATTTGCCTGAGGATAAGCAACAAGGAATTGAAAGATTCCTGAAAGCTGAAAAGAGCCTCCAACTCAGTCTGTGCCCTATCCAGCTGTCATATACAAAGTGGATGGAAGTGGCTGTGGCGGGTATCTGCTTCAGGTTTAACACATTTTCAGAGATTGTTAACCATATCCTGGTCTCTGTAATGAGAACAATCATCATATAATATGACAATGTTTATCATGGGAAATCCAAGAAGATATATTTTATTTAATAGGTATGAACACAGAGATTCATTACATTCTTTTAATTTCCATCTTATTTAATAATGCAGCTTCTTACAAACATGTTTCCATGTAAAGTCCACAAATACAGTTTCTGTTCAGTTACCAAAATAGGGACAAATAAGGTGATAGTTAACACACCATTGTCAGACACAGAAAATCTTATTTCTGGTAAAAAAGATTATATGTTTGAGCAAGGCCAGTCTCCAGATCCGCTAGCTATACACTGTGTATCTCAGAACCGCACATGCTTGGTGTTTTTTACATTACTTCTTGGTCAGAGATGATATGATTTAGGCTCATCCCTCTGGCTTTTGTGTGGTCTGTCTATCCCTTCATAAAAGAAAATGGAAGGGATTAACTAGCCTTCAATGTGAAAAGAGATGAAGACTCAATAAAGATTTACATCATCTCTTAGTGATATAACACATTTTAATGCATTTTTGCTTGACATGCAGCTTGAGTACAATATGAAAGATTGCTAATGAATACAATAAAAGCCTAATATTAAGCTTTTGACTCCCTCCAGGAACAGCCAGAGAATGCAAAGTTAAGGTCAATATCCAATGCCTAAATCTTTGTGCCATGGTATTTTTCATGTCAGTATGATCCAAAGTTGCTTTCTATTTATATTTCTTGGCATTTATGAGTTTAAGATAGCACTTTGAGATTTATTTGAGTATAGGATATTAGATGTAATTTGCATCTAATAGTGCAAGCTAGACCTTTTGCTGTCCTCATGGGTGTATGAATGTCAAAGACTCAGCATTCCAGGAATACCATAATGAACTAAATATGAAGGCAAATGCAAGGGAAAAAAAACACCCACCACATCAAAGGTGAAGTATGTTTTCAATCAATCTCTGCAGATGATTCAGCTAGGAACATCAAGATTGTATAATGACCTGCAGACCAGATTCCCATGCACAGCTGTATGAAGTAAAGCAAGAGCAAATGAACTGTGAAAACGATTATTGTCACTGAGAGCCTAAGTAAAGTAACATTTATTTGAACCCTTATCTGTTCCAGTGAGATTTTTTTTTAGGGAGACACTAAAAGCATAACATAATTATGCATTATCCTTTCTTGGCACAGAAAGGAATGCAAAATTGACCTCTTTTGGACTTCTAGTTAAAATTATTTTTATGTCACAGTTTAAAGACAAAATAAAACAACATATACTCTGTCTTCAAAGTACGGCTGGACTGATTTCTTCTCTATAGCTATAAAATTGTATTATACATAAATATGACAGAAGTGTGCATGTTTATAACTTCATATTCTTATGTACATAAACAGATGTGCATATGTATACATAAGTAACTGCATACACACATACATATATACATATAGATGCATATGTCTGCATTTATACACATATGTATACTTGTACATTTTTAATGCATTTATTATAAGAATCATACAGCGATTTCTTGGTAGCACTGAGGTGTGCCTCCTTCTTTTACAGAGAACATTGCATTCTAACAAAGTATTTTTATAATTGCTCTAAAAATCATATGTGGCTGAACTCCATGCAGCTACTCACCATACAGAACTGTGTGAAATCTCATTATGAAACCTGAAATCAATTAAAGCTCACTTAGTCTGGGCTTTGTTAATAGCCCGACATTCACCTTTGGGTCATTATAATGCTTGTGTGATCTTTTAGAGAATGAAGTAGCTGTACCTGTACGGATTCTTTGTTTTGAAGCAGATGCTACAGAAAAGTTTTAAATAAATGGCATTAAAGGTAGAGAAGACCAAGAAAAAATACCTGTTTATTCAGAACAAAACCAGTAAATTCACTTTGATGGTACTTACTGTTGCGTCTATTTATTTGCCAATGTGTTTATATCAGCAAATTTTTGTTTGCTTAGCATGTAAATAGGGGTTGACTCATGCAAATATGTATGTACAAGTGTTTGTGCTGCAGCAGTTTGTGAGCTTGTCTTGAGAGCTGATGTTGGCATGGGAATATATCCAAAAAGGAAAGAGAAATGGTGTCATATATGAAAGAGATGATGATATACTTTGACATGCAGAATATAATAAACATAGTGAAAAATCAAAACAATAATGCATCTTTTAAGTTAGGAACTGCTGCTTATTACTGGAAAACATTTGTGCTTAGCACGGCACACAGACAAGGTGCCCACAGGCATATTATGAACAACTCACAGTCAACCTTTGACTGAAGTATGTCATTTGATGAGTAATTTCAAATGCTGAGCACATGGGAACATGTTAGAGCATATTTGTATGTATTTCACAAACAGTCAAATTTGCTGGGTAAACCATTTCCTGGTGAAACAGATCACTCAGTGTGAGATGACAATAAAAGAATTTGGGCAGTTTTCCCTAAGTTTTTCCGTTTTTTTCCCCTCCAACTTACTCTGAAGTCTCAAATCCACAGGTAAAATGAAACCAAGGTAAAGGTTCAGCCCTTTGTCCCAAAAGACAACAGATGACAGTTATACAAATAAAACTCCAGGTGACATTATTTGTCAATTAGCAACTAGTTTTCAGTGCTCCCCAGCCTGCTTGGCTGAGCTAGTTACACTTGACAATGTAACTGATCCCACTAAAACCCTGGGTTTAAATAGGTGCAAATGGGAAATTCATATCAGGGATAGCCAAATAACACAATTGGAAAGTGTAGGAGGAACATAAAATTAAAGGATTATATACAGTATATTAACACCAAAATAATTTTATAACATATAAAGCAATTCCTTTAATGAAAAACAAATACTAACTGCTACACTGTGCATTCCTTTCCCATTTTGCTCAGCTAAAAGTTCAAGTTAATGTTCAACGTATTTAATATTCACAGATCTGGCTGGATTGGATTGTTTATTTAGTTTTAACATGTGCTTAAAATGTAGGCAGTGACCACAAAATGATGGTCAGAAGAAGTTATTTGACATAGATTAAAAACACTACATCCTGTCTTAGAGCATGCAGATGCACTAGATAAAGGTTTAAGATCTCTTTCAGCTCAGTGATTCAAAATTTCAGATCATGCTTGATGATCACAGTCTGGTGACTTTAAAGAACAGACTCAAAAGCTTCTTCCATCAACAGTCTATCTTTTGCTTATGCCTTGTAGCGATCGTCACTGACCAGGAAATCATATCCGAAACCTCAAAAGCTAGAGCAACGATTAATATTTAGGTCGAGTCTGCTCTTTGATTATTTTTTTTTTTTTCAGTTAGGATGATTGATAAATATCCCTCTAGCGAGTAATAATTCTTGACTGACAGATTACTTCCTTCTTAGAAATTTTGAATCAAACTAACACATACATTTTGATCACACTTCATTCTTTTATATTAATACAGCATAAAATCCTCCCACAGCTACATATGTGCCAGATAGAAATATTATCTCTAATCATGAATATTTATTTATAACAAATCTTATGTCTGAAGTTTCCTGGATTGCTAACAAAAATGTAAATACAATAGATTTATCTCCTTCAAGAACTTTAAATACTGATTGTGCTCATTTATATGGTGCAGATAAGAGCCATGGAAGAGGTAGACATCAGCGCTGTTGGCTTTTATTTTTACAGATCCCCAAAGAATGCTCTGCAGTTTAAAATGTAAACAGAAGTGGCTTTGCCTCAAGCTGGTCTTTACCTAACATTAAATGCAACTTGGTGGTGCCAAATATTACAAGGGGGAAGAGAATGAATGTTACAATAAGATCATGACAAAGGTCATCATAATTGTCTGCCCCAGGCTTCTTCACAGGAGAGCTTTCAAGGGATACAGTTTTAAAGACAGCGGGCCAGATCCAAAGCTACCACAAAGAAGCCTACTCCCTTTGAAGTCGGTAGAGGCAGCCTGATTTACACTGAGGAGATTACTGCCTCTGAACAGGTAACCTAGCAATTCGATGAGGACTAGTTAACGAGCTGTCAAAGCTTAAACATGAGCCATCCACTTGCCTGTAACTAGGAAAGTGAGATACAGCCAAAACTATATGTGTAGCATTTAAGCAACTACCACAGATGGGGAATTTAGCAGACTTGCTGAAATTATTCCAGGAATCCCTAAACGACATTTGAGCTTCAGCAAGTTTATATAGAAATGCACAGTTATCAAGAATGCCATCTAGTGTACCCTCCAGCAACACTCCACCATAACAAACTCTCTGTGTGCAGAAATAAAGTGAAATGATTATGAACTGTATATTACTCTGGATGGGACCATTAATAGCAACCTGAGAAAAATCAGATGGCCGAATCTAATGGAAATCACATGGCTTTTCAAAGCAACTTAGAGTGGTTTGTTCTATAGGACAGCACAAGGTTCTTTGTATAAGATTATATAAAATTATTCCAGTTCCATCCAGCCTATCTCAATAATCTTTCACTGAGATGCCTTGTGGCAAGTCTGTAACCAGAGTCCCTCACCCTTCTCAATCTCTGAATCATCCTAAATGTAGTGATGGCAACATTTTGTGAAACAGGCTCCTGGATAGTTCCTTGAATTCTGAGATAAGCATTAAGATGTGCAAGCCCAGTAAAGATGCTTAATATGATGTTATCTGGCAAGTGGTTAATCTTAATCTTACTATTTTACAGCTGCTTTGGTATGCAAGAGCAAATTGTAAATACCTAAATATTTTCCACCATCTACATCACATCTTTTAGTTCTTCGCACACAAGACTCAATGATTGCACTTATCTCTGGCTGACTTCTGTGACAGCACAATGTGTGAACCAACAGCAAAGGCTTTCCATTACCCACTCTCATTTCAAATCTACTGACTTGTAGTTGTTTGCTGCTCCATCTTAAGCCAGTTTTCTGTCAGTTGCAGGCAATACTACTGTGAATTATTTACACGCAAATAATTTCAATTTTTATACAGCCTACATGCATTTCCAGGAAAAATCTTGCTATCATTCCCGCTATGTTCCAGCTTGCACTAAGCAATTGCTCAGGCACATGTACTGTGTTATGTAAAAGCGTTAGAATATGTGTTCTACACTACATTTCACAGCAAACAACTCCTTCATTTTCATCTATGAAAAGAAAGATTATTTAACATGGAAGAAATGTCTAATGACCAGAGAACTAACCTAGCATTTAACTTCCCTAGTCACTGTATACTTCCTGTGTGACTTTAGGCAAGGTGTTTAGCTGTGTTCTAACTTCCTCCCTCGCAAATCACAGATAAAGGCATAGCTGCCACTACAGAGTATTGTGAAGGTAAACAATATGAAAGACTGTTTGAACAGAACAGTAGTAGAGGCAGCTAATATTTGAGACAGCTCTTATGCTTTGCCCCACTTCCAGCAAGGCTAGTGCCTGCTCTCACCTCTATAATGTATTTGCAATAAGCTTTGTCAACAGTACTTGCAGTTTGTTTTAAATCCATTAATGAAAAGGGTAGATGCTTAAGGTGTTTAGTGAGATTGTCCTGAACACAATCTGCAGTTTAGTTGTCAGCTACAGCATACCAATGACGGCTGCCCCAGGAGGAAGAAGGCTGCATTTTTGTTCCCTCAGAGGGCTGCACAACCACTGTGAAGGCTGACACCACGTGTACTGCTAAAGAGCATGGAAATTACAGTTCAATACACTGACTTACCGCAGGATACCAAGTGTTTCTCTCTCCTGCATATTTTTCATTGAACTGAAACCATATATGATTTACAAAACCACTAATAAAAAATTACAGTAAGAATGCATCTTCACTGTTGTCAATGGAACTGCTCAAGTCAA
Source organism: Falco rusticolus (assembly GCF_015220075.1). Taxonomy (NCBI): domain Eukaryota; kingdom Metazoa; phylum Chordata; class Aves; order Falconiformes; family Falconidae; genus Falco; species Falco rusticolus. The sequence continues at coordinate 63,997,102 of NC_051190.1, read as the reverse complement.
TGAAAATATACAAAGTCAAGCAGTAAGGACTGTAATTATATTATTATTTATCACTTTTGAATTAAACAATGTCTTAGCAAAATACTAAGGCATCAACATCCTGATGATCTATATTTTCCATTATAAGAATAGAAAAAAAGTTGAATTAGAGCTCTTGAGCACCCTTAAGCTGGAAGATCCTTGTCTGCTGTAAAATCTCCTAGCAGATTCTGTACACTTTCTCACCCTGATTAATATGCAGGAAATCAACAAGAAAACAGAACTCGGAGGAAAGAGGCCAATATTGAACATTTTGGGAAACAAATATTACATGCTGAAAGAGCTGTCTCTTTTATTCAAAGTTTCTCCTCTGCTCACATTGCAGAGCTCTTGATGTCCCCTGTTACATGACAAACATCACTCTCCAGTTCCATTAGTTACAATACCTTGAAAGCACCTGGAAAGCATCTCAGCAGGAGGTATGATTTTTCTCCACAGTTATTAAACACTGTAAATAGTGAATGAAAACCTCCTATTACAGATAGATGAAGTGAAAGTCTGACAGAAGGCTGCATCTTCACTATTCTGGGAAAATCAACTGCATCTTGAAAGTAAATATACCAAGGTAACTCAAGAGCAAAGAAATAACACAGGCAGAAGAAGAAAGGAAAAGAAAGAAAAAAAAAAAAAAAAAGAGGTTATTTAGTAAATATAAAGTGAAATATTCTGCATAAGTCAAAGAAAGAGTGCACAGGATTCAAAACCAAAAATTGGTAGGTTGCGTACTATGGGCTCATATGAAATTACTCCAGGATCTGCCCATAATTCTGTCTTTAAATACGTGATGGTATTTAATGGTATTTTAAAACACTCTAAACTGCACATATAGACATGCACAATAACTCAGTAAATCAGTAGGCATGAAGGGATCAGAAAGTAGATACGTTTCTTGATAAAGCTGGTGTGGCTGCTTTGACATTACAGTGTCAAATCTAGCATCGGCTTATGCCAAATTTACACAATGTCTTCTTCCTAAGGAAGTGATTGACTTCAGCCAAGCAACCTCTCTGAGATCTTCACAGTCTTTAGAGGGTGAATGTAAATTTTCAGCTGCACAATGAAACATTATCCAGACCTCCAGATGGCCTCCATTTCATATTCTCAGTGTCTGGCATAACTGCTGTCCCAACATGATAAGTAGCAGGTCCATGATACCTGAGTGACAAATAGGTCTGTGTGGGGGATTTCTTTGGCAAGAATTCTGTACCTCTGTGCAAAATGAACCCTGTGAACTCCTCTGCAACACACAGTACAAGAAAGCTCCAAGCAAGTATGAACACATGTAGTCCTCTTCTTGCACTAATAGGAGAAATGTCACCCCTGTTAAGTTATGTTTGGCCCTTCTTCAGTCACTGTTTGTTGAAGACAATGCAAGTTCTTGTGATACAAATCACATTAATAACAATGAAGAGAGAAAGTTTAAAGCTGCATTGAAAATGTGTATGTATATCTCTTTGTAATATTAATAAATAGCGTACGCTTCCCAAGTGTGCATTTCCCAGCTGTCAGGGAGATTTCCTCCTGATTTTTCCTTCTACCAAAGGGACAAAAATAGAGCATGAAAATATATGATCAAATTATTAGATAACTAGCAAATGTCAAAATTTATAATGAAAACAAGATCTGCATCTGAGTATACATAGTGGGTTATCTATAAGATTTCACTGGGGAAAAAAGTAAACAATATTAATAAAGAATAGATCTCAAAGTTCATAATGATGTTTTCCAGTGATTTCAGTGGAATTCAGATAAGAAACATTTTATAATATAGTTAATGGGTTTAAGAGCCACAATTTTTTGTGGCACTATTTTCCACACACTTCACATTTTTCAGTAGAGTTTTTAAGTGCGAATGCCAAAACTGGATGCAGTTTGATTCCTGAAAAGCATAGCAGTCCTTTGTGCTTATGTTTTAAGAAAACACTTTTTGAAAATTGGAATGGATGCATAAAAAAAATAGTTATGAAGTTATTCAAGTTAGAGACAAAATACCTTAAAAGTCAAGAATTACAGACCTCTACCTGATTAACTAATCAGACAGAAGATTTAGAGGTGACTTGACTGACAAATATTAACAGTGAAAATATGGGCTCTGTTGTTTAAGGCATAGCAAACAATAATGGTTGGAAGCAAAGTCAACCCTCTTCAAAATAATAGAAGAGGTAGATTTTTAAGAGAAACTGTAGCACCAGGGAGTGGGTCATACTTTCACAACCCAAGGGACACAGAATCTAAATCTTGTTAACAGATCCCAACTTTGGAGGCAACTGGACAAGTTAGAGAAGCATGCACATCCATCGTTACAAGCTAGGAGTTGACATTGTATAGGTCTGACAAAAGAAAATTAAGTGTAAAGTCTGAGCCCAGACAATAAATCATACCATAGCTTAATTGTTGTAGGAACAATTAAAGCCTTCAGCTAAACCTGTGTGAATCAGAGAGGGGAAAAAAAATATCTATATCATTCATCTTCCTCTGCTTCCCCTTTGTGATAGTAAAGACCCCAGAAATTTCCTCAGGCACTTCCCTTGTTTTGAAATTATGGATATCCAGGCAAGCAATAAATGTCTATCTTAAAATCAAGCCAAGAATCTCAGCAGAGCCTTTGTATATCATGCATCAAAAGTACATACCAGAATATCCTAAGTTAACCTATGCAAAAATCAACACCCTTTGCAAATCGTAAAGAAGATTAATGGGGGGGGAGCTGGTCTTTTTAAACTTGAGACGTTATGGGAATAGTGAGCTGTTCAGAACCACACTGCTCCTTCTGTAACAAAAGACAGTAGGATTAAGCGAAGTGTTGGTTTGCTAGTATGGTTTTAACATTCCATACTGATAGAAAAGCAAAAGCGCAGAGGCAAAAAAAACCCCAAAAAACAAGGAAGGCAGGAAGGCAAGGAAGGCAGGAAGGCAAGGAAGGCAGGCAGGCAGGCAAGGCAGGCAAGGCAGGCAGGCAGGCAGGCAGGAAGGCAGGAAGGAAGGAAGGCAGGAAGGCAGGCAGGAAGGCAGGAAAGCAGGCAGGCAGGCAGGAAAGCAGGCAGGCAGGCAGGCAGGAAGGCAGGCAGGAAGGCAGGCAGGAAGGCAGGAAGGAAGGAAGATTAGAATCCAGTATATCAGAGCTAGAATTTTTATTCTTAAATTTTGGGCAGCAAGAGATACAGATGCATACACAAATAAAACGGAGGGAAAGTTTTTAAAAAAAATAATAAAATGAAGTGTCCAAGATCAAACTTTTTGCATGTTCTAATCTGAACCATCTGAAAGAAAGGCATTTAGAGTAGAAAAAACTTATGGCATGACACTGAGTATTGTCATTTTCTTTATATATTTCATGTGCCAAATAACCCCAGTGACTCACAGAAAGTCACCAAGAATGTCTGAATGCTCCAGCTACTAGAGATGCTCAGTAATATCTAGATGTCACGCAGCCCCATTATCTCTCATAGGTTGACACATGATGTGAGACATTTGAGAATTCAGGCCAATATGTTTAGTAATATTACAGATCTATGTGGAGCTGGTGGCATTCTATGGTAAGGATCGCAGCTTTCATGCAGAAATAAGCACATTTTTCTCTAAACAGAGTGCCAGATTCTCTTTTTGTTTAAATCTAGATTTTAAATCTAAGATTTCCACCACCACTCCAGTGATGTGGGATGAGTTTGTGAGGTGCCTGCCTGCCTGCAGGAAACGCTGCATTACATGGAAGAGTACAGCACAGAGATCTGTGCTCTGTATTGGCAATGTCTATGAAATCCACAGGGCTTTCAAGACAAGGGCTTGTGTAATCAAGACGCAAAGCAAATGCTGTGGGACTTCAGCTGTCTACAGTGTCCACTCACCAAGTTCCAGCTCTGGAGTTAACCTGGGAAAACTCAGTTCAGATATCCAAATCTGCAGCAGCAGAGACAACTAACCATACTTTCTAAAGAACACATATGCTCACATAATTACTTCAGGAAACATTTAAAAGGTTTTGTGCTGACTTCAATTTCCTCTTAAAAAACAAGAGCTGTTTGGAGAAGCTTCCTAAATGACACATGACACAATGGCAGGAGAAAAAAGGAACATTTTTCTCCTCTCAGTCAGAGCCCCAAAATAATAACATTCTGGCATTATAGAGATTGAGTATTTTTTTTTAGTCAGCACCCACTGTCACTTCTAACTGAGTTGCAACAACTGAGAAAGCACAAAACAAAAGTTAGCTTTTGTGCTCAAAAAATCAAAACCACCAAAAAATCCCCCACCATATTGAGCACCACTTGCTGAGCAGTTTGGTGGGTTTTGTTCATTGCCATTGCCTTTTTTCGGAGCTCACTTATGGAGAAAGGACTGTAAGATGAGATCCAGTGTGCCTACTTTGTGCATGGAATGGAAGTTGGATGAAATGTAGTCAGTGAAGTCCAAGAAAGCAATCCAGAAAACCCATATAGCAAGTGGTTGGCAAAGCCAGCAGACACTAACGCTCCAAAAACACCTTGCTGTTCAGCCTAAGATGTTTCCCAGAGGCTTGTGCTTTTGCATCCAGTTCCCACCTCATCTCCTGGATCCCTTGGGGATGAGGGACCACGTGCCCACCCTCCAGCTGAGCTCTGTGACAGGTCATGGTGTGAGCTGCACAGAACCAAGTTCAGCCCAGGGAACAGCCACTTTGGCAAGGTGCAGGAACTGGCTGGGGAGATGAGCCAGAGTGCTCCTCCTGCCCACTTTCTAGGGAATTTGTCCTGCAGGTTTTGGTAGAGCTACACATTACCTACATGGCATTTGGTCATAGTTTTCAGATTTGCAAGCCACGGCAGTGCTGGTGACAAGGTTTCCCTCTGGCAGACTCTCAGGGCCGAAGGCACTGACGAGCCTCCATGTCCCTGCCCAGTTGCCTGGGGCCTCCCTCACCCTGGCCATGACCCTGGCCATGCTTTCAGCCCCCAAAGGGATTTCAGTGCTGTTGCTGGGACGCCAGGCCCAGCCCTGCCCTGCTGGCCCACGTACAGGCTGACATCCCGGCCTGCCCCTGTCCCCAGGGAGGTGCCCGATGCCCAGGGATGGGTCTGAGACAGACCCTGACTGCTGCCCCACAGAGGCCCTACAGCCTCTGACTGACCACTGTGGGGGTCATCATCCCATAGGATGTCTTGACAGGTGTCCCTTCAGTTCCCTTGACAGTTTCTGCCCATTTTCCAGCCTCCCAGTGCAAAGGAAAATGGCGTTGCCCGTTATTGCCACTCAGTAACTCCTCAGCAACACATGATCAACACAGAGACTAATGAGACAGATGCTTTCATCAACTGACTTTTTCCTTTTTGCTTCTCTAGCATTAAAAATACTCCACTGCACCCCTCAGAGGGAAAAACAGCATTACAAACATATTGAAACAAACTGTCACTGCCCTAAAATGTCCTTTTACGAGCTAAGGAAATTCCACTATTCCAGAATGACAACCATAGCGCTTCTGAGAAACCCCTGTAAATCTTGGCTGCACGCAAGCATGTTATTTTAGCCAGGTTTATTACTAGGAAATACTGGGGAAAATGTGATGAGAAAGCCCCTTCTCAGGAAATCCAAACCAATAGTGAGATCAAAACTGCGGGATTTTTCCCTGTGGCAAAGCAAACTCCTAAAACATTTAAAGGTTTGCTCATAGTTACACAAATGCCTCTACATAAATCAGTCAAGTATAATGAGGCAATAAAATGTAATTCATGCACAAATATCCTGGCAATCAACCATGCTGGAAAGAACATTCAGAGCGTTAAATGGCCACTTCGGATGGTTTCCTGAACAGTGATTTAGGCAACTTTTGTCAGAATGTGACACTGTAAGTCCATAACTATTTTCATGCATATTGTGTTTTGCCACAACTGGAAACCCCTGCAAAACATTTATGGTTCTATAGTTCAGCTTACGTTACTAATCCAAGAGAAATAATATTTACCAAAGGTTTACAATTGACTTGTAAAAATATATTTGGCATCTAAACTCAAAACTTGGCATGTGAAGGACTGGCATAAGCATTGCCCAAAAGTATTTTCCCTCCCTTCCCAAATTCTGCATACAAATAAACAGAGGCAGTCTGATTTATCTGTATGTATTAAAAAAATTGACTTATTATTTTCAGATTTTTTGCACTTGCATAATTCTGAAATGGGATGAATCCAAGCAAAATACCATTGAGTTCATACTGATGTCTTCTATTAGAAAGGTTAAAAATAGCTAAAATTTAGCTAAAAATAAAAAACATACAAGTCATTTCTTATTCCAGATGATGGAGAAATCTTATTTGAGTGTCTTACAGGCTCTACGTTTCTTTAGTGCTTTGAAGGGTGCAGAACACCACCAGGCCTGTGCATTTCCCTATGGCACACAGAGATTATGTCCCATTTATATCAGAGACACAAAGAACAGGAAGCATCCAAAAGTATGGAAGATGAGACCTAAGTTTTATTCAGCTTATGTTGACAAAACAGGTCCTAGTTAGACTTATTTTCCTTTTCTCCTGTTGTTTTAATATTGAGCCACTGACTTTAAGAAAGAAGTGTCTTGTTTCTTTGAGCAACGAAAGCCTGGGAAGATGTATAATACATATTCTGTGCAAGGAGATTGCCCCTTTCTAGAGCCCTTCATTTTATCACACTGTTAAGCCAGCTCAGCATCACTGCTATATATAGTATGCCTTAGGTAGTGTCTCCTGCCATGAGTGTCAGGAGTGCCAGGAGTGTCTCCTGCCATGAGACACTCACTCATCAATAAAGTCATGAATTGAGGACCTGTGTGGAGGTACAGACCTGTAGGAAAGAATAATCCATGACTCCAGCAGACCTCAGGGATTCTCAAGATTTTAAGGACCAAGCCTCTTTAAATACTCAACTTAAAGGTCAAGCATCCAGCCTTTTTTCCTCCCTCCATTCTTGCCTCACCCCCTATCCACACTGACACAAAGAATGATGTGAGGGAAACAGTGAAACTCCTTGAACTTTCCTATTCTTGGACTCTTAAACAGATTTTTCCTTGGAAAGGGAAATATGCCCCAACACCCAGACACCAAAAGAAGGAAAAATACAGTGGAGTGAAGAGCTGTACATAGGGGTTTTTTCCACCAAAGCTCAGAGGGGATTCTGGCAAGAGACAACAATCTGGATAGAATCAGAGAATATAGTAGAAGGAATGTCTGAAGGAAAGAAAGGACCTCCTGAGATGAAGCCAAGAAAGGCAATATTTTACTTCTGTCCAGAAGCATTACTCTTTCAGGAACTGAGGTCCAGGGAGGTTTTGAAGCTGTTAACTGGATCCTTTCAAGTAACCACTGAGCCAAGGAGTGGAGTGGGGAGGCTCAGTGAGTGACTCAGATTCCACACAAATACAATTTAGGAGCAGTTTGACCAGCATGAAGTTTTGTTTATTTTCTCCTTTCTTTTTTTTTTTTCTTTTTTTTTTTCTTTTTTTTCCCCCTGAGACCTCAGTTGTTGTGTAGGATATAGATGAACAGAAATCACTGGTACCCATACAGACCAACTGCATGAAAATCAATAGTTTATGGCAGTTCATATGTGATAAGCTCATGATGCCTTGTGGATTTAAAAGCCTTCTGTCCTTGAGATCTGTGACCCACCCACCTTCAGGAGCCAAGTAAATTCTTCCAAGAAATTCAGGAACCGACTGCCTCCGACCCATGACAGTGCTAAGGTGGCTCCAATGCTGTCAGCTTGGAACTACTATGAATGTTCACAAGCCTTTCCTGGGCTTGAGATAATGTGACATAAAATAAAACTCCATTAAACAAATCCAAACCCCCTACCAGACACAGGTTCATGTCATATGGACAGTTCCTGCAGTTCTACTGACGGGTAGTAATTTGTTAAATTGCCATAATTCTGGATGGATTCGGGGCAAAGGTCTCGTATATTACAGCTACAGAAACGAGTCTCATAATTTTATTTGAAACTATTGCTATTTCAGTAAGGCAAGGTTAGACATGACAGCTACAGCAACGCTATCACTACTGTCATTCCATTCCTTTTACTTTGAAACTGTTCTACCTTCTTTTATTCCTTATCAACCAGCACAAAATCATGCAATGACATCTGAAGAATATCATTCTTCACAATAGGATGCAGTGGGTAAATGCTGCTTATATCTTGTATTTCTCCCACGTCCACAGTTTCTATATCCCTTCAGTCTTTCTGTTGTTTTGTGTTTTTTTTAAAAAAAATCACACCATGAAATCCAGCACTAGTAAATTTAATAACATATCTGTTGTTGGTTGGCAAGAATCTTGTACAAGTGTCCGGTATGTACAAAATTCCAGGAAGAGTCTTGGGCTCTGCAGCACCCTTTCCATGTTTTTCTAATGTCCTTTTACGAATAGTATGGTTAAATAACTTAGCGAAACACACATTCATCTATGCATTTAGCACCAAATCCATGGTTTTTTTAAATTATTTTAAGCATACTTGGGAATAGCACTTTCCATTGCTAGAAGGCTTCTTGCAAAATATTCATAGTTGAAATGGTACACACTGAGGTTTTCTCCCATTCACAAGAGTGGAAGTTGTGGCACTGACTTCAGTGTTGTCAGGATCATACCTAGTTTGCAGATCTCCCTAGCTCAAAAATTATGTTGGATCACCATTCCCCTCTAATCCAGGTTGATTTTTTGCAAAGAAACATAGTTTCCTTTGACCATGCTTCTGCTTTGATCTTTTATCTCTGTTTAATTAAGAACTCTGAATCATCTTTACCTTGCCAGAATACCTTGTAGCACTGATTCATTTTCCCTTGGCTAGATGAAAAAAGGTGATTCTTGGCTGCTTTTCACTTTTACTGTTGCATAGATAGTCTAACAAAAGTGACTAAAATTTTCCTTCTTATTCATTTTTAGGCTTTTCCATTGGTCTTCTCCAGAAAGGCTGTTACCTTTCTGTCCTCCTTGCTTCAATTCTTGCAGCATTACCAAGAAAGACATGCTGCCTGCATGTAGTAAATTCTTATTAAAACACCTTAGAATTTTTTTTAAATTTTATTTTCCCCTAAAGCACAGGGGAAGGATTTTTTGGATATATTTGGCCTCATTAAATAATTAAAAATAAACCAGAAGGAGCTGGTTCCAACCATTATATGGGAGATAAACAGGTTTTAAAATGTGGCCTAATTAAATAATTACTCAATAGACCAAAACAATTCTGATCTGTCATGTAGCTAATACGCAGTTTTCAAAAACTACCTAATTAAAGTAATTACCCAATAGAGCTGATGATTCTAAATGAGCCACTTCTTTTCTTTGGGTACTTGGTGCCCACATTAAAACAACCCAATTGCGTAATTTCCTCAAGGAGGTATTCTGATATATCAGTCAATAACATACTGGGGTCTTCTCCCACTTCTATTACTTTTCAGCTTTTTCAGTTGCAACTCTGTTGAAGGCATCACAGACTTTTGTGATCTCTGGGTGTCTAATGAGGGGTTGTTTCAGTTCCATGTAAAATCTGGGATGCCTCCTCAGTCACAGTGTGACTCTTCCTTTTTCTGTTTGCTATACTTTCATTGAAAAAGGAAGTATCAGAGACCCCTTTGTAAATGTAGATTTGTTGTATGACACCTACCTATTCTACTCGAGCAGCAATATATGTATTTTAAGTGCCAGTGTGACATACTGTCATTGACTGGCCAATTCTAATCATTGATACATTTCAGCAGCAAAGCCTTCCAAATATGAATACATTTTATATAAATAAAACTGCGCTTTGCATAGAATCGTTTAATATTACACTACCTCTCTCCCTCCTCCCACCTCCCCCCTCCTCAGAATAAAAGGAAGCATCAGCAAAAGTGTAGTTTTGCCAATATGACTGTGCTTACATTAGCAATTTCACCAGCACAGTTCTGTCAATCACACATAGCACTTTACCACTCTCCTCATCAACATAGCTGTTCCAGCAAAATTTCGTATTACAGACCTGACCTGAGTCTCATTAAAGTGGCCAAGGGTCATAGGCTATAAAGTCACACAGACATGTTTGGAAAACAGCAACTTCCTATCTTCTATTCAGTTTAATTGGTTTTGAACTTAAATGGAACTTGACCGTGGTTTTAATTCTTGACCTAAAAATTTCCATGGATACTTTTGATTTGTTTGGTTTTTTAGCCACAGAAATGTTACCTTTTCAATTGTACTTTGACAACTCAGCTATGGGCTATGGTAGGAGGGGTTTGAAGGAACATCCAAAAGGAGAAAGACATCTGAGTAGGATCAAGAAAATGGGATAAATTTTTATAACAACTAGGAGACCAATACAAGACAACTGGAAAGAGATGGAGGAGAGAAAAGACAGACCTCAAATACCAAAACTGCCTTCATTATACTCAGTCTGGGCTTCCAGAACACCTTTTTTACTCAGTAGGAGACATAGCAGCTTGCCAGCTTTAAGAACAATAGTCTTTTATTTAGGAACTTGCACAAAGCTTTGGTCATTCAAGTGTGAATTTATTGTGTTTATTTTTCGAAAAATACTTAAACTTCTGTGACTGTTTGCAGTGGTAGCCATCATTAAAAGACATTTGTTATTCACCATACTATTTCTGATACCATAATGAAGCCTGTACCACACATCTGTTCTCGTGTTAACCTACTTGACTCAAAAACTTCACAGACCTGATGCAAACTGAGGTAGTCTAGCTGTGACAGTGGAATCCCAAGTCTTCACTACAGTGTGACAACTTCACTGTTTGGAACAGTGAAAAGCAATGCATCTAATGGTAGACAACACACATAACTGTCCAGAGGACCTTTGATTTGGAACAGAGTGAAGGGCATATTGAAAAGCCAGCAGAGAGATCAGAACCTTGAACTTAAATCAAAACCAGATCTATTAAAACAGTAAGCCTACTTCCAGGATTTTCCCTTGTATAAGATTACCCAAAGTGACAGTATGCCAAAAGAAACAGTTTTGTTTCAGTCTCGAAAAGAACACATTAGTTAATAATGCAAAGCTTATCCTTGTTTTTACAGTAACTGCAACTGAGTAGCAGAGATGATAAAATTCCAGTGCAGAGATTTTGAAATGTTTGTATTTCATAGATACAAAAAGATCATAGGTATGATCTCCATTTTCCTTAGAAAGAACTTTTCTTTTTGTAAAATCTCTACGCCAAATACAGCAAAAATCCCGATTTTTCCACTAAAAAGCATTTAACTTTTTGATTTCTTGAAAAATTATCTCTTTCCTCCTTAGCCACATCAGTCATTCAAAAATTTTCATAATAGGAGAACTTTGACATACATGATGAAATGGACTTTGATTCCTGGGACAGCACATTTGGTTATGTTGTTCTCTGTTCTGTGAACAAAAATTCGCCTATGTATTCTTTGTGGGTACAAGGGAGGGGGCCTATTAAATATAGGGTCAGGACATGCATCTGAGGTAGGCAGACATGTAATAATTTTAATCAGCTGCTAAAGGGCAAGCAAATTGGCACAGTCCCATTCTGCAGTTTTCTTGTGCTGCAGTTGAAAGCATAATATTCTAACTTCTCCCAGTATTGAGATCAATCCTGAAATAATTTATTTCTTGCCATTCATTGCTGACTATTGCTGTGGAAAATTAGAGGGGGAGGAAACTGATGAATTTTTAAAAAAATTACATTAGAGTGTTACTTAAGAAAATGAGTGAAGATAAAAGATAAGTTTATATAAGAAACTTGCAGTTTCCATTTCAAATTTTATCTTTTTAGTTTGCTTTCAGAACTGCTCAGAGACCAGATCTGGGGTTCAGCAGAGGAACAAGGATGTGCATGCTTTTCTTGTGTTCGAAGCACAGTACTTAGGCTGTAGAACCAACTGTCACAGGATTCTGGGGATGTCAGATGCACAAATAGGCTCAATGAGAGATTAGGACAAGGGGTAATAGCTTCAACTAAAGAGGGTAAATTTAGACTAGATATAAGGAAGAAATTCTTTGCTGTGAGGATAGTGAGGCACTGGCAGAGGTTGCCCAGAGAAGCTGTGGATGCCCCGTCCCTGGCAGTGCTCAAGGCCAGGCTGGACGGGGCTGTGAGCAACCTGGTCTAGTGGCAGGTGTCCCTGCCCATGGAAGGAGGGTGGGACTAGATGATCTTTAAGGCCCCTTCCAACCCAAACCATTCTATGATTCTATGATTCTATGACTCTATGATTCTATGATTCTAATCAAATGCATAGAGGATGGGCTTGTTAGTGGTAATCAACCATGACAGTCCAAATCCAACCTTTGCCTCGAAGGGTCTCTACATTACTGATTAACCAAAGACTGGAAGAAGTATGCTAGTTAAAGACATACTGTACTTGCCCTCATTCTTAAATGGGAGCTTCACAACAGTTCAAGATGATATAAGTACTGCACATGCTCCTGCCCTTGGCCTGCATTCCAACCTCATCCCTTTATCCAGCTGGCCCAGGAAACTGATTCAATTGAAAACTAAGCGATGTCAGCCAAATCAGCTTCCTGATCTCATCACATAAGCACAGTTGCTTAATTCTTTTCTATAATCTTCTGCTACTGACAGATTGATGGTGGTTTACAAAGCTTCTGGTCAACCCCAGCATAGCAGGTTTGATCCTATGTTCCTCTGAACTATCTCATTCTCACTCATATCCTGCAGTAGTGGCAACGTGGGTAGGCAGTTGTGCTGGCTGGACTGCTGATTTTGTGGTAACTACCGACAGTCAAAAAACTAATCCATACTTTCACAGGATGAGTTAGTTACTCCTCTCTTAGGGTAAGAGACAACTTGAAAAGTGGTCTGCTCCTGCCAAATTGCAGCTGTGCAGTCCAAGCTGGTGATCCCTCCATGACAGTAGCCCTGTCACTGGTTTTTAGAAATACCCCCCTGTATGGGCTCCATAGACCTTCTGACCTTTTCCAGCATTTGTTTTCTCTTGAACTTCACTGGAGGTGGCTGTTTTTCTACCAACTGTTCTATGACATCTAAAATACTTTTCTTCGTTAAACTAACCCTTGATTTCATAAGCTTATCAGCTCAGTCTGTGGTAAAGTAACAAGAAAATAAGAGCTCTTGGCATGTGTGTGTGTGCAGCTGTGTAACCTTTCCCACCTTGCAACACTTACCTGACTTCAAGAGGAAGGCATCAAAAATATGGCATTATGAATTATTTTCACAGCACATGGGTCTGGCTGTGCTATGTTTTGAAAACTCCTCTGGTTCAAGTGCCATGCATATTTTCTGTTGCATACATTCATTGCCGAACTCCAGGGAGAATGGCAGTAATGTCCTGAACCAACAAAAGCACTTATTTATGTTACGTTTAAGATTACCACTATTCCCACTGAAGTCAATAGGAACACAAGGTTACCTGTTAAATTTAAACAGATATCTTAGAGCTTCTTGACTTGAGAACAAAATTTTTTTCCTATTCCTAAATACTTGGACCATTAAATAAAACTGTGTAACTGGTTTTGGATTCTCTGAAGAGTGATAATTCTCGAAGGAGGATAGCTGTGGAGGAAACCAAGAATTATCTGTGAAATTACAATAGCATTAAATTAGTTATTACAGTCAAGGGAAAGAGGAAAGAAAAATAATAATAAAAAAAAAAAACCACAAAATTTCATATGCAGGATTTTCAAATGTTTACATTTATCTTGAAATTTTGAAATGCTGTTTCATGTTATGTTTACCATAATCACAAGAAAGCTTTTTTTCTTATTAAACCTTGACAATATTAGAAAAAAAAAATACAAAGAAAAGAAGATTCAGATAACACTAACTCACTCATGCCAGAATTTAGTTTTTTTCCATTTGACCTGAAATTTAAAATTAAATTTGTATTTTGTGTTACAGACTTCAGCTTCAAAGTTCTACCATTTTGACCTGAGAGGAGTAACAGCAGTGATAGTATCTTTGTGGAGTATTTATTTTTCAATTTACAATCCATTTACTGAACAAAAAAATCAGTATTCTTCTATATCCTCTGCTGAGTGACAGAGAGGAGGAGGACAGAGACAGAAGGTAGTTTTTGGTGCATGAGGTTGTATCTTGAGAGGGTTTTTTTAATTTCAGCAAGTGTTAAGGAGCTTACATCTTAGATCTTCCAGCCCCTTCAGCTCTTTTTTGGGTGCTAGTTGTTTCTTTACCTGGAGATATACTCTATCAGTTGAACAGATAAAAAACTCCAGCAACTGCCTGACTTTGTTCCTATTGTGGTCTTTGTTGATGTTATCTTGGTTTATGTGGGTCAGAAGGCAATCACCCTTGGCTCTCTCCCTGCTGCTGTCACTTACAGCTCTGCATAGTGGATCCACCTTACCAAGTTAGAACAATAGCAGTTTACACCCATTTGTCACACAGACAGCTGAATACACACGGTTCAAAACATCAGAGAATCAGCCTCCAAATCCTTCTGCTTCATAGTATTGTATTCTAACTTCAATTGTTCTTTAGACAAAGAAATGCCATAATGCATCATAGAGAAATATATCATTTTAGAGCATAACATATATCACATAGAGTATTTCTGAAAGATGTTCCTGCCCATGGCAGCAGGGTTGGACTAGATAATCTTTAAGAGTCCTTTCCAAACCAAACCATTCTATGAGAACACGATTCTCACGACTGTGAACATTGGAGGGTTCTGTTTATTTTTACAGTGAAGTGAGATTATTTAGGAATAACAAACAAACAAACAAACAAACAAATCAGCTGGTCAGAATCACACAGACAAGTTTTTTTTGGAATGGGGGACTAAGACTTCAAGGTCACTGCTGGGATTTTGGAAAGCTGATATAAAGGCTGGGGCAGTTAATGGTCTCACTAGGACAGGGAAATGGTACAAGGCAGCAAGAAAGTGATGAGGCTGTGAAGGGACCTGCCTTATCTGAGTACAGTCAATATTATCAAGAATGTAAGATAAAATCCTGGACACACTGAACTTAACAGCAGAACTACCATTGCCTTCAACAGGCCATGGTTTCACACAGAAAAAGCGGTATGAAATCCAGTTTAGAGCTATTTGAAAGAACCTGAATCTCCTTTCAGACATCCCCTCTCCTTTTACATTGAGTAACCAAACCAGGAAATTTTAGAGCAGCTCAGTATAATTGTAAACATCCATCATCATAAATATCCACATGGTAAATCACTGTAAAACACCATATACTAAATAATAGTACCCTCCTTCCTCAATATTAACCCACAGTCATCCTGGCTTTACCTTCAAGTAAAATAACTATAGTATTGAACTCCATTAAAGATTTTCATTTACAACTACCAAGCCTTGCTTTTATATTTATATTATTAATAATTGTTACTATAATAATAATATTTGTTTCCCTTTCATTTACTTAGTTTTGCAGCTGTCTGTGATTATTCATAGCAAATTTGGTAGTGGGTTAGTGAAGTACATAATCAAATGTGATTTTAAATTATTATTCCATGGAAGCTGAACAATGACTAGTCTTTCAGAGACTTAGAATTTGATGGATGAATAGTTCAATAACTGGCATGCGCTAGCTGTTTCTTTATTTCATTTTAATTCTGATTGAAAATTTTATTTTGAATTCATGGATTTTATTTATGTTATATATGCTTTAGCTTTTCAGGAGTGTGGGGAGTGATTTCGTGTAGTCCAGAGATGTCTACACTGAAAGGTAATGCATAAGTTAAAATATAAACCCATATGATTTTATCTGTGATAAGAAAGTAGTGGAGTAGGCATTTTTCTAGCGGGATCCTGCAGGGATCAGGTGTTAGCCTTGTAACAGCTGATATTTTTAAAGTATACCTTGAAGAGAACAATGTCATCAAGATGTCTTCCAAACTGGACATATTTCAACATTCTGTGATTCAGTGCAGCCAACTCTGTACATCTAAAACCAACAAATGCAGGCTATACTTGCCAAATGGAAGAGTACATCCACCTTCACTTGTTTTTTTTTATTACTTGGGAGGGTAGGTGGGTTACTCTTTCCTAGGATAGTTAACTGAACAAGAGATTCTAGTCTGACATGAGATGCTTAAGATGGATAATGAATGAAAAGCAGGCCAATACAGAGGCAAGAATGTGAAATTATTCTTTATTTAGTAACAAAAGCACAATTGCTGTGCCAAGTCTCAAATATATTTAAAGATATTTATCAAAAATGCTCCGATTTTTGAGCTCCAGCTCCAATAAGAACAACAAAAAAGGATACTTATCAGAGTTAAAAGTTATCTGGATGTTTAACTATTCCCCGGGATACAGATTATTGAGTTTCAAGAAATTCATATGATCAATATTTAGTTAGTTGTGCAAAGCAGGGTATCTCCAACAGGAAAGACACACCCTGCAAATCTATGGTGACTTAAAAACATTGTTTGGGATTCCCCGTAGGAGACAAAGATTCACGCTGAATAAGGCAGAAACTCAGCCGAAGGTGCCTTTCCCATTTTACACTGAACAACCTAACCACTAGGGTGTTTGGGTATGGGTGAGTCTCGTTTTCTGCACTGCTTTTCCCTATCCCTTCCCAGGCTCTTCATTTCTTTGAAAGTGTTACGTTACTGTGGGAAGTTCCCATTTCAACAAAATGGAATTTCCCAAGGAGGGAAATTCTATTATTGGAAAATTCCCAATTACTTCTGCTATTATTCCCCAGCTTCTTACGTACCACTGGGTGAGTCTTCCAAGTTCTCTATATTAACGAAAAAAAAAGCTGTATCTCCTGGGAACTTTAAAAAGGCCTTTATCAGAGAAGAAAAGAAAAGAGCCCTAAGATGCTGCAGCTGCTAATTGTAGTTCTGGGACTGGTGATAACATTCATACAAATATATGTTCTTAAGAAGTTTTCAGATAGACATTTCTTCTTCCTAGGTATGGTACTTAAGTCATCCAACCAGGAAAACAAAACAACAGTGTACTACTTAAGTCACCATTAGATCATGCTGTGGGCATTTCACTAAGAATAAAAAAAATGTAGTAAGTGCTTACTGAGCATTTCTGAATAACAAACATCCATAAAAATCTGAAATTTAAATGGATTTTTAGATATTCTGAAAGCAGAAAACGGAGTGAAATAAATCAAATACATTATTCAGCACAAAGTACTCTCCCAAGTCCTTTTTTTTTTTTTTTTTTTTTAGCTCTTTTCTTTATCTAGCAAACTACAGAACCAGCCCTTGCTTTCTGGGGATTTCATTAGTATGTGGAAGATTGTAAAAAGGCTTGTCCACTAGGGATGCATTATCTTTTACTGGCAATCTGTGAATGCTACTGAAAAATGACCTTTTACTATCAAAATATTAATGTCTTCATCTCAAGAAAGAATTTCAAATCTAAACTGCACATGAAAATTGGATATCATTTTTCTTTGCACTCCATGGATATGGATGCTTCATAATGTCTGTATAATTCTCTGCTTTACATGCACCTTGTGCCACATTATATGATAACTGGAAGTTATTATATTTCATATGGCTATTGTAGTACTTCTGTCATGTGGAATGAAAACTGTAGACTGCATATAATTTATATTATGTATGTAAAATCTTTCTTTTTCTCTGACAGACAGACATGGATAGTGGGCAACAATAAGTAATATCTACAGCAGAAATGAAATATGCTCTGTAGTTCTACTCCCCCAACAAAAGACTAAAGTATAACAGTTCTCATGAAGTTCTTTACTCCCTAAGTTTATGGAAATGTCTTAATCTGTTACGGAAACTTCTTTTTTTCACCCTGCAAGGGTGTCTGAACCTGGATCTGAAACAACAGTGTGTCACTCAGCTTACAGGTTTAGGCATATTACTTTAGTTCTCCCAACTCTAAAAGAAAAGCAGAGTGAGCAATGATGTTTCTTCTGTGTTGCTCATGTCATCACAGTGCTCTACGTCACTTCTACATCCCTGAGTGCTGAGGGAGCTGGCAGATGTTATTGCCAAGCCACTCTCCATCATCTTTAAAAGGTTGCAGAAAACAGGAGAGGTGCCTGAGGACTGGAGGAAAGCTAACGTCACTCCAGTCTTCAAAAAAGGCAAGAAGGAGGATGCAGGAAACTACAGGTGTGTCAGCCTCACCTCTATCCCTGGAAAGGTGATGGCACAGCTCATCCTGGAGGTCATCTCAAAGCATGTGGAGGAAAAGAAGGCCATCAGGAGCAGTCAGCATGGATTCACCAAGGGGAAATCATGCCTGACCAATCTGATAGCCTTCTGTGATGGAATGACTGGCTGGGTAGATGAGGGGAGAGCAGTAGATGTTGTCTACCTTGATCCCAGCAAGGCTTTTGACACTCTTCCATAACGTCCTCGTATGTAACCTCAGGCAGTGTGCATTAGACGAGCAGACAGTGAGGTGGACTCAGAACTGGCTGAATGGCAGAGCTCAGAAGGTTGCGATTAATGGCACAGTCTCGCTGGAGGCCTGTAGCTCCTGGTGTTCCCCAGGGGTCAGTACTGGGTCCAGTCCTGTTCAACTTATCCATCAGTGACCTGGATGAAGGGACAGAGTGTACCCTCAGCAAGACTGCTGATGATGCAAAAGTGGGAGGAGTGGCTGACACACCAGAAGGCTGTGCTGCCATGCAGCAAGGCATGGTCAGGCTACAGAGCTGCGTTGAGAGGAACCTCATGAATTTCAACAAAGGCAAGTGTAGGGTCCTGCACCTGGGGAGGAATAACCCCATGTACCAGTACAGGTTAGGGGCTGACCCACTGGAAGGCATCTCCATGGACATTTTGGTGGACAACAAGTTGCCCATGGGCCAGCAGCGTGTCCTTGTGGCCAAGAAGGCCAATGGTATCCTGGGGTGCATTAGGAAGAATGTGGCCAGTGGGTCAAGGGAGGTCATCCTCCCCCTGTACTGCACCCTGGTGAGGCCACATCTGGAGTGCTGTGTCCAGTTCTGAGCTCCCCAGTTCAAGAAAGACAGGGAACTACTTGAGAGGGTGCAGCAGAAGGCTACAAAGATGGTCAGGGGACAGAAGCATAGCCCTTATGAGGAAAGGCTGAGAGAACTGCGCCTGTTTAGCCCGGAGAAGAGAGGACTGAGAGGGGATCTTATTAATGTCTACAAATATCTTAAGGACAAATGTCAAGAGGATGGGGCCAGGCTCTTTTCAGTGACAGGACAAGAGGCAACAGGCACAAACTGCAACACAAGAAGTTCTACCTGAATATGAGGAAGAACTTCTTTACCTTGAGGGTGACAGAGCCCTGGAACAGGCTGCCCGGAGAGACTGTGGAGTGTCCTTCTCTGGAGACATTCAAAACCCACCTGGATGTGATTCTGTGCAACCTGCTCTAGGAGAACCTGCTTTAGCAGGGGGTTGAACTAGATGATCTCCAGAGCTCCCTTCCAACCCTGACCGTTCTGTGACTCTGTGAAGTTGAATTATTTTCCTTAGAACTCAGTAGGTGTACCTTGGCTCATGAGTCAAGGACAAGCTCTGAAATTCTTGCATAATTGAGATAATGGAATGGCTTGGTGATACCAGAAGGGACGGTCCCAATCCTTTCCCCTTACCACCAACATCCAACTGATGATGCTGCCTTTGATTCAAATCTAGCACTCAGTGAGCTGATATAACTCACAAAACAAACAAACAAAAAATAATCCAAAAAGCAGTTCATGATTATTTTAATTTGGCTTAGTCAGCTCCTGTAGAAAAGCAAATGCTAGAATTTAACCCTGCACTTCAGTTCTACTGATATCCACAGGAATTCAAGATCATAAATAAAATTCAGCAAAAGCTTTCTTTCATGAAACCAACAGTTAATCATAAGGAATGAGTAGAATTCAGAAACTGGAACCTCTTCTCAGATGTGCTGAGAACAGAGGGCTTAAAATGGGTCTACATTTCTTTTACTCCCTCTCTCTGAAGGTACCAGTTCACTTCTACAGGGGAGACATTCTTTTTAGAGATTCTAAAATTTATATATGGGCCCATGTCTAAAACACTACACTGGCCAAAATAAAATCTCAGGTAGAAGCATCTAAGATGCATGGTTTAAATTATGTTGTAAAGTGACTGCTATGACCTAAGAATTCAGAAGTTGAAAGAAAGTGTAATGTTTTTAAGAATTTGCAATTAGCACTATTGCCTAAACCCATCAGTGTGGGAGTTAAAAAAACAGCATTAATATTAACACTCCTACAGTAACACTCCGCAGCATGGAGATTTTAGGTCAGCTTCATTTTAGAAAGATAAATAATGAATTGAAGTGCCAAATCATTTTGTGGAAACATCCTGTAATGCAAATGCCTCTTAAAGGAAAAAAGAAAATCATGCTTAGAAATAACATAGAAAAATCTGTCTCTGGTGAGTCCTCAGGAATTACATCACAATTTATAATAGATCCCTTTCCTCATCTACTTCCATGAAAACTTGCGGTTTTTTCTAGGCTGCAATGCACTTTCCACTAAGGGCTCTGATTTAACTGTGGCAGTAAAGGCACTAATGTCCATATTGCATGGCCAAGCTTTTTTGCCAGAGGTAGCAAAATGGATTTTGTCATACTTCAGTCACCGAAATTCACAGTCCAGGGCTGTAGTATAAAAATCATCATTGAGGTGTGAACTGAAGAGATGAGGTGCCAATAGATGTATTACTTGGCTGTCCTATTTCTAGCAAAGAACAGAGAAGATCACTGAGGACATTAAAATCTTAAATTGACAGAATCAAAAATGTCAGTACTTTGCTACCAGAGCTCCAAGTTATTTTGCTGCCTTGATCTTAAACCCTTCTGTTAGGATTCACTGGGACTATTCAGAGAGTCAGATATAAGTGCACACATGTATTAGTTTTTTTCAGTCCTCAGTTTGACTAATGAATGAAATAACATTATTTTTAATAGCTATTTTCAAATTATATTTAGGGTGGGTTTTATGTTCTATTTAATCTTTTTCTATCTTCCGTGTTGTGAACTTCCAGTACTGTAAACCTTCAGTATCTACAACTCATTCTTATACATAGAATCCTGAAGTCATGGAATGGTTTGGGTTGGAAGAGACCTTAAAGATCGCCTAGTTCCAACCCCCCTGCCATGGGTAGGGACACCTTCCACTAGACCAGGTTGCTCAAAACCATATCCAACCTGGTCTTGGAGATCAAAAAGAGCTAAAATAATTGATCATTAGCATCCTTTTGTCTCTTTCTCACAAACTGCAGGAACAAATAATTTTAGTTTCAACTATATGAAGCAATTCTTGTCATTTTTTGGATTGTTAGGTGCAACAAAATAGCAATCATAATGGGGGGAAGGTAGGACAAACCAGAAATTGCAATCACTGGTTAAACGCAAAAAATAAATTAATACAGAATAAAAACCTCTACAAAAGGGAAGGTCGAATGTTAAAATTTACGTGGTTTTTGTAGTCCTTTTACAAAAGGTTGGGGGTTTGGTTTGGTTTTTCACAAAAGGTCATTTCTGGGTGCTAGAAACTGAACTTCTAGTTTTTCCACCATTTGTTGCAAGTACTTTAGCTAAAGTCAAAGATGGGTTAAATTTAATATCCCTTGAACTACTGGCGATCGTGAGTAATACTACTGAAATCAATGCATTTCCCCTACTTTCAGATGCTAGAAGACAATCTAGGCCAATATCCTCTACAAAATTCACTAAGAGGTGGAAAAAAATCTCTCCATAAAATGTATGATCCTCTACTAAATTATAAAATGAAAGTATCTTCAGAACTCTACGGATTTATTGGCCTATGTGCTATGGTCAAGTAGGCCCACATATCTCCAAGGATAAGAATTTACATGACTGCCACATCCCATGAGTCTGGAAGGAGTCTTGTTTTGGTCTGTGTGTGTAATGGATTTATCCTGATAAGAAATCATTATACCTTTAGAAAGACTTACTCCATTGTAGGAAGACTGAACAATTTTATTAGGTTACCTGGACAAATTTAAAGGAAAAATAATTTTCAGTAGCTATTCACTATTCAGTAAAAGTGAATAAAGACACAGAAAAGTGTTTGTGAACTAATCTACCCATGTCAGTAAGTCCTTTCATCTGTACCAAAAGACATTTATCTACATCGAATCAGGCAGAGAAGAAATTGCTAAACTCTCCAATGTTATGTGTGGTTGAGAATTCTCACTTGAGTGATAACATTATCTAAACTGTTACTTTACAAAACATTTGTTAAAGTTTGAGCAGATGATCACAAATTTTCTCCAATGGTAGACAAAAAATGTCATGTAGCTAGAATTTGCTGACTTCCTGAATGATAGACGTGATTTTTTTTAAAAAAAATAATAAATTCATGTCCAATCACTATACATCAGTTAACCTCACTGACTCATTTCATTTTAGTGTGTTGCCTTGAACTAATAGGAGTTCAGATACATTCAATGGAAATGGTAGCCCCTTTTAACACTAGGAGGAAAGATTTATTTCCCCATACGATAGAATCAAATTCTTTATTTAATTCACTTGAGGTTTTTGAGAGATGCAAAGTCACTGAAATACCACTGACTCAGAAAAATTACTGGATTAATTGCCTTCAGTCACAAGAACAAATGTCCTGATTAGATGTGTGCACAAGGAGGGTCATGTGTCTTAAATGATTCAGTAGAACACGAGTAGTATCAGCTGGTGCCCAGAAGCTAGGTTCTTCACATGTGATTATAATTAAGAGCAATGAGTGCAATGAATTTACAAGTAACTCCTCAGTTTCAGAAAATGCAGAATAAGATGGTAACTTTGATTAATAATCTGTGTCATTTACTGCATGGTTCCCTTTCTTGGTCTCCAAAGCCTATTTTACAATTGAGAGTCATCTGACAGCTACAATCTGCATCACAATGTTGTTTTCACACATGAGACAACACTGATTACTAGAATACATCCAACACATTGTAACAAGAACAAACACAGTAGTAGCTCCAGAAATCCAACCACTTTATACCACAGTCATGCTCTTGCCTTTACCCAAGTCAAATATGCTTCCTCCATTCAAACCCTAATAGCTTCTTCCATTAAATATTATTTTTATTTGAAGTTGCATTTTCAACAACATGTGAGTATATTATATTGATGTGAGCATTTGATACTCAGTGCAATAAAAACCAGGAGCTTTTAAATCAATGACATCAGGCAGCTGACATGACATAGACCTGGAGGCTGATTTCTCACTTTACATAGCTGATTGAGTTTTCCCAACAGAGGACAACTTCTTTCACTCATTTACCAAACCAGCACAGAATTGTAACACATAAGTTATTTTGCAAATTGCACTAACTGGACTAAGCTACAGTGACACAGGCTTAGGGCAGCCCAATTAGAAGTGTAAGTCTTTCTAAAAAAACCATTAGATTCAGGCTTCAGCTCAATAAGCGAAGGCTGTGGGAAGATGAAATAAGAGCCCCTAATAATGCTTAGCCTTGATAGGTTTTACCAGAGCAGTTAATATATATCAGCATGTAACCAGAAGCAAGAAGCCAGGCTCTGGAGTTATAGCAAAGGCCCCAAGTGAACTTATGCTGAAAACAGATGTTTCATCAGAAGGGAAACAGATGCAGCACTCTTCTTTTTTGCTGAAATGGGGATACAAACTCAAATGCAAACACTGCAGCTTCAAAGAAACTATACATCAATGATACAGGGAAACACAATGAACTTCTGCAAGGAAATGAACATAATAGACAAACATTTCAGCAAATAATTAAGTTACATAAACAAATAGATTAATTGAGTTTAGTAAGCTGAAAAATCGTACAGGTAGTCAAAGTTAAATACAGGCAAAAAGGTCCTGAAGGATGGAGTCCCATGTATTCACCCCTCTGAAAGCCCAGTCTGTAAATGTTTAACAGTTTGGAGCTATAGGAAATACTCCAACTTCAAGGACACTGATCAGTGAAGCACCAATTCTCAAAGTTTGTGGTTCAGGAAATTTATACTATAGCGTCAAACTCATAGCTTTTATTGGTAAAATTAAGTAGCTGTTTATAATTTGATGTATATTATACTATAATGTAATATAATATATATTATATATATATTTGTATATTTATTATATTTATTTGTATGGTTAATTCAAAGCCACATAATTCAAAGTCAGTCCTGCCCATGGCTAACGGTAGGAACCATGAGGTGAAGTCTCTTATCCTGTGTTGTGCAGAAAGTTTAAAGGAAGGAGAAAAACAGTTCTTTTTTCTTCAAAACTATGGAGACATGCACAGAGAACTGTAATATTCCTGCTGATCAGCAAATATTGACAAACATTGCCTTTTGGCTACCAGCATACAAAAAACCCCCAAAAACCAAAAAAACAGCCCTGTGATATTGGGGGAGTAGTCGAGCTATAAGACTTTGTTTGTATTTTCTAATATTTTCTTGCTTGCTTTTCTTAGAACAAGTACCAAGTATGTGATAAGAATTATCAAATCCTCTTGATCACAATGAGGCATAGTTTCCTTCTGAGCCCATCATATGCTACCCACAATGTCTTTGTACACTGAGTGACATAGGAACATGGCACACAAAAATGGATTACTCAGTATGTTCTCTGTCATAGCTCTCTGCCATTGAAGGCAAACCACAACAGACAGTCTTTGAAGTACATTTACAAAGCTCCACTTTAGAATAAATTTGGGTTTAGCCTCCTCTGCTCCTTTAGAAAGGCTGTTCTAAGACCTATCAAATGCTCTGATATGTGAAGTAAACTGGGAGTTTGTGAGATCACCTATGGTACTGTGGCAAGTCATAACATCGAATTTGTGTCCAACAGGAGACTGACACAATAAGTCAAAATGCCACAGACTTTAAGTGAGGAAAAAGGTTTCAGAAGTCTGGTTTGGAAATGTCAAAACAAAAAAGGAGTTGTCGCTGTTTATTAAAATGGAAGATCACAAGGTTCTGTGAGGCAAGACTGGAGTGATCAGCTAAAAAGGGGATGTTTCAAGCTGAAATGTGGCAAGAGAAGAGGAAAATAGCATTAAAGTCAATATTCTCCTGCAGTAAATATCAGCATAAATAAAATATAATTAAGATTTTATTTGCTAAAGAACTAAAAGACATCAACCATTCTCACAAAGTTAAAGAAATGGACAAGAACATCTAATCAATAAGAGCAGGACTCATCTAACAAGATGTGGATAACTACATTGGAGAAGCCTCGGAAGATCTCACATTCCTACTTTGTTATGACACTATATTCACTAAAGGCTTTCCAGACAACTCAGATAAATTGTGCCCTTCCAAGAGCTACTCATCTACAGTAACCATAAAGCAATCTGAGTGACTAGCTGAGTTGTAGACTTCTGTAGTTAAATAAAATGAACCTCAAACTGGTATCTTAGTAGTGCAATTATTAAATGTTGTGAGTGTACGTGCAGAAATACTTCCAATTGTTGCAATATTTAAAATATTATTTAACTATTTAAATGAAAATATCATTACTATATTCACAGTATGATAGTTTGGCTTTGACTATTATTGTAGTTTGATTGTTTAATGATGTTAAATGATCCTTAACATGGAGATTATCAACTGCTGAAATTTAACCCCCAAATAATGAGATCTTCTGGCAATGTATATATATATAGATATAGATATAATTTCATTGTATCACGTTGCCAACATTATTATGTCATGCATCTGGAAACACACACAGATGCTTATGTGTATGAATTTGATTAATTCCACTTAATTTCTCACTTGTAGAGAACTTGGAGAACTTAGAGAACATGTCAGGATTTGTGAGATCAGATGCCATGACTCCTGACAGCTGAGCACTGAAGTATCTCACTGCACTGGCTTATTGTTCCTGGGACCAGCTGCGTTCAATGTCTTTTTGTTGGCTTATCATCCCCAGTGGAGACTTGGGGAAACTATGCTTGTATCCCACCTGTTTGGGAGAATAGTATGGTTATTAAGTTAACAGCTAACTGAAGACCTAGCTGAAATGCTGGACTTTGCTGTGAAGTTGCTGAGATAGAGGATTGCAGCCACATAGTGAGGTCAAGCAGAAAAAGAACAAAGAGCTGTGGTTAATAACATCTTAAACTTCTGCAGCTAAGTAAACGAAAAATGATGCCTTGGCTGTTAGAGAATTTTATTTGGTAGCATGACTTTGATGCTTTGCGCTTACACAAGGAGTACTGTACAAGTGACCATACATTGCTAAAAGTGACCCTGTTTTTAATATGTAAATGTGGGAAATCATAAAAAAGCAAAGATAACAGCAAACTAAAAACATTTTATGCTGCAATGGTTAAAAATATGTTGAGAAAGTACTTAAAAACTGATCTGTACCCTGATGACTCTGAAAAGGTAAACAAGACATTAAAAATGCAAATGAAGAAGCAAGATGTTATTTATCCAAGTAGAACTTGTCTTGGAGGAGAAAAAGAGACAGAGTGAAGGGACTAGGTTATAATTATACCTTTCTAACACCTGATCTTTTTATATGGATGTGCCATTTTACTGTTTCATGGGACACTGCACTGGGGCTGTTCACATATTCAGATGAAAGAGGAAGATGTGACTGAGAAAGGCTAAGGAATTCCCTTTCTGGTGAACATTCCCCCTGAACACTGCCACTGCCTTCAGAGATCTGTGCCTTCAAACCCATGATTACTTATAAAACTTGCTGTAAACTGAGAGGAAAAAGACACCATCCCTTCAAAGCAAACAAACAAGAAAATAGCCCTTCTCAAAAATCCTGTGCTTGACTGAAGCCATGGGACTTATTTAATGCTGCATTACCACAATGATTAATTCTATTTTGAGACTTATGAAAGGACTAATTTTTCTAATAAAAATTAAAAGGCCTTTCCCTACTAAAAAGATCAACTCACAAGCTGATATTTAGTGTTTTCAAGTGACTAATTTAACGGCAGTAACCTTAAAAGGGCCTGGATTGTCAAGCTATCTCCTCACTGCTGCAGCTTGGGCTAGAGCTGCTCCAATGAGAATTGCTTCTTCCTGTGAAACCAGGATCTTGCCTGCCAAAATCAAGAGGGACAGCTCATTTGAAAACTACATCTGGCAGTTATAGCGTCAGTTTGAATGAACAGATCCTCTTTCCTCAAGCTGTTTAACTGCTGTGCTTCCAACGTTTGCTTTGTATTGCCATTCATACTGCTGTATGATTACTTAAAGTATAGGCGACCTCAGTTAATGTTGGTCTGTTATTTATTCTCCCACTTGCCATCTGACCCAGCACCCACTGAAGTCAGAACTCCAGTGTGTTTCAGCTGCAGCGAGCTGGGTGTCAGTCCACACACTGCGATACAAACACTGTTCATATAAACAGAGGTACACTAATTCTTCCTAGTCTTGTCCTCCTCTGAAGACAAGGGCTTTTCTCATGCTAAAGAGCAGCCCAAACTGAAGAATGAGCTCTCACTCCAGAGCTCTCCATGACAAAAGCACTCTGAACAATTTCCTCCAGTGTGTATACATGTTTTTTTTTAAAAAAATGGGACACCTCTACTTAAACAATTCCCAGTCAGTTTTTCTCTGGAGAGAGATGTTCTCTCTCTTTTAGAAGGTGTTTAGCTTTAGCCACTTAGAAGTGGGTGAGTCATGCAAGAAACATCCAGGATCCTTGAAGGAAGGAACCTTGATCCCCCTACGCAGATCAGGACAACTAGATCCTGGCTGGGGCAATTCACATGTCCTAAGCAGCAAAGGAAAACAAGCACATTCAGTCAGATGATGGGATTGCATCAGATCTCATCTGCTGTGTGAAGGTGTTTTATTCAAATAAGCAGAGGATCCCGAGATAGAGACTACACTGAAGCCTGGCATTCCAGCATTGTATTCTTATCTCTTTAAAATGCTTTCTGGCTAATATAATCTTTTATTCAGCACTACCACCTCTTCAATTTTTCATTTCAATCTCAAAGCTAATGTCTTGACTGAGGTTCCTCTTAGTGGCTAACATACAACCATAAAATCCATTCTGAGGGCACCTGACACTGCTTTGGGGATTGTACATGACAGTAAAATTGTGTCAGCGGCTGCCCTAAAAAACTCCTAGTCTAAATCTATGACTTCCACCCATGTTTATTCCAGCCGGCAAACGTGCTAACGGGAGCTGTGGCTGTGATCGTAGTGCCCCTGAAGGCAGATCCCTCCAGTCTCTGCCCTCCAAGTGCATGAGGCGGTCTGCATGGGGCCAGGCAGAGCTGGCCTCCACCAGCCTGGGCTGAGACATGGTGGGAGAGTGTTTGTCATGCTAGGCTGCGGCTTGGCAACGTTTAGATGTGAACTTGGGGCTCAGCTGGCTGGAGGTGTCAGGTCAAAATCCCACATCTCCTTTGAAGTCCACTTTTTATGTGTCAGATGCAGGCTGGTTACTAGAAAGGGCAATTCAGTATTTCATGGCAGTTTTGAGGCCCCAGGTGTGGGGGAGAAGGGAAGGAGTGAGGTGGGAAGGTATCCAAATGTGCGACCTGAGGGCATAACATTTTATGAGTGAGATGTGGCAGGGATGTTGAGGGTTAACTATATGTCATCTTCCAGTTTCCTTCTGCAGCTGGCAAAAGAGATGGCTGAGACCTGACTCCTATTTCAGCCATCTGTTGCTGTGGTACTGTCTTCTTGGGGCTGATCTCGTCATGGGGGGCTGCTTTTCATGGGGTTTTAATACAAATTGTAGCATTGCGTTAGCATGCCCTTATAGGAGTTGCAAATTTAACTGGTGTAGCTTCAGAGTTTTTAAGGAAAGATAAACTTTTGTTTTCTTTGTACTTTCTTCTGCTAGGCTTTTAATGCTAATACATATATCTTTTCTTCATCACCACCCCCCACCCCCTCCCCCGACTGCTGTGATTAGGAAAGTCCATTTTCAGCATTTCTATTGTTTACCAGGTTATCTTATGAAATGTAATAAAGAAAAGAGACTTGACTGTTACTTTACTGGCCAGCAAAGCACTGCCAGTTCTGACCACTCAGTAATCAGGTCAGCCAAGAATCCCCACACTGACTCACAAGATTTAAAGTATACTTTGAGGTCTTTGGGGATTTCTTTCTGCTTTCTCAGCACTTCAGCTTCATAGCACTCACTTTCCTGAAATTTCCAGCAACAAAAGCCAGATAAATTTTATTATTTATCATTTACCAAAGCTTAGGCTAATGCAGTATGTTGCACACAGGTGATTTTAAATCAGTCATCAGCTACCGTGATGCAACAGCTTTGGGAAAGGTGGCTCAGCTGCAACAAGGAGGTTTAAAATGTCATTGCAATGCAGGAACTGAAAGTGGAATGTAGCTAAATCAAACTGCAGTCCTATTCCTGTCTCATTCTTTCTTACACTGCACAAAAAAAAAGGAGCAGTGAAGCAGGCAGCCAGCCACCTCAGATATGAAGATTTCCAGGACACTTCCGTGGACACACCAGAATCAGTGACAGTCACTTCAGGCTTGATGTAATTGCCAAGCGGGCTATAGTACCTACCCAGAGTCTCTTTCTCCAGGCAAGAACAGTGCAATGTGCACTGCGCAGGTCTGCTCTGATGCTTTGAGTCAGCTTTGAGACACCCCATCAACTCAGAAAAACCTCAAAAAGTTATTAATATGTGACAGCAAAATAAAGGAGCGACATAAGAGACCCTGCTTTTGTATGTTTTCCACCAAGTAATCCCTGTAAGTGACATTTCCTGAATTGCTTATTTGGGTCCCAGTTGTACCACCCAGAGGCACATGAGAACACAGCCTCCAGGAAACAGGGTGAAAATGCAGCATCCTCAAATGAATTGTAACCATGTATTTCTATAGTATTGCTCTTTCCGCAGAGAGAGGGAAAATAAAACATGAGTGAGGATTTCTGTTCCTAGAAGCAGAACAACCTCAAGCCTTCTCTTACTGTACCTGTTTAACTGTGGAGGACAGCAGCTGCCGTATCTCCACAGAACACCTCTAAGAGGATGCAGATCCCTGCGCTTTTAGCAAGAGATCCTACACATCAGAGAAGTGAAGTAACTTGGGCAGTGCTCACTGGAAGAGGTATCTGTGGAGGCCTGCTCAGGAGAGACCTTGTGGCTAAGGTCTTCTCCCAGCAGCAAAGCTAGGCTGAGCAATATCTCCATCATATTTTAGGATATTAGTGGGAATGAATTTTTTGAGCCTGCCTTTCCTCTGCTCTCAAGCAGAAATAATACCGGGTCTTCAGCCTTTTGCCCATGGTGACAGAGAGAATCATCTGATGCTGTATTTGTAAAATCACACCAAACTATTCACATAGAAGAAGGTGAATGAAAAAAAAACAAAACAAAACAAAACAACATGATTATCTCACTAGCCCAGGCTGGCTAACATATGTAAATTTTACACCTCCCCTAGTTGGCCTCAACATCCTTGCTCAGCAGTTCCCGTCTGGTTTGAATGGCAAGCAGCTGCTAAGGAGGGTGGTTTGGCTTCTGGCTGGTAGGGGATCGCACATATTGCCAGCACTGACCTTCCAAGCTGACACCAGTTCCTCACACAGTGCATGGTCTGACTATGGCTTCATGGACATTTAGTGGGGCCATATTCTAAAATCCTTTCACTTTCTTGATTTATCCAGGTGGGGTTTAATCTACATGCTTTTCCTAGCACTGAAAGACTGAACAGTCGTGTGATTCTACTTCTCCTTCCAATGTATGGCACACTTTAAATATAACTTTCCTCATATTACCCGTGTGTGTAACATTTATGCAGCCTCAGTGAACCATGCAGATTGACACCTTATTTTTCACAATGCTTTGTCAAGCCTAACACAGAAAATAAACCTGTCTTTCACTTTCTAAGCCCACATGCACATATAGAATTGATGAAGCATCCACACTGATGCTTGGACCACCTTAAAAAAAGCTCCTTCTAATCTGAGATTCAAAGATATGAACAGTTTTAAATGCCATTAATTGGAATGTGGTGAGAATCTGGTTTGTGACTTGAGTAGCTGAGATTAAAAAAAAAAAGTTTGCTATAGTTGCAATATTTTAAACATTTAAATTATATTATTTAAACAATTTAAAATGTTGATACTGATATTTTATGGTTATCAGAAGCCTGAGGTCATATGCAATTTACACATTTAAGGCAGATGCAGTTTCTGGTGAGTGCTATTATTTCAATGAACAGATCAAGTGTAATAAGGAATATGTTCTGGATTTCTTTTTTGTCATTCAAATAAGTTGTTTGAATAATAATAATAATTTTAATAGCAACAACATCAATTTTCTTAAATAACTCTTAAATAATTCATTGAACCGTAACTATTTCTTCTGACTTCTAAAGGCAATTAAATATTATTATCCTTTTTTTCATACAGGTAAAATCTGAGACCCAGAGGTGAAGCTGCATGATCAGAGTAAAAAAGGAGTCAGAACTAGGATTTTAAGCTTCTTAAACTATTACCTCATACTTTTGTAAATACTTGATGACTTTGCCTTGCTGATTTTCATTAAAATGTGCATTTCAATAACAACTTGAATATGTCATAAAAAATGTTAAATGTTGTTCACATTCTTTTTCAATTAATACTTACATTTTGCTTACAGTAGCATAGAATAATGACATTCAAATTAAGTTATCGCTATGTAGTTTGTTTATGGCACACCACATGTTACCATGGAAACAACCATACTCTATATCTATGGTAACAGTCACAGTGGTGTAAACCATGATATCAAAAAGAGGAAGTTAGTAAGCTGAAGTTACTAATTCTAAGAAAAACTTGTCAAAATTAAATATTTCCTGTAACGAAGATCTGTTTTATGTCACTGGGCAATTTTCATAAATCCTTGTTTCAATCTCAGATCTTCTGGAGCATCTGAGCTACTCACACATGGAGCTTGGCTGATGTTGAGAATGTGGTCTGCATGGGGTAAGCACCTTCTCCTACCTTGGGGACTGTATTTGATTCCAGTCACTGACCACAGTTTATGTACATCAGCCCACAAAAAATCCTTCTACTGCAAAGGGCTGTATTTTCCTACATTGTATCAAAACTATAGAAAATTACTTTCCTCCCTGTATTTTACTCGCCCACCAGAATTCTTTATGCCATTAAACCCCCCCCCCAAAAAAATAAACAACACCCCCAAAAAAACCCCCCAAAAACCAAAAAAAACCGAAACAAAAGCCCAAACGCAATTTTGCCACAATAGAAGATATTCCCATGATCCTACATTAAATATCCTCTAAAGATGTTCAGACTTGCTGTCTGGAGATAGTGATTTCTCTCCATTAATGACAGGGCAGACTTAAGTTTGTAGGCTTTGGTAAAGTGAATTTCACAATAGTTAAATGCTTAAAATAACCTTTATAAATACCATCCTGCAACCATTCTAACAAGTACACTATCTGAATACAAATGACGTGTGCATTTCTTTTGAAATTAAAACCCAGAACATTCCCTCATAAAATCTACTCCAGGAATTGTTGAAGTTCAAGAATGCAAAGCCTGGGGTTTTTTTGTTTGTTTTTTTTTTCTTTAAATTTTGCCATAGATGCAGCCTTAATACAAGCTCTTACTGGAAAGCTCATCACAGAAGGAAGTTATACAGGACAAAACTTTGTGTATGTGCATGTAAAAAATATACAGATATGCTTTTATAAATATTGAAAATACGTTTGTTCACAATTGACAAAAAACAATGTATTAGGAGAAATAATGCATTTTGTGTCTGCCACTGTCAGAGATCAGTATGAGTTCTGGGGCCAAATTACTTAAAAATTGTATCATTTCCTGTAGCACTGGCCCTGGTCCAAGAGGGGAAAATGGCCTACATGAACTTTGGTCCATCAAGGATATGATCCTGTGTTTCAGATTTCCTGCCTAAATCCTTTTCCTTCAACAAGCATTCAGTTTCCCAGCCTTTATCCTAGCAGTTGTAAGTCTGGAGACAGTTTACAGGACAAAAGATAGTAGGTGCAAAAGCCCTGGCTCTGAGTTTACCCCTGCTAAATGCAGAATTCCTCCAATGGAACAGAAGGTTTTCAACAGGAAAACTCCAAGGAGCTGCTTGTATATATTTATGTAGCCCCATAAACTTTATGGACTCTTGCCCATTCATACAAAATGAGATTGTGTCTCAGTGAACATTAGACCCATCTACACCTGGTGTGAGAACAAATTCAGATTTTAACTCGGTGGAGCACACGTAGCCTTCCATAAAGCAATTACTCAGAAGTCTTACACAGAAGTTGCATAATTCCTTTTCTATGTCATAAACCATGTGATGTGCAACAGAAAGCAAAATTTTGCTTAACTTAAACATTGTGGGCGAAAGGAAGTAGGTTATAACGCAATTTTCTGTTCCACTGTGCTATTATACCACTGTAAACTTCTTAAATTCAAATCACCATGTTGGCAGAAACCCAGGGAAACAAAGTAAATAGTCATGTCCAGATGTTAATATTTCTGTTAATTGTTTTTCAAAATGTATTGCAAAATCTGAAGTCCCAAGAGAGACCATCTTTTTTTCCATCAAACTAGGATTCCCAAAAAAACCAGTGGCAAAATGTTTGCATCAAAATAGTTTAGGTTCCAGACAAAAAAAAAAAAAAAAAATTGTCTTTCAATTTTGCACTGAAAAGTAGAACTTTTCAATAAAATATAGACATTTCCTTTTTTTTTCTTTTACTGAAAAGATAATGTTACCTGTGCTACCCTCTGAACAGTTCTGATTAGCTCTTAAATTAGCTCTAAACATTATTCTTACAGCATTGAAGCACTGCAATCAAAATAGCAATATAAACTACTGCAACCTATGGGAATCTTCCTACTAACACATTGGAGCTGTGTATTACATTCCATTTTTCACAGTACCTTCATCAATGATCTGAAAGAACATATCAGTTAAGGTTGAAGGTGATATTTTATTGAGACGTATCTCCAAAATTCCAGGAGGAAGGCAGAAAGAAAAAATATTCCAAAACACTTTTTCAAATAAGAGGTTTATATCCAGAGGGCAGCAGGGCAAGAATAACTTGGGATTGGTAATGGAGAATAAATCATAAAAGACTTTCCAATTTAAGAAGGTGCCAGCTGTAACATCTCATTGTTTTTTGAACTGCATTATGAGAGACTGTCCTCTTCTACATAAATTTGTGTCTATGGAAGTTGGATGATTTCATCCTATGTATATTTGGTTTGATTGCTACACCAGTGGTTGAAAGGCCCCAGAGAAAGCACGTCTTGTCTTCAATTCTGGGTATCACACTAAATCTGGCTCATCATCTATATCACAGCTCCTTGACTCATACTGAGTGTCACATCTAATCAAATTGTTCATGAAGCAATGCTACTTTCTTACTCTATAAATATTTGGTGAATAGTTTGGACAAGTGATACTCAGCTGATGATTTGTTTGCAAACTCATCATTCCAGCTATTCATCACTTGGTCTTTGTTATTCACAGTTGGTCATACAGGTCACACAGTGTTAAAGACATCTGAAAATTTGTGATAATTGTTTTTGGAGGAAGAGGACAGTTTTGATATAGTTTTTTTTTATTAACCTGCTTCATCGGATGATCAGAACAAATATTTTTCTGGGGAAAAAAAGTATTTCCATCTCTATATATTTCTGGCCTCTGACTAGATAAGCAGACTTTTTAAAAGCAAAATAATTAGTGGGATATGACAGGCATTTTATTCATTCAAATGTCATTGGAACAAAATCTACTAATAGATCTTGAGGGAGAAGATTTTTGTACTGCAGCAGAAATCATTAGGATTGTGGTTTTGATCATATTACAGGAAAATCATAATTACAGTGCTAAAAAGAAAAAAAAAAAAAAAAAGAAAAAACAGACAAAGCAGCCAAGGCACTTTAATGAACTATCAATAATTTGTATGTAAGTTTGTGGATAAAAAAAGAGGGAGAAGGAATGTTTCCAATCATTTCTAATACTAAATCCCAGAACACACAATTTTATAGTACACAGTCAAATCCATGATTTTTTGAAGATAACTTGGTTTTCACTAGCCTATTGCTGCTTTCACCTACACATTCATATTGTAAGTGATGAAATCTTCATGAGTTACCATTCATTAGCTGAGCCTGGTTAAGTGAGCACATGTATGCTGCTGGCCCACTACAGCTACACATGAAATATGTTAGCTTGAAGCACTGTTTTAGCCATTGATTGCAAACGGTGTGGTGCACTTAACCAGCTGACTTGCTTTAGCTTCTAAAAAATAACTCTTGGAGCCACCATAGCCTGATCACTTGCATCTATTATAAATAATCATGTGTACAGAAGCTAGGATAAAATTATTATTGCCTGCATTCATTTGTCCTTAACAATTAAAAGGGACCAGACTAGAAGACTAGTTTTCTGAGGTATAGCTAAACAATCAGTACAGAAGACATGAAATGTAATAATTATTTCTTATATTCCTCCAGTCCTAACAACTGTAAAATGAATTGTTATTTTTCTATTTTAAAATATCTGTGTCAGTTTATTCTGAAAGTATTTCCAAAAATACTCTTTCACTTCCTGGTTGGTGACACGGGCTCCCAGCTGTGCTCTGCATTGTCTGTAGCAGCCCTGAAAATGCTTGTTTTCTCCCTTTTAAATGAAAATATGGAATTTTGGGAAATCACAACAGAATTATCAAGAAGGTGGTTCAGCATCTGAACCTATAAGATAGACATAAGCCTATCAGAGGTGTTTCCCAGGGGGAAAACATGCATGAAGGGAGGGAGAACTAACTAGCAGGTCTCTCTATAAAGCAGAGTTACGGATAGACATATAGTTATCATAGATGGTGGGTATGTAACATTTGTACTAAGGCTTTTCTAGGAAGTGATTTCAAGATTTGATTCTTTATTAGCTTTTTTTTTTTTTAAGTCCATTGTCATTTATTTCCATAATAGCGAAAGAAAAGATTACCCTCCAGGTGAGGAACTGGAAATCCTGGTTTTATTTTGTTGTGAAGAAAGGCCAAGAGGAATGGATAGCCTAACTTACAGCTATATCAAACACTGTGCTATCAAACAGTAAATTCACGCAGATTTATGTTTCAGTTGGGTTCTGTTGTAAGTCTGAGTAACTAAAGATAGTAGTTATCTCCCGAATTTAATCAAAGATGGCATTGACCTTGAAGGCCTTAAGTAATTCTGCATCACAACATAGCCCAAAAAACCCTACAACTCTAGCTTCTTTTAATGCGTGGTTGCACAAACCACCTAGTTCTTCTGTGTTCTTGCAGGTTAGAGAAAGACTGAAAATAGAAATAGCAAGGCAATCAGGTAAAAAGTTCCTAGCAGTCAAGAATTCTGTGGAAGTCATGGGAATTTTCCATTTACTGAATAAAAAACATAGTAATCGAAAGTACCTTGTACTTTTTAGAAAGTCAAATGTAAGAATCCCAAGCACTTCGAATCTTAGCACTGTAATACAGAGAGAAATGTATATTGTCAGGATAAGAAGTAATACAAAAATGAAGATAGATGACAGCTACCACACAGAGGCAAATGACTAGGAAATAACACAGTCTGGAAATTAAAAGTTTCGAACTGTCACCTCATCTGAGCTCAGGAACAACCTTCCATTAGGAGAAGCAGGTAGGGAAAAGAAAAAAAAAAATCAGGTACAGGAAAATCTGACAGATTTACAAAAATGATTTTATGGTATAAGAGCATGGCAAGGGGGAACGGACTAGCTGATCAGGAAGATCCTTCTACGGCAAGTATTTTCAGTCTCCTTAGGGGAGACATGGAGAAAAAGTGAGGGAAATAATAATTGATGAAAGTAAAAAGTTAAGCCATCAATATCAAGCCTATTTTCTCGTACAGAAAATGAAAGACATTTATTTCAAAGCCTTTGGCTTTATCTAAACCAGCAAGAGTTTGCTAGAACACGTACTAGCCTATTTAACCCAGAAAACCATTCAGATGGAAGTCAGTCTAAAATGCCAACAGCTAATTTGCTCATATAGCGAATACCAGTTGGTACAGTGGCAAAAAAAACCTTCATTTGTTAATTTAATCTTTGGCTTTTGCAGGTCTTGTAAATTCTTCATTATAAGCCTTGAGATAAATCTACCACTGGTGTAAACTCTATGTTACACGGTCCCTCTGAACAAATATGAGGTTGTTTTAGCAATTACACCACCACCACCTTTTTTTTTAAAAAAAAAAAAAATGCAAAGCATAGGTTCTGATGATTTTCAAGGTCATGGAAAGTTTGAGTACATCATTTCTCATCTTGCACTGCAATTTGGCACTAGACACTTTGGTCTGGATTTTTGTTTGTTTGGGGTTTTGTTTTTTAATTACAAAAAACAAGAATCCCATGTGTTCAGAGGTTTTGAGTTCAAAGCACATACTTAATATTGCAAGATTTGCAATAAAATCATTGAAGTTGCTGACACTGAGATTTACTTCAGTTTACAACCTGTCCTGTTTTTTTTTTCCCTTGAAAGCCAATGCAATTTCAAAATACAAGATGAACATCTACAGACCTTTCTGTTCCTTTATTTTTTGTTTGCTCTCTGAATCCCTTCCAGTTATTTGCTAATTTGTTTATGTTTTGTGAGAAATCTTTTGCAACATTTTAGAATCATAGGAAGCAAGCAACCATGTTGTTAGCTTTGAAAAACACATGCCACGTGTGGAGAACCCTTTGTAGGACTGTACAGGAAACAATGCACTATTGTCTTTGATGTAAATTGCTACATTAGAGATTAATTATTTAGAAAATGCCAACAACACTTGTGAACTGTTGCTATGTTCATTAAGACAGAATTAAAGTGTATATCAATTGTGTAGAATAGCTGGTTTATGGGAAGGTGGGTTTCTGCACCACCAGAATCAGCCCAATGTGATAGGCAATTCAGTTTCCCATCTAGACCATGCAAATATTAGCTCTTACTTCCTGTAAAAAATAAAAATTCCCAAATTATAAACCATGATACTGAATCCAGTTTAGAAATTTAAAAGCTTTAATCAAATCCCAAGAGATGTGGACTCTCTGCACTGAAGGCTTTTTAAGAATAGATTAGAATACTATCTGTGAGGAACGACTTCACATAGCTTATCCCATCTACAGGGAGAACACTGAACTAGATAATTTCCTGAAGTCTTTTGTCGTCCTGAAATTTTAGGAGTCTATTGACAGGTGGTTAGAGCCCTTCTTCAGGCTGCAGTCTAGCTTCCAATCAGCACTTCAATGCCTGAGTAGGAATTTTAGGAAGAAAGTGAGAGACACCTCCATCACTTGTTCCCCAATGCCTGGTGGTCATGACACTGACACAAGACATAGCTCAGGTTTCCACTGAGAACCACAGAGGACTTTAAGTCTTGCCTCAGTGTTAGCATATAGCAAGGCATTTCTCATTCTTCCACTCTCACTTTGATCAAAATTTCATCAAGGGTACGAGAAAGGCAATAATTTCCACCCACCCCCCCCCCAAAAAAAAGAAAAAATTCTATCAAAAGTAGCCCATTCCTACAAGTTTCTTTTATTCCAAGTCAACATTTTCCAACCAAAGAAAAACAAGCCCTGAACTGGATAATGCTAACCAACTGAAAAGGCCATGGAAAAATTAGTCTAGCAGCACAGCTCTCTTTGATAGTCTGGACACATACTGATCTATTCAGATATCTTGGAATGAAATAAAAAGACTGATGTGCTTATTTATTTTTTTACCCAAAGCTCATGACTCTTACAGTCAGGACCACTGTCAGTGTTTGGGGAATAAAAAAATAAAAGTGAAAGTAGTTGGGTATACATGGTTTGGGGATACACAATAGCCTTTTTCACTGTATTTTACCATTGTTAAGTATATTAGGCAACAACAACCACAACAACACAACAACAGCCAGAAAGAAATGGTAAGAAGAAGTAACAAAGCCCGGAAACTACTCTGGCTCCCTTAGAGCCCATGATAAGTAATAACTGTGGCAGCTTTGACATTTCAGAAGACTTTCCATCGTGGTTTTACACTAGAATCAGATCTAATTAGTTTCTGATGATCTTATTCTCATTTTAGAAGGAAATAAAAGCTGATGCAAGTTTTAAGGAACATAGAAAATAAGAAGGAAAAATTGTGGATTTTTTTTCTTAACGTGTTAAGAACAATAGCGACATGTGACACCCAGGCTGGCCTTTGCTATTTTAACACTTTGGGTCAGGGTAAGATGTACTCTCTTCTTCCACACAGAAAATATATCATACCCAGTACGGGACATGTAAAGCATCAAATTCCACCTACTTTCAGGCAGCTGTCCCCAGCTGCTGAGTTAACTAATACCAGCAGTGGTGTGAGTCAGGCACCTCCAGAACCTGATACTGGTAGCCTGAAATCTTTTCCACTGGCTCTTGATGGGAATTGCAGGACTGTCTTCCTAACGGGGGCACTTCACCTCTGTAGGATGAATCTCAGCTGCGAGATTTAGAAAGGCTCATATGAATGAGGTCTGCAGCCCAGTAGCTGTTGTCTGGTATATTTTAATATAGAACTTTTTAAATTTATGAACAAATATGGTAAGACAGCCTTTCCTTATTTCCTCCAGGATTTCCTACAATTACTTGAAGAGTAGTCACGAAGCTGAGAAGGACAAACCCTTCCCACTTGTAACAGACAACACAGCCAGGGGCAACAGCCACAAACTGCAAGCTTGGAAGGTTTCGGTTGGTGAAACAGATACATTTTTTTCACTGGAAGTATGAAGAAATGCTAGAAAAGGCAGCCCAGGGATGCTGTGGAATCACCATCCCAGGAGATTTTAAAGATTTAGGGTAGACAAAGCCATAGCTGATTTGATCTAGTGCTGGTGACAGGCCTGCCTCAAGCAGGAGATTGGAGTGAAGATCCTTCAGAGACAACCTCCCACCCACATTTCTATTCTGTGAGTTCTGTGGTTCTGAGCGGGTTTCTTCCTCCAGTATCCCAGCAGATGCCAAGCAAATCAACATGTAGATTAGGTCGTCACTCAGAATAATTCAGTAAATATTTCCACTATTAGTGAAATGCTTCAGCAGGTGTTTTGCATTTTTTTCTAAATGTATAAATAGATCTCCATCAAGAACAAATTTTGTTGGTGTGAGAGTATAGCTTCTCCTCTTCTGGCCATCCATTCCGAGTGACGGCTATGGCACGCTGCTGTGCCCGGGTGCCTAGTGGTTCAAAGGCAATTTGTAGCCAAGAGGGCAAGGTAATAAATTGGCCAGCACTTATAATTTGCATACCTCTTAAATTTCAGTCTGAAGTTAAGATTAATATGTACTCCTGCAACTAGGTTACGTGCAAATGGTCCCCGTGTAGCATCTAAATCAACGTTGCATTGTTTTGACCTTTTCTTCAAGTGTTTTACATCGGAAAAACAGACCTTTCTGAACTGTAAGAATGTCAGTCCAGTATGAAGTCAGGTAATGGAATTAAATGAGAAAATCTTACCTGGTGAAAGCTGCTCTTTTCATATGTGGAATCACCAGACGTGAATCATATATGTTATTTGAGCAAAGCATAAAACCAAAGGTTATTTTATAGCAGGGGTTAAAAAGAGAAATAAAACAGGAGGGAGGGATACTTTTCTTTCCAGTGATGCATTTTACTGTCAGCTCTACTATAAAGGGAATACATCAGTTCCTGGTATCCAGGAAAAAAACCCTGACTGAATTAGGCTTGTTTCAGTAAATTAAAAATCCTCTGCGAGTCAGTGGTTTGAAAAGCTGGTAGGAGTCACTACTTGACTTCCAAAGAAAGAGCAGCATCTGTAGGGGTGAAAAGTCAATCCCTCTGGGCTCTGACTTACTGCGAGAAAGGTTATTCCATAACAGCCTGTCAACCTTCAGCCAAAACCACCACTGGCACTTTTCCCTCCTGGCTGCCTTTAGAAGATCACTTCTTCTAGGACTTGGAGAGGACTTCTGAGACCTCTCACAGGTCCTGCCCCGAGGCATGACTATCCCACACCCCACTAGCTCTCCACTACGGAGTGACTCTCACATCTCATAGTTTGGGTGTTGACAAATGAGGCAAGGATTTTGTGAAATGACTTGAAAGCCCCAGCAGAATCCCAGCCCCCGTTTCTGTAATCTGCACAAGAAGCCCTCCTGGGGTTCATCCTTATCCAAACCCCAGGTGACTGAAAGATGCCTCTGGACCCTACTTCAGAGCACACTCCCAGAGTCATTCTGCTCTCCTAATTTCACAGAAAGTGTTGTAGTATCTGAGTGATAAATCAAACACTTTTCCAAAGAAGTCAGAATATTTTTTTTTCCTGTTGAAGTCAATTTCGGATTTTTCACAAGCCGCAACAATTAATTTGATTAACCATCAGATTTCCCCTTGAAAGTAATCTCGGTGAAAGTTTTTTCCTTAGGCTTAATTTTGGGGACTCAATGTGTAAACATCCCCCCAGGCTTTTACCGCGCATGGCTGCGAAATGCCGTTCAAAGACTTCACAGACAACCTGACGCTGTCGCAGGAGTAGCTGCTCCCCAGCGCAAGTGACAGCTCGCCATCTATTCATTGGGACTGAGGTGCCTAATACAGGCAGCCAAGCTTCTCCCCTAGTGTCCTTTGTGCCTCAGATTATCCACCTCTAAAATGGATATAATGCTCTTTGTTTATCTCCCAGAGCTGACAGGAGGCTGGCTTAATTTACATCTGCAAAGTAATTTACAACCCAAGTAAAACGTGCCCATTTAAATGCAATGCTTTATTACAACACAGGTGTAAATGCTGCTGCCGTTTATCCTGCTGTCAAACGGGACTAAACCCATGGCAAGGGAAGGAATTGCATATGGGAAAAGGCAGTGCAAGAATGAGACCCAGCCCTCCTTGGGCACGGAACTGAAGCTTGGGCAGGAAAAAAAGAAGAAAGAAAAAAAACCACCAAAAAAATAACTAACCCCCGCCTCCCCAAACCACCACACCACCACATTTCAGAGCAGTTTTACTCCGTGACTTTCCATTCCTCTTCCGAGTAAAGCCACAAGAGGTTGTGGCTCGGCAGGAGCGCAGCGGCCAGCGGGGCCCCGGCAGCGGTGACACCGAGTGCTGGGAGCCGCTGGCAGGTGAAGGTGAGCAGCTCAGGCAGGAGGAGAAATCCCCCAGCCTTACAGTAAGTCCTGTGACACTGTATCATTTGACTCAATTAGCTCAAATGGCTGGGATATAATTGTACAAACTATAACGTGAGTTGTGACTCATGCTGCGCCTCCAACTGCCCGTGTCAGCGTGGTAAATTAATTCATAGCCTGTTAAGCGAAAGTTAATAGCCAGCGGTGATGCCTGGCATATCAGAGGGGTATCTCATACAAAGGCAAAGTTAGACCAGGAAGGGCTTCACAAAACTCTTGATCTGTCCACACGATTTCAAAACCAAAAGTGAATGAGGGTTAGGAACAAGAGACCAAAGTGAAGAAATAGGGTAGGTCAACAAAAATAACAGAGAGACAAGTTATTTCGGGCATCATATCTGGTAACTGTGTTTGAACGTTGATGATTAATGTATTAGTTATGTGTGCATGTGATGCAAGAGGCAGGCTAAGTGGTCTGCTTGCATATTCAGCTCTCCAGCCTGGTCACTTTGTCCAGACAAAATCTCTGGCATAAAAGGCTTATCTCGCAAATTAGCTAGCACAGTGATCCCAGGATTTTATTTATTTTAAGCTGTGGGCCCCAGCATGACAGACACACCCATGTAAAAAAAAAACCTATTGCCCTTTGCAATAGGGTTCTCTAACTTTTTTCCCCCTAGCTTCCCCCCCCCCCCCTTTTTTTTTTTTCCTAAAGTGAAAACAAAATTGGTGAACTCACTAGGTCACTAGGCTGGCAAGACTGACAATAAGGGAAACCCAAATCTGGCTCTGTTGGATATCGGTTAACATTGTAGTAGGATCCAGGTCTGCTATTTGGATGCACACTGGTTGTGGTGTAGGGGGAAGTGTGGAGTGAAAGAGGGGTTGGTGAGAAGCTAAAGAGAAAAGAGAGCAAGGGTCGCTCTGAAATAGTATCAGGGAAGTGAAAACACGAAGTGGTAAGTAGTAGCAAAAAAACTGGAAGGTGAAAGGGAAAAGAGGGCGAATGGGTCAAAAGAGATTGTTGCAGGATATAGCTCAGGACCTAACCTTATAAAAATGCATGTCTGTGTTCATAGTGGGGTAGTGGCAGAGATGAGATATCTGACATGTTTGTAAAACAGTTGAGGGCCTGCAGGACGTGCTGATTTTTAAAGAGTTTTGCCTTTCTCAGAACTGCTTAATAACTGTAATTTTAAGTAGTCTGGAACACATGATAGTGTGAATCATGGTTCCTGTGGCAAACCTGTGGTAAGAAGTTGTGCCAGCAGTAGTATAACAGCTTATTAGAAGGTGAACACATGCTTTTCATCCAAACATGGACATACCAAAGGCGTTTTGAAGACTGAAAGTCCATTAATCAAAAGAATGTTTCTGTTTGAAAACAAAAACTCCTTCACAGACCCCAAACAAAAAATTAGTCCACCTACTTCTTTTGGTTATTCCCATCAAAGAAAGTTCTTTTCTTCTATAGGAAGACAGAGCTAGCAGCACTCAAATGTACACCACACCAGAAAAATGTTATCTCTTTAATTGCACAAATATTCCATTAAGTAAAAGAAGGTGGCCTAAAGCACTGAAATTTGCCATTCAACAGCTCATCAAAGGCTTTGAAACAGTTCACAAAGAAGGATAATTTCTGACTGAAGATATCTGCAGATGTAGAGGGTCACATTCTTAGCTGGTATAAAAATGAGGTAAATCAAATTAGATAATTCCCATTTATGATCTTGAGACATTTTTGAGATAGTATCCTAATTGAAGCTTGAGATACTTTTCCATTAAAGGCTTCCCTCCCACG
Organism: Falco rusticolus; assembly: GCF_015220075.1. NCBI lineage: Eukaryota > Metazoa > Chordata > Aves > Falconiformes > Falconidae > Falco > Falco rusticolus. The sequence goes on along the minus strand of NC_051190.1, from coordinate 63,953,313 downwards.
AGACTTACAAAGTAATATATTTTTACTTTTTTACTTCTCATTTTTTACTTAAGAAAATAAGTCAATTTCACAAATCAGTAAATTTCACTTAAAATTACTTAAAAAGTAGAAGATTTTTTTTTACTTCTTATTTTTTTACTTAAAAAGTAAAATAGATTCTCCATAGGTGAATCAGAAGCAGTATTTCTCACTCAAGAACATTTTCCAACCCTAACTCAGCCTTCCTTTCATTTCTCTACAAAAGAGTGACCAACAGGCAGCCCCTTAGCCCTCATTCAGCTTCTGTGGCTGCTGTAATCTCTGCCAGCCACCAGCAAGCCATCTTCAAATCAGCAATGCCAGGCAGGAGGCGGGGAGGGGGGGGATGCGGCACATGATGATGAATGTTCTCTTGGGACAGCGGCAGACCAAAAGCAGAGGGGAAGTTACTGACAGGTCAGGGGCAAAAGGCTATTATGTTCCTAGCTTTTACTACCTCTCTTTGTATGATATTAGTGGCTTCCCAGAGTCCTGACTGAAGTGGCTTGCCCAATGCCAGTTAGTAAGTCTGTTACACAGACTGATCTCCTGGAGACAAACCTACCCCCTTGCTCAAGAAACAAGCATTGTTCTTTCCCTGGGCAATGTTCCCTTTCTCAAACTCTTCACAGAAATGCCACCATACTCAACAGTGTGCTCAAAAAATTAATTTTGACTTTTACATCACTTGCTAGTGGTGGGTGCATATGTACATACAGGCCTGGGTAGAAGAGCCAAGTACCAGGTCTTTCAAGGTAGATGCCTAATTGAAACTTGAGATACTTTTCCTTTAAAAGCTTCCAAGATCTTTTTAAGGATATAACCTCTTATTTTTCCTATATGAGAAACTGCATTGTCTGCCCTGTCAGAAATGTTTCTGTAGCAATTCCTGGACTGACTTCCTGATGATACAGCAAAAAAAATGCAACTTGCTGTTTTAAACTGCAATTTTTCTCTGACCTTAAAGAGTCAAAAACTTATTCTCTGCCCTACATAGGTCTACAGCAGGGTTTGAATGTGAACCGCTGCTTAGTTTTTAACCACATGAGCTAAGGCACAGGCAAGGATTTAAACCTGACTTCCACATGAGGAAGGTTATTCCATCATTCACTGAATAGCAACAAGCAAACTGGTGGACCACCTCCAGTCTGATTTACAAATTTTAGCCCCAATCTCTGCTCTGAGATGTCAGGTTTTGGACCAGATTGAATCAGAGGGGTTGAAAATGCAGTTGTTGCATTGCTACTTTGTGAACTGCGGGGCATTTACTTGTCCATCATCATGTAAAGGCAGCTTCTAATGGCTCTTCAAACAGAAGTCTAAAGGGTTAAATTGTCCACAGCCTTGAATCACTGATACATGGGTCAGCTTTACACTAGTGCATTATTCCACTGAGTGATACAGGTCAAATCACATTATCTAAAATCTCCATTTTCAAAAAATATAAAGCAAGTATATTTCCAAAAGTACAAAGCCAGCAGAATGCATGGCATGTTTTTGTGTAAAGAATTCTTCCTCAAAAGGTCCTCTTAATACTTTTTTAGCCATAACTGCAGCATTTAACCTCTGAGAGGAATGAATATCCTTGCTGCTGAGATGCTATGAGTGGGTTTGCTATTATTCCTGTTTAACAGAACTCTCATGCAATGTTTTTGATAACAGAGGGATCTTTTTATGCCATTCTGCATCTCTCCCCAAAAAGGTCGGAGCATCCTCCAGTAGAACTGAGCAACATGATCCATGCATTTTCTGCCTGCCAGAATAACGGTGGTACCAAATCACAATCCGTATAGTGTATCAAAAGAAACAGAAGCAGAGTCTAGACAGGTCAAAATATATATGGTTTTACCAAAATCACACAATTTATATCAGCTGGAGGCCTGACATGCCAATTAACAGCACGGTGCAGCTAACACTGCTTTGGG